>NW_021703784.1:107395933-107563687 GCF_005190385.1 Monodon monoceros
TATGGGGGTGAATGGGGCTGCAGGGGGAGGGCATGCCTGTCAGGGCTACCCCTAGACTACAGAACCCTGGGGGTAGGCTGGAATGGAAGAGCTCACGCCTCTGGTCCAGGGCCTGGGGTGTCAGGGCTTCCACTACTGTCCAAGCCCAGCAAGAGGAGAGGGACCCAGGAGAGGCCTGCAGGGTCTGGGGGCAGAGCTGGTTCAAGGGCTTCCCTGAGTCTGCAGGATCCTGGAGCTGGGAAGGGGTTTAGGGGAGTGGGGTGGGGTCCAAGGAGCTCTCTAGGCCTAGATCTGGGGGTCGGAGGGGGAGGAAAGCAGAGTCCCGTCAGCACGTGAGGCCCCTCCCACCCACAGGCGGAGGATGTGGAAGTCGCAGTCTCCGCTGCGGGGAGGTGGTCACCTGTCCAAAAGTTCCCAGTCCTCGCCTCCCCACTGGTCCCGGAACTCCTCGGTGTTCATGCCTCCAACGCGGTCGAAGTCGGACTTGTAGATCCCAAAGAGGCCGAAGCCGTTCACCTCCCAGTAACCTGGCGGGGATGGGGTGCCCTTCAGACGCCAGGTCCTGCAAGCCCTTCCTCAGGAGGGCTCTCGGGGTCACTCCAATGTGTTGGTCATAACCTGGGAGGCCTGTGCATGACTTGGGTGTTGGAGAAGGTTCCTAGGGGCCGAGCATGGCCCTGGGGTTACTGGGGGGAGGACTTGAGGTCCTGGGCACTCTGGGGGTCCTAGAGGCCACAAGGAGTCCCAGGCGTTATAAGGGGCATTGATGGGGCCCTAGGCCTCCCTTGCGGGTTGGGAGGCCCCCGGGGGCCTGGGTTTTGCCCTGGCATGGGTGGGACCCCTGACGTTACTGAGGGGCATTCAGGGCATTACCGTGAGGGTCCCCTGGCGAACTCCCGCAGCCCAGCCGCATGACCACAGGCGCAAAGGCTAGCTTGCCCTCCACGCAGTGCTTGCGGATGCCATCCAGGATGCTGGGGGGGAAGTGGATGTGCAGGTCGCAGAGGAAGACGATGCTGCTGGCATCCTGGAGACAGCGGGGAGGTCTGAGCCTCGCCGTCTCCTCCGGAAGGGCCCCCTCGCCCCCCCCATCTCATTCTCTCCACCCACACCATCCTGCCCACGCACCTCCACCGCGGCCACTCCAGCTTGCAACCCCGCGGAGCGCTCAAAGTTCCCGGTTCGCCTTAGGTATTGGTATCTGGGGGAGGAAGGGGATATGGGGTGGGAAGTCATAGCCACCCATTTCTGGGGCAGGGGGCGGGGGCAGGAAAACCCATGCCTGTCCGGGAGGAGGGAAGCTGTGCCTGACCCTCCCCGGGAGGTGGGGGGCACCGTTACCTGGGCAGTGGCGCCGCGCGGAGGGCCCTCTCCACATCCATGTCCTCGCTCTCAAAGTCCACCAGGATGACACTGAAGCTAGAGTCTCCTGTACGGACGTGCAGCGCAGCCATGTCTGCCAGGAACTGTACCACCCAGCGCGCCTGGTTCTTCACTGGAGGAGGATGGGGATACTGAACCCACCTGGACCCGACCTGGCGGTACCCTGCCCAGGACCAGTGGCACTCCCCCCCTCCCCATGAGGCCTGCTGGACAAGGCCCCCCCCCCCCCCCCCCCCCACAATCCCAGGTGGCTGGCCGGCCAGCCCCACACCCATGCACCTGGCACGATGAAGTGCACCATCACATCCTGGCGCCAGGCCAGGCGCAGTGGCCGGCACAGCTCCGGGCGGCCGTCGGGGTGCACAGAGGCGGCTGGGGAGACGGCTGGAGCGGGCTCAGGACTCTCCCCGTCTCCATCTGTGTCGCCAGCACGTGCCCGGGGCAGGCGCAGGAAGACATACTCAGACAGGCGCAGCCGGCGCCCGCCGCGCTCCTGGAGCTCCAGCTCCAGGAGGAAACGGCTTCCCCGCGCAGAGTCCCGGCGCTTCTCCACGTTCACGATGCGCAGAAGAGCGTACCGCCTGCGGGGTGGGACCCAGTCAGCCCCCTCGGGCTCCGAAGCTGCGTCCACGACTCCAACCCCATTCTTCCCACAAGCTGCCCCCAGCCGCAGAAACGAGGTGGCCACTCAGATGACGTGGGGTGGGGTGCTGCACGTCCCCCGTCCCCCACCACACCTCAAGGCCTGCTGGGGAGCTCCCTTCTCAGAAGGCAGGCCCACACGCCGGGGCTCCCTCTCCATGGGGCAGCCCACAAGGGAGGCGTCCCCAAGCCCAGGCCAGTCCTCTCCTCGGTGCCACCACTTCTGTCCACAGCTGCACGCTCATAAACCTTTAGGGGCGCCCACGGCCCACAGGCTGAGGCTCAGATGTCTGAATTCTAAGCCGGTAAACGGTGTCTACCTTGTGGCCTCAATACCCCCTCAGGTTAGATACGCAAGCTGCCTCTTCCCGTGGGGTCATTGCCCTAGGTGTCCCCTGCCTGGATGCTCGCCCCAGGCTCCCCGCCCTCCTCTCCAAGGTCCTGGGTGCCTCCTCTGAGAAGCCTCATTTTTGCCCCCCCAGCACCAGCGCAGGGGCTGCCCTGATCTCTGGGGAAGAAGCCTCCGGGCCTTCCGCCGCTGGCTCTTCCCCAGCCCTGGCCTGGGAAGATAGGGCCCTGCCCTTGACTAGGTCACTCTCCCTTCTGCCGCACGTCCCCCCCCTCCACCTTTGCAGCCAGTATCCCTTACCATCGGAGCCTACTGGTGTGACCTCCCAGGGGTCTAGATTCCTCCCTTCACCCCCTGCCCATCCCCACCATGCTCTCAAGTATCAGGGACTTTCTGCCCCAAACGCTCTCGGTCTGTGCTCTCGTTCCTTGGGGCCACCCACACCCTTGCACGGCTCAGGGAAGGTGGGGCTGCAGCCATGACCTTTCTGCTGGACAGACCCCCTCATGCCCATGGGACGATGAGCTGCTCTCAGGAAGCTCAGAGCCAAGCACAGGCTTGCCTTCTCAGCCACCTAGAATCAATCTACCCCAGCCCCGGCCAAGGGTCCAGGCCATCCCATCACTGCCCTGGACCAAGCCTGTCAGTCATGGGCTCCCCCTTCCACCCCCTCCTCTCCAACACAGCCACATGCTTGTCTATGAACCAGATGGGCCAAACCTGCGTCCTGCTCCAAACTGTGTGTATCGGAGGCAAGAAGAATGACTCCTGCACCTGGCCTTCAAGGGCCATGAGGCCTGTCCTCTGCCCACCAGCCTCCTGGCCAGCCTTTGCCTGTCTCTGCAGGTCCTGCCCCTACTTAAGGGCTCAGCACAGCTCTGAGAACCCCTCAGGGCCTCCCCTCAGGTCAAATTGGGGCCCCCACTCTCCAACCCCCATACCTGCTTGGGGTGGAGACAAGACTGGATTCCTGGGGCCTGGGGGAGACCAGAAGGGCCAGTGGGGCAGGAACCCTGAGCCCTCCCCTGAGGACCAAGACCCCAGCCAGCGAGGTGCCAGTGGGGAGAGGGATCCAGGGGTTCTTAGCTTGACCTTCGTGCGTGTCTCTATCTGGAAGAGAGACCTGGGTGGCTCAGATCCATCCTCAGGTCCAGGTCCAAGGTAATAGGTGTGGGGTTTGGAGGTGCAGGACAGGGGAGCCAGCCCTGGGTGATGGGAGAAAGGCTCCTAGCACAGGACGGGGGCCCTGAGCAGTAAGGGGCCCCAGAAGGGTGAGAAGACACTTCCGGGGGGGGGGGGGGGGGAGGGGGGCGTGTACCATTCCCAGAGCAGTGCCCCGTTAAACCCTGGGGAAGTCTGAGGGTCCCATGGAGGCCAAGGCCGTCCCTTTCCACGCGCGCCCCTCCCTCGTACCCTCCATGGCGCGCGTTGAGCCGCTCCATGTACTGAGCCACCACGTCCACGGCCTCGGCCTCCTGCAGCTGCAGATTCCCCGACACATTGCAGCGCAGGTCGTTCCAGTCCGAGCGCAGCATCTCGAAGTCCACGCTGCCCACGCTGAACGTGCGTTGCCAGTTGATAGCGTCCTCGCGCCAGCGGCCGCGCACCGGGCCGGCCTTCTCTTCGCTGTCCTCCAACGCAGCCTCTTCGCCCTGCGCCCCTTCCTCGTCGTCCCCTTCCTCCTCTTCCTCATTCTCCCCGGGCAGCTGTGGCCTGGACACCTGGGACAAGCTCAGGAAGGAGGTCACGGGCTGCGCTTCGGACGAATAGTTCGAGTCCGTGGTGGGGGCCGTGAGTCCCGGCTCGCGTGCCTGGCCCTCTCGGCTCCCCTGGGTGGTCGGCGCCGGGGCCGGGGGCCTCAGCTTTGCGGCCTGGGGGCCGCCGGTCCTGCGGCCTCGAGCCCGGGGTGGGTGTGGGCGGGCGCGCAGCTGCACCCTGGGTAGGGGTCTGGGGCGCAGGAAGACGCCAGGGAAAGGTGGCCGGGGAGGGCCGCGTGGGCTGAGCGGTGCCGGGGCCCGGGGTGGGACCCGCAGTCCCGGCCGCACCCGCGTGACATACACCTTCGGGGGCTGCTCGGCCGCGGCTGCTGGGCGGGGGGGAGGGGCACGGCCCCAGAAGAGGGGAAGGGGGCGGGCGGCCCAGCTCAGCGCCCGCGAGCGCCGGGGGGTCGGCCGGCCCAGGGGGGCGGGAGGCGTTGGCAGGGCGGGAGTGGCCAGGGCCTCGGTGGGGGCCGCGAGCCGGCGGCCGCCCTGCGTTCCGGGCGCCTCGGTGGGCTCCAGACCGTCGAGCAGCTCCCCATCGTCCTCGTCGTCCAGGAAGTCTGTGGGCAGCGCGGGTGGGGTGAGCTGCCGCGCCAGGGCGGGCCCAGCTGAGGGGGTGGGGGGCGCGGGGGGCACTCACCGTCTGGGTTGAGGAAGAGGAAGGCTCGGCGCTGCACCTCCTCTTCTTCGTCTTCCTCCCCCTCCTCCCGGTCCATCTTCATGTATTTGTAGAACCCAAACCTGGGGCAGGGGCGGGGCGTCAGAGACCAGGCTCGGCCGAGGCCCCGCCCATTCTTCCTTGGGTACCACCCACCCACCTTTCCAGATACAGCGGCGACTCGCGGTAGAAGCACTTGTTGTCCGTCTCCATGTGAGTCAGGCGTGTGTGGTCATTGGGATAGACGAAGGACAGGTACACCTGGGGCGGGCAGAGGGCTCAGGTTGGGGAGTCTTCCAGAGGGCCTGGAGGAGGCTCCGGGGACCCTGGGAAGAGGGAGGCCTGGGTCTCAGGGAAGACCTTGGTGAGGGGCACTTACAAACTGCAGTCCCTGGTATCTTGCGATGGGAAAGTCCTTGACGACGTAGGTGGGGGCGTAGGTGCAGGGCTCCAGCACATTCTCCAGACTCCAGGGCTCCACCCGAGGCGCTACGGGAGGCGTGGTCACATTGTGACCTGGAACCCCTGCCCTGCCCCACCCCGCCCCCCACCCCACCCCGGGGGCCCTCCTCTCACTGAGGAAGAAGGTGTCTCGGGGATCGGGCCGCAGCATGTCAGCTCTGGGCTCCTCCTGCAGCAGGCGCCCCCCAACGTGGCTGGCTGGAGACTGGGGCACGTGGGCCACGTGGTCCATCTTCAGGGCTGACTCATCTAGGGGCAGAGGATGTGTGGGGACCCCAGGAGTTCCTAGAGATCCCTCCTCACCCATATCCAGACACCACCCCAAAGAGACCGCCCATCAGGAGCCCTCCCCTTTCCCCAGAGGCACTGGGCTCCGCACCTGTATACAGCGAGATGTGAGCAGAGCCTATGACCTCGAACTTCAGACCTGGCAGGAAGGCTCGCCACTGGGGGTTGGAGAGGGTGGTCAGGGCCAAAGGATGGGGGTCAAGGTGGGAACACAGCTGGGTCAGGGAGGAGTGAATCTTCCCTGACGTGGGGCTGGGGAACTAGTAGGGGCAACCCCTTCACGGACGCAGGAAGCTTGGGGTGGGGGGGTGGATGGGAGAGCGGTCCTGAGAAGGCACAGCAGGGAAGCTGGAGAGGCCTAGAAGGATGGGGTCCCTGGAGGCAGGTGAGGATGCCTTTCCTGACACCCTGGGTGCTTCCGGACCTTCTGGTTATGGCCTCTGCCCCCACCTCCCCCCGGTTCTGCAGCCACTGCCCTTCTGGAGGTCAGAGCTGGCCCCCCAGCTCCCCGCTGGACCTCCTCAGCCCCACTTCCCCCACTTCTGTGGCTGTGCCTTCCCAGTCTCCCTTGCAGACTCTCCCTCCCCCACCGCTCTCATGTTGGGCTTCCTGGGGGCTGTCCCAGGCCCTCTTCCCTTCCCAGCTCATCCTGGGCCCTTAGTCACTCCCCCGGCTTCCACAAGATCACCCCAAATCTGCATCTGCAGGCTGGGCCCTCTGCTAAGCTGAGCTGGGGTGATACCCACCACACACAAACCAGACACCTGCAACCTCCCACCACCCCCTAGCCCACCCTGGTCATCACCCCACACCCAGCCAGGCTCAGGCTCTCAGTCGCTGGGCATCTCCCTCCGCCCCCCCCCTCCCCCGGACCTTCCACTTCTTCTATTCCCACCTCCCTGGTTCAGGGACCGATGGATGGCCACCCACGAAAATCCCTCCCAACAGGCAGCGGCCAGAGGGTTTTCCCTGAAATGCAGATCCAGTTGCCTCATCCTTAGGAGGAAGCCCTGCTGGATCTGGCCACCAGACTGCTTGGAGTTCCAGAAGACTCCAGGTGGTTCCATTCCTCTGCTGTTCTCGAGACCTGGAATTCATCTTTGCACCCCAGATTCTCTCCCCACTGGTCTCCCTGTGAATGTCTTTCAGCTCTCAAGAATCTGCTCAAGGGTCGCCTCCTCTGTGAGCACAAGCCCCGTCCCTGAGCACCTGCTTTGTCAGCTAGATGGGAAGCTTCTCTGGGGGAGGCGGGCGGGGTCCACATCGTTGTCCTGCGGGGAGTGGCCGGAAAGAGGAGGGCAGGGCAGGGGAGGTGGGGTCTCCAGAAGCCCTCAGAGGGCAGCCGCACTCACGCCCACTTCCACGTGGTCCGAGCCGCGGTCATCCTGCTTGTGCAGTAGCTCAAAGTAGTACCTCCGGGAGGCCATGAGCCTGGGGACAGGAGGAGTGAGGGGGCGGGCCCACCATGCCCCAGAAGCCCCAAACAGATGGGGAGCCTACAGGAGGTGAGGCTTGAGGGGGCAGCATAGCAACAGCGGCTTCACGCATGCACGTGTCACCTAGTCCTCACACACAGACACACACACGGGTACACACTCATGCACACACTCCCACAGTCACTCACCGCCTGGGCTTGGACACCTGGGAGCTGAACTTGGTGAATTCTCCAGGTGCTGTCCACTCCGAACCAGTCTGGAGGGTAACAGAGAAGGGGCAGGGGGCTCACCCTCTCCTTGGGGCACCAGCCCCATCCAGTCCCCACTCCTGAGAAGCTGGAGGGGACAGGTGACCAAGCCGCAGGAGGCCCACGAAGACAATGGGTGTGGATGGAGGGGCTGGGCTGCGCGTGGGGGTACCTTGCCCACAAAGGCCACCAGCTGGGCACCCGCCGGGCTCTCGGTTGGGCTCAGCCAGAACTCAGAGTTGTCATCCGAAGCCACGGAGAACTGGACATCTCCTAGGCCACAGGACAGGGCTCAGGGGTCGGTGGGGGCTTCATGACACCCTGCCCCCCAACACCCCCGTCCCCGCACCATCTCTCGCCGGGTGGATGAAGCCGAAAATCCGGAGGCCGTAGTTCTTCCACTTGGGGGACACAGCCAGCTTCTTCACGGTGGTGCGAGTCTGGGGGGGCAGCGGCCTCTGACGTCAAGGCCCCCGCCCACCTGCGGGCCGGCCGTCCCCCACCCCAGCACTCACATGAGGGAAGAGCGGGAAGTGCAAGTTCCTCCTCAGATGGCCCACGGCGCCCCCGCACCAGTCCTCGAACACGTGCAGGTTCACCTGCCCCTTGTACTGGGGGTGGGAGGAGGGCTTACCTTCTGCACAGCTGCCCCCGGCCCTCCCCAAGGCCGAGCCGCTGAGCAGAGCTCACCTCCTCCCGCCACGAGGGCGCCTGACGGGTGAGGTTGAGTGACAGTGGCCTTCCAGCCCCCCAGGGAAACAGCGCGTCTGGGTCCCGACCTTCGGGCTACGGGAGAGAAGGGGCACCAGGGTCAAAGCTGAGGAACGTGAGGGCAGGAAGAAGCCCCACAGCCACACGCACGCGCACCAGACACAGTACGCAACACAGCCCGCCACACCCGCCGGCTCACTTCACAGAGATCCCTTCCACGTGCAGCCACGAAGCCCTGACTCCATCACGCCCCGGCCGTGCACACCCACCCGAGCAGACCCTTGGCCACCCCACGTGCACCAGATGCGTCTGCCCAGGCTGGGGCCACGCTCCGTGGTGGAGCAGTGTGCCGCTGTGTCCTCCGTGCACACGGCCTACAGGTCCTGAGGCCACCGGCACAGGAGTGGCCTTGGGTCTCGTGTGTGCTGTGGTGTTCTTCCCCGCAGCCCTGCTCACCACCCGCTCCTCCTCATGGCTCTCGCTGGAGTCCTCTGCCCTCTGTGTGGACAGTGCAGCCCGGATGCCCCGGCCATCTGTCACACCGCTCAGCTTCTCACCATCTGTGGGCGGCACATGAGGCGGGGCTGGGGTCCAGGCTCTCCAAGGCCACAGCTCCTGCCGCTGGGGTCAGCTGGGGTCAGGATGGCCGGTGGTGTCTCCACTGAAGCCCTCCCTCCCCACGTCTGCCCCTTCATGCTACCCGATGCCCCACCCTACAGCTGGAAGTGCTCTCGGCTGGGCCCTTCTCCCACATCCCACCTCCGTGGGGACGGCCCCTGCCTGAGTCCCCCACCTGGCTTTTCCCAGCCCCCACTGGCATGAGGGAGCAGTTATGTGTGTGCACATGCTAGCACACATATGCTTGCACACACACACCCGTGGGGCTGTTGTCATCAGTGACTCTGCCTCCAGGAAGGCCCCCAGGATTGCTCTGTGCCCTCAGCACTTTTCCTGTGTGCTGGAGTGTTTGGTGTCTGACTCCTTTACCAGAACTGAGAGCCAAGGGTTAGTGCTGGAGTTTGTTGTCAGGTGAGCTGGCACTGTGGTCTTGAGGCTACGCCAGCCCCGGCCCATGGCACGTGTGCCACCTGCTGCCCTTGAGGCCAGGGCTCAGGACCAAAGGAGCCCTGGTACCCACCTGGGCAGAGGAGGGATTGGCACTCTGGTCCAGCTTCCAGAGGACATGGGGCCAAGGCGGCCCCGGAGGGAGACTGTCCCCCTGGGGATCCCTTCTGTGGACACCTCTAGAGCTTGGCACCCCCCTAACTCCCCAAGCCTGGGGCAGACCACCTCCACACTCCTGCCTCCCTCTGCTTTCCAGACCTCCTCCCTAAGCTGTGGGCCTGGGGTTCCATACCCTGGGATCTGAGCCTCCGAAGGCAAGGCTTCACTGTGCGCCACATCTGCCTCCCCTGGTGCTCCCATCCGGGGACCCCCAGTCCAGGAACCCCTCTCCTCCAGGGCCAAGCCTGGCCTTCAAAGTCTATGCCCGTCCCTCGATCCAGACCCCAGGAGCTAGATTCCCGGACTGACACAGTTGGCCTGGGCCCTTTCTCTGGGGGAGGGGGCTGCCCGCGGTCTCGTGCCTGTGAGGCTCCGGTGGTGCCTGCCCACTTGCTTCTCCCCCCCAGTCACTGTCACCTGTCCAGCTGGGAGGTGAGCCCCTAAATCCCCACAGCCTGGCCCTGATGCTCCCTGCCTACAAAGGTAACTCTGTGGGTACTGGGAACCTTCCACAGTGGGGTCCCAAGCCAGGATGCCATCACTGTCCTGCAGGGGCTGAGCCCCAGCACAGCGAGATCCACACGGGCCTCTGGCCTCCTGGCTGCTGGACCCCGGGAAGGTAGCCTTTCTGGTGGGAGTGAACACAGTGCTGACAGGACAGTCAGGAGGGCCTCAGACATGTCCAGCTGCTCAGCTTCCCACAAGCCCTGCCCTGGTGGGAGCCCAGGTAGCGGGACAGGAGGCGGGGCTGCAACCCTGGGGGCGAGAGCCCCGCCTGGGTCTGCTCCTGGCAGGAGCTGCTTGAGGGTTTGATCTTCCATAACCTTGAACAGCTCCTGCCCACCCAGGAGCAGCAAGGACAGCTTCCTCGCTGGTCCAGCTGAGAGCAGAGGAGGCCTCAGAAGTGGGGTTCCCACACCTCCGCTCCCTCGCGGTTGCCAAGTTAGGCTCCCCGGCTGCCCGGGAAGTCAGGCTAGGGAGGACTGTGGTTGCTCAGAAAACCACAGGGCAGCTGAGCAGAAGGCTGGTCACGTCTGTGTCACTGGGTCACGCTCCGGGGTCCTGCCTTATTTGATGGTAGCTGGGGGGCCTCTGTGAGGGACTGAACAGTGCTGGGGGCCCCTAGAGGGTGTGGTAGCTGTGAGATGTGTGGACTCTGGGGGTGGGGTGGGGTGGGACAAGCCTGTGACCCCTGGCCTGGGGTGTCTGTGGTGCCAGCTGTGGGGCTGAACAGGGAACTCTGGACCCCTTGGTGGGGTGGCCCAGGACTTCATGGGGCAAGATCATGCTTCTGAGTCTTTGGGAAGCTAGATTCTCACCACCCATCCTAAGGACACCTCTCTTCCTTGAGAAGGGCCAGGAGCAGCTTGGCTAGGACCATCCCTGCCCTGAGGTGCTTCCTTCTCTCTCTCATCACCGCCCCCCCCCGCCCCCCCCAGCACTCTACTCCTCCTCTTCAAAGTGTGTGTCAAAAGTCACCACCTCCAAGAGGCCCTCTGGGATCCCCCTAGCTAAAGTGGCAGGACTCCTCCCCAACTCTTCCCCACATCGCTCACCAGGACCTGATTTGTGGGTTCACTGTCTGTCCCCACTAGAGCGTGAGCTCGAGGAGCCTGAGAGAGTTCACCCCAGGCAGTTCGGTGCTCCCCAAGCTGGATCCCTATCCCCATGCCTCACCCTGCCTCAACACACAAGCGTCTCAGTCCCTGATCACAGGTTTACCTAGGGCACCTCCTCCAGGAAGCGTTCCAACTGCAAGGGTCAGCTCCCTCCCGCCAGTCCCCTCTCTCTCCGTCCTGAGGTTGGGTCTCTGCCCCTCCCCAGCAGATGCGAAAACCGAGGCTCTGCTAAGCAGGCACGTGTCGGAGGCACAGCCAGACTTGGCCTCTCGGAAATCCCAGCATGCAGGGCTCCGTAGCGGAGATCTCTCCAAGAGCCCACCGTTAACCCCGTCACTCACTACCCGCTCCAGGCCAGACCCCGGCGTCCGCCGGGGTTCGGGGACGCTCCCCAAGAGGGTCGCGCACGTCACTGCTGACGTCATCGGCGTTCTGGCCGGGCTGAGCCGAACCGCGCCCCCTGCCCCAATGTCGCCGAGCTGGGAAGGGCGGACGGGGTCTCCGGGCGGGTCTGACCCACGCCGAGGCCTGGGCGCGATGGGAGGGCCCGGGATCCGCGCTGCTCGCGACCCTCACCGCCCCCCGCCCCCAGGGCGCGCGCCCCCTCCCGTACCTCGCCCATAGCCCAGCCGCTGGCGCAGCGCGCGGCCCTGGCGCACCAGGCTCAGGTGCACGTACGTGAGCCACGCGGCGCAGGTGAGCAGCAGCAGCAAAAGCAGCAGCTTGATCTGTTTGCGGATCTTCTTCACCGGGAACCACGGCATCGCGGCCGTCTCCGCCCCGGGCCGCGCTCAGCGGCGCCGCCGCGGCCCCCCGCTCCAGCGCGCCCTGCGCCGCGTCCCCCGGCCCTGCATGGCCCTTTGTCCGCCGCCCGCGGCCCCAGGGTGCGGCTGCGGCCCCGGGCTGCCCTTGGCCGAGGGCACGGGGTGGGCGGCGGAGCGGCTGCCGGCGGTGTCCCCGCCCGGCCCCGCCTGGCCGCTCGGGCTCCAAGCTCCTGGGGGCCTCGGCGGGACGGAGCAGCATCCACGCTGCGGTGCTACCCACCGTGAAACGGGCCCGGCCACCGCGCCGCGCGAGCCAATCCGGGCCCGGCCAGCCTGAGGGGAGCCAATCCACGGCGCGGGGGGCGGGGCCGGCGCGTTAGGGTGTGCCCGCCGCTGGTCTCTACGCAACGCGCGCGCATCCACCTGGGCGCGCCGGCCCGCGCAGCGCGGGGACGCGGGGTCCTGGGGTTGCGGAGGACCCGGGATGCGGTGTATGGGGAGGTGTGAAGGACCGGGGACAGGGGTCAAGGGGCAGAGAATGCACGAGACAAGGAGTGGTGCATAGGACCGGGGGACATAGGGACCCGGGGCCACGGGGTGTAGTGATGGAGGCCGCGGGAGGAGCAGGCTATGGGTCGGGGGACAGTGGGGACACGGAGAAGAAGGGTGTAGGGACGCGTGATGGGGAGACACTAGGAGCTTGGGGAACGTGAGGGGAAGGATGCGGGCAGCCTGGGCTTGCAGTTGGAGCAAGCCTCCTGCTAAGAATGCGGCCAGGAGGAATGGGGCTCAGACAACGTGGGAAGAAGAAAAAGGAAGTTTTGGGGAGAGACATAGTAGGGTAGGTGATGGTGGTGGGTCAGGGGGGCTGGGGGCGCGTGGGTGCACAGGCTCTATGCAGGCAAGACTGAGGAGGGTCTCAAAAGCACCTGGCTTCACCCTGAGGGGCATGCGCAGCCACCAGAGGACTTAGCGTGGAGGGCCAGGGTCTGAGCTGGCTGCCAGGCGGACAGCGGCAGCAGAAGGGCGAGCTGGCGGCCTCCACTGAGGGCAGGGTGAAGATGAAGAGGAGGTGCCCCGGCTGTCTGGAAGGGGGCAGGAGGGAACCTAGCCCTCCCGTTTCTGACCTGAGCCTGGGGTCCGAGGTGTGGCTCTTGCCGAGCTGGAGGTGGGAGGGGAGTGTGGGCCGATGCTGAACTTTGCCCACTTGGTTCCCATTCCTGCCTGGGCCACTGCCACCTCTGCCTGCCCTGTCATCTCCTCCAGCCCTCCCTCTGCCCAGCTGCCCGGCTGACTCCTCTCTCTGTCCCTTCCTCCATCCGTTAAAGTTTTCTGTTATTGTGTAACGAGCCACCCAGCATCAGGGTTGTAAAGCAACTGTTAGTTAAGCTCCTGGAGTCTGTGGTTCGGGACTTTCGACGGGGCCCCGCAGGACAGCTCTCCTCTGCCCCAGGATGTCTTGGGCCTCAGGTGGGAAGACGTGACCAGCTGGGGGCGGCGACTCCGGTGGCCAGGCTGGACTCATCTGGAGACTTCTGCACCCTCGTGTCAGGGCCTTGGCAGGGATGGTTGAGCTTGGCCAGGATGACTAACCAGAGCACCAGGGTACGGCCACTCCAGGGCAGTGGCCTCTGGGCTCCAGCAAACAGGGCAAAGCACCTGGAGAGTCACGGCATGCCAATTCTGCCACACGCTGTCATAGGCCACCCAGCCTTGAGAGGAGGGGACGTGGACCCCACCTCATCTTGGCAAGATCATCCAGGAAGTTGCAGTCTTAACACTGCCACACTACCCTTTTTTCCCTTTTATTTTGACCTCGGGGCATAGAATCAAGTTGGCCACTTTCCGCCGTTCTGTCGATCTGTCATCTGTCCTGTAGCAACACCTACATCTCTTCGAACCTTCCCCCACCCCATTCTTGTTCTTTCCCCTCCTCCAATCCCCTTTCCATGTCCATGTTATCTGCACATTCATTAAGATATACATCACATCGTGTGTATTTTAAACATATATCAATAGTTTTGTGCTGTAAATCTCATTGTGTCTCTCCAGACCTCATATATACAAATGCATATCTCCATGTTGCCGTGTGTGCACTGCTTTCCCTCTGCCCCCTGGTCCTCCACCATGTGCCCATTCAGCCAATAGATACCTGGGGTCCTTGTGAGCCAGAGACTTAAGGGGCACAGTATCTAACAAGGCAGATACGGTCCCTTCTTTCATGGAGTTTCTATTTTCCTAGGCAAAGGCACATGTGAGCAAGCAATAGTTTCCAGTGGTGATAAGTGCTGTGAAGACAATAAAGCATGATGATGGCCTAGAGAGATGAGGGGGAGGGTTTCTTCTTCCTCTTTTTTTTTTTTTTTCAAATGTTGGGTTTTTAAATTTTATTTAATTAATTTATTTATTTTGGCTGCGTTGGGTCTTCGTTGCTGGGCGGGCTTTTCTCTAGTTGCAGCGAGCGGGAGGGCTACTCTTCATTGCGGTGCGCGGGCTTCTCATTGCAGTGGCTTCTCTTGTTGTGGAGCACAGGCTCTAGGCACGTGGGCTTCAGTAGTTGTGACACGCGGGCTCAGTAGTTGTGGCTCGCGGGCTCTAGAGCGCAGGCTCAGTAGTTGTGGCACGTGGGCTTAGTTGCTCTGTGGCATGTGGGATCTTCCCAGACCAGGGATCAAACCCGTGTCCCCTGCATTGATTCTTAGCCACTGCACCACCAGGGAGGTCCAGGGGGAGGGTTTCTTCTGCTAGAGTGATCACTAGAGGTTCACTGTTTTGGGAAGTGACATCTGATCTGAAACATAAACGAAATCTTTAGAAAGCAAGCATCAGAAAGTGGGTACCAGGGACGTCCCCGGCGGTGCAGTGGTTAAGGCTCTGCGCTTCCAATGCAGGGGATGCGGGTTCGATCCCTGGTCAGGGAATTAAGATCCCACATGCCGCAGCAGCACGGCCAAAATAGGTAAATAAATAAATATGTAGATTGTCTTTAAAAATGCGAAAAAAAAAGAAAGCTACTTGAACATTAAAAATAAAGGAAAGTGTGTGCCAGGAGGAAAGTGTTGGGGACACTATTGCCTGGGAGGCTCCAGAAGGTCTCTTTTGGCCTGGAGGCCAGCAGGTGGATGAAGGACAGGGGGCAGAGAGTGAGTGAGAGGCAGGTTGCCTCTGCTGGACGCGGCTGCTCCATCAGCGACCACGTGTGGCCACGACAGCCTTTTCAGAGAGTAGCAGCCACCACCCACTGCTGTGTCTCCAACTTCACACAAGTTCCTCTTTTGCCCAACTCTGACCCAAACCATACAGGGAAGGGGATCTTGGGAAACGTATTCCCAGCTTAACAACAGAATCCCTAGCAGAGAGGCTCCTTGGCAACTCGGCACACACACACACTTCTATTTTTTTTTTTTTTTTTTGGCTGCTTTGGGTCTTTGTTGCTGTGCAGGGGCTTTCTCTTGTTGCGGCGAGCAGGGGCTACTCTTCTTTGCGGTGAGCGGGCTTCTCATTGCGGTGGCTTCTCTTGTTGTGGAGCATGGGCTCTAGGCACGTGGGCTTCTGTAGTTGCAGCATGTGGGCTCACTAGTTGCGGCACGTGGGCCCTAGAGCACGTGGGCTTCAGTAGTTGCGGCATGTGGGCTCAGTAGTTGTGGTGCGCAGGCTTAGTTGTTCTGCGGCATGTGGGATCTTCCTGGACCAGGGATCAAACCCATGTCCCCTGCATTGACAGGCGGATTCTTAGCCACTGCGCCACCAGGGAAGCCCACACCTTCTACTTTAAACCACTCTTAACCACTGCGCCACCAGGGAAGCCCACACCTTCTACTTTAAACCACTCTTAACCACTGCGCCACCAGGGAAACCCACACCTTCTACTTTAAACCACTCTTAGCCTCCAAGTAAAAGCAAAGGCGAAATCATGCTTCTGCTTGGTATGATGCAAGTGTCCTGGCTACAAAGAGGCTAATCTCTCCAGAAGAGGCTGATGGACGTTTCACATCACTTTATCCATCTTTGGGTGGTACTGACTCTAACTGAACGATATGTTCTCTTTAAGAATGTTGAACACTTGAACACTCTCAGAGAGAGTGTGTGAGCATTCATAGCAGACACTGGGATGTGAGGTCAGCTATTGTTAACATACGTTAGACAGAAGGGGTGGGAGAGGAACAGGGAGGAAGGAGGGCGGGTGGAACTAGTACAGGTGTACCTCGCGTGAAGGTAAGGATGAGGTCTCGTTACTACGGCAGCCACGTGGCAGTAGCCGGCGCCTGCGTCCCCTGCGCGCTCCACGTCCCCGTGTCCCCAGCCACCACCTCAGCTGCTCATGGCTCTTTGTCTGATGGAGTGACCCCAAGGGTCTATGCCTGTTTTGGGTGGTTCTAGTTTTCTGTTGGTGTTTACTCCAGGACCAAGGGGCACTCAGAGACACCCTGGAGTGTCTCCTGCCTTCCAGACGTCGCCTGCTTACCCAGCTCTGTCATGAAAGCTCAGCCCCCCTCTATGACCGTCATCCCCGCCGGCGCAGTGAGCTTCTGTCGATTCCCTGGTGTGAAGAGCCCCCAGTGGCCAGGTGGCTGTCAGCTGCAGTCTGACATATGCCCCCTGGTGGATGTGCTCTAGGGCTTGCCCGGGACTGAGGGGATTCTAGGATGTGGGACTCTCAGTTTTAAACCTAGGAAAGTCCTGGCAAACCAGGATAGCTAGTCGCCGTAATGCACCCCTCCCTTGGAATCTGAGACCACTGGACAAGCAGAGCCCAGAGTTGCAGGGATGGGAAGCAACACTTCACTGGTGGACCCTTTGGGCTAGTAGAGCACTGCTATTCCTATCTCTTGAGAGCTGGTCCCGGGGACCTTGGCTGTGCGAGACCCCGTAGGTTGCTGATTGAGAGCATTAACCCATCTCCATAGTCACGTCTCACAAAGGCCATTCCACCCTCTGTCCACCGTTCTACCAGGCTGGCTGCTTCGGGGAGATGGGAACATGCAGGACCGGTGGACTCCATGAGCATGGGCCCACTGATGCAGTTTACTTGCCGTGAGGTGAGTGGCTGGTCAGGAGTCATGCCGCGTGGCGGATGGCATAGGGGGATGCAGCTTTCTGTGAGCCCACGGGGAGAGGTTCTGGCAGAAGCACTGCAGGCAGGGAAGGTACATCCATACCCCGAGGAAGTGTCTATTCTCGGACGAGCGAGGCGCTGCCCCAAGCCACTGCCCCTGGGAGGGAAGAGGGGCTAGTGCTGGTCTCCGCTCCTGGCAGCTGGGCTCTCGGCAGTGACGGCAGCCGGGTAAGCCCTGGTGGGCGGACGTCCAAGCCGTGACGCCGTGCAGAGCCTCCCTTCCCCCACCTCGGCCACTTGGCTCATAAACCGACTGGCCAAGGGCGAGAGGTGCCGAGGCAAGAGGCTGACGTGCCCTCAGAATGGGCCACCTTGTCCTCCTGATGCTAAGGCCCTCCTTGGCTGAGGCAGCTCTCATGCAACACAAATTCTTTATACCTTGTCCACACCCAGAGAAGTCCGTGTGCATACTTTCCCCCAGACGTCCTTGTCACCAGTTTTCCAATCACATCCCTTCCTAGTGTCCGAGCATCCAGCCAGCTGGAGAGCTAGTCACTGCCCATCCCCAGGGTAGGTCTCCGCCTCTTACCTCGTCCTGCAAGGCGGCATGAACAGCCAGGGCACTGCTTGTCCCTCTCTGAGGGCTCACCCTCATCTCTGTCCTGCAACCCCCTGACCGTCCACGTCTGGGCAAGGCCCGCAACCCCCTCTGTAACCAGGCCTGAGTTCCTTTCTTCTCAGGCACCTGGTCATCGGGAAGCCCCGCGAAGCCTTGCTGCAGGTTGAGAGGTCTGAGGCGATGCGACGGCTACCTGGTCACGCTCGTTCATGACTCTCATGTGACTTCCTTGGGCCTCCGGGACCTGCTTGAGAGCAATCACATACACGCCACTTCCACTGACAGGGCACCGCTGTGCGCCCGGCCGTTCAGCTCGGGGGTCACACACCCGCCCACGACGGCAGCTCCGGTGGTATAATAACCGCGGCTCATGGCCGAGCGCTTGGTACCCAGGCGGTTATCTTCAGAACGTGGCAGAGCTCTGTGACACCGCGGGGCCACACTCAGGCACCTCGGGCTCTGCTGGGTGGTGCGGCCCCTATGGCAGGGTGACCTGCTGCCGGGCTGCCTCTTCTCTGAGCCTCTCAGCTCCAGGGTCAGAGTGGTACAGCCACACGGGGTGAAAGTCGCCTCCCAGGAGCAAGACACGTCAGGCATCAGGCCTCTTTCTTCCTGGTCGAAGGGACTGGCTGCAGCCACTTGCCTGTGACTTGGGAAGGGATGTCTAGATGTGTACTGGGCTGCTGGACCCCTAGGCATTTCAGAGATGGCCTGGACTTTTTGTGGAGTTTACCTTGCACTCTGGTGTACGTTTGTCCTACTGAGGGTAGTTGCTACGTTCTGCTCATCGAGTTCGAACAACATGGCATCACCCATGGAAGGACCAGTGTGGCAGCTGTGGGAGGGACCAGTGGGCCAGGTCCCCAGGGACTTGGTGTGACATAGGGTTGCTCTGTCTCTGAGGGAAGGCTGTGGAGGGGTGTTGCTGCCTCTTGAAAGTCGGCTCTTCCGACAGTCTCTACTAGCCGGGATGGAAAGACCCATCGCTCAACGGCTGGGCTCCCGGCTGGGAACCAGTGGGGCTTTGCTTCAGCAACGAAAGCACGTCAGGAACAGCGGCTGCGGTTGGAGTTGCCACCTGACTAGCTTTGCGGTCATTATCTGTCGTCTACTGCACAGGCCCAGTAGGAGAGGGCTGTGCTGGGAGTCCCCCTCCTGGGCCCTAGGTCCTTGCCGTGGCACCGACCTCTGCACTCCCGTCGGGGAGGCCTCACTGCTTTGCTTCACTATCTTCCTTGGACCAGGAGGTCCTGGCGGCTTCCCCTCGGCCTTCCCCACGTAATAGCCCTCCCTCGGCGGGACAGGAAACCAGCATGGGCTCTGCCAGCTGCTGCGTGTACCCACTCCGATGACTGCATTCTGGAACGGGGGGTGACCACACATGGGTCCAGGGGCCCACTGGACCCACCGTTAGATAGACATGACCCAAACATTGTGGATCACCTGAGCGCCGTAAGCCGCTGCTCTGACTGGTGGTCACAGGGGTGCTTTGGGTACCCTGGGAAGCCTGAGGTTTTGCTTCCCCGTCCTCAGACACCTGGTAAGTGTCCCTGAGGGGCCTCAGAGGAAGGGCGGAGGAAGATTCACAGTACCTTTTTGGTCGAGTGACAAGGTCCTTCCTCAAGGGCAGGGGCCTCACCCTCATCCAAGGAGGCTTTGGGTCTGTGGACCAGCTCAGCCCGGGAAATTGGTCTGTGGCTTTCTGTCATGGTGATTTAAGTCAGGCTTCTTGTCATGGACTGAACGTTTGTGTCCCCCCTCCCCAAATTCACATGCTGAAACCCTAACCCCCAATGTGATGGCATTTGGAGGTGGGCTTTGGGGAGGTAATTAGGGTTAGATGAGGCCATGAGGGTGGGGCCCTGGTCTGATGGGGTTAATGCCCTTACAGGGAGACACCAGAGACCTCGCGCTCTCTCCACGCACACCCCAAGGAAAGCCCGTGTGCACACGGAGGTGGCAGCCACTTGCAGCCAGGAAGAGGGTCTCACCAGAAGCTGACCACACTGGCTCCCTCATCTTGGACTTCCAGCCTCCAGGGCTGCAAGGAAACAAATGTTTGTTTATGAACAAATTGGACTTACGAACGCGCTCTCGGAATGGGACTCTTTCGTATGGAACAGACTTACTGTATGGGTTTGAAGGATGAAGACAATAGAGGTAAAAGACCCTTTTCATCACACCGTGTCCAGGGTACATAGTATCAACGTAATTTATGGCTGTTGACGCTGGCTGTGATCACCTGGCCGAGGTGTGCTTGTCAGGCTTCTCTGCTGTAAAATTACTCCCCCTCCCTCTTCCATCATGTGCCTTCGGGGAGGAGGTCCCCATGCACAGCCTGCACTCAAGGGTGGGGGGAGTCCAGCTCTCCCCGCTGTGGGGTGGAGTGTTCACAGAATTTATTTGGAATTCTCAGCATGGGAGATTTGCCTCTTCTCCTCCATTTATTAATTTGTTCAATCATGTATGTCAGTGTGATCACATGGATTCGTATTTTATGCTTTGGGTTATGGTACAATATTACTTTGTTGATTTTGTTTCTCAAGTTGTTCCAGCTTTGGCTGCTGGGAACTCTGTCAGTTGGCTCCTGTGTCCCTTTGACTCACCCCATCTTTGTGTTTTTTGTTTTGTTTTTTTTGAGCACCTCCTTACCTTCTGGCTACAAGATGCTCCAGGCTCATCCTGTATATTTCTAGTTCCAGTCCTAGGGTCAGCCATTTCTTCAAGGAATTCTGGTTCCTTCCTTTTGTTAGAGAATGGTCTTAGAATCCCAGATCTGGGAGATAGATGTGTTCATTGCTGCTGCAGTCTTGTTTCTTTGTGCCCCCTCAGCAGACAAAGCAAAGAAATATACGTGCCAACCTTGCATACACACACGTTACAAATATTCCTGTGTGTAACCACCTGTCTCTACATTAAACGAACGTGAGTTCTCACTGACGTCTCCAACCAGCATCTGTTATCCACGAATCATTCTCCCCTTGGTCGCCTGTAACCTCCCACTCCTCCGGGGTGAGACTCCCGGCCCCCACCATCCATGTACTTTCCTGTTCAATCCCAGCGCACGTGTACAGCAGAGACACATGGGAAACAACTTCACCACTAGAGCCCAGTGCTGTGTGCACATCCTTTGGCTTCAGGCCTACAGCGCCCACTCGTTTCCAGAGTGACTGAGGTCAGCACCTTTCATCCGGCCCCTCTGTGAGGGGGCTTCACACACTGTAAGGCAGGTACATTCTCCTGTCACAGTCTGCATTCCTTCCTGGGGTTATTTGTTTCCTTATCACTGAGTTTTAAGAGTTCCTTGTTTATTTTGGACACAATCGTATATTGAAATATATTTTGGAAATATTTTCTCCTAATCTATGGCTTGTCTTTTCATTGTCTTTACAGTATATTTAGCAGAGCAGAATTTAAAAATTTTAATAAAGTCCAACTAATCAATTTTTTTCTTTCAGGGGCTGTGCTTATGTTGTTGTAGCTAAAAAATCATCACCAAATCCAAGCTCGCCTAGATTTTCTCTTATGTTATCTTCTAGAAGATTTATAGTTTTGGTCTATGATAAATTTTTAGTTAATTCTTACGAAAAGTATAAGATCTGTGTCTAGAGTCATAGATGCCTATAGATGTCCTATAGGCATAGATGCCTATAGATGTCCACTTGTTCCAGGAAGTTTGTTGAGAAGACTATCTTTCTCCATCGTATTGCCTTTGCTCATTTATCAAAGATCTGTTGACTATATTTGTATGGATCTATTTCTGGACTCTATTCTGTTCCATTGATCTATTTATCTCGTCTTTTGCCAAAACCAGGCTGTCTTAATTACTGCAGCTTTGTAATAAGTCACATAGTATCCGTCCTCCAACTTTGTCATTCCTTTCAGTATGATGTTGGCTAGTCTGGATTTTTGCCTTTTCCTATAATCTTTAGAATCAGTTTGCCAATATCAACAAAATAACTTGCTGGGATTTTTTTTGACTGGGATTGCATTGAATCTATAGGTCAAGTTGGGAAGAAATGACATCTTAACAATACTGAGTTCCTATCAGTGAACATGGAATATCTCTCCCCTTATTTAGATCTTTGATTTCATTCATCAAAGTTTTGTAGTTTTCCTTATGTGGATCCTGTACATATTTTTTTCTTTTAGATTTATACCTAAGTATTTAATTTTCTAGGGTGCTAATGTAAACGGTACTGTGCTTTGAATGTCAAATTTCCATTGTTCAATGTAAAATAGATAGCTAGTGGGAAGCAGTCGCATAGCACAGGGAGATCAGCTCTGTGTTTTGTGACCAGCTAGAGGGGTGGGATAGGGAAGGTGGGAGGGAGGGAGACGCAAGAGGGAAGAGATATGGGAACATATGTATACGTATAACTGATTCACTTTGTTATAAAGCAGAAACTAACACACCGTTGTAAAGCAATTATACTCCAATAAAAATGTTAAAAAAATTTCCATTGTTCATTGCTAGTATATAGGAAAGCGATGTACTTTTGTACATTAATAACCCTGTAATAATTGCTTATGCATTCCAGGTGTTTTTTTATTTTGTTAATTCTTTGGTTTTCCTACATAGACACTCTTGTCATCTGTGAACAAAGATAGTTTTATTTCTTCTTTCCCTATCTGTGTATATTTTATTTCTTGTCTTATTTCATTGGCCTGGATTTCTAGCATGATGTTGAATGGGAGTAAATGAGAGAGGACATCCTCGCCTTGTGCCTGATCTTCAGGGGAAAACATCTGGTTTCTCACAATTAAGTATGATGTTAGTGGTGCATTTTTTGGTAAATGATCTTGATCAAGTTGAGGAAATTCCCCTCCATTTCCATTTTGTTGAGAATTTTATTTTTTTAAATTAATTAATTTATTTTAAAATTTTATTATTTATTTATTTATTTATAGCTGCATTGGGTCTTTGTTGCTGCGCATGGGCTTTCTCTGGTTGTGGTGAGCAGGGGCTTCTCTTGTTGCAGAGCACGGGCTCTAGGCACGTGGGCTTCAGAAGTTGTGGCACATGGGCTCAGTAGTTGTGGCACGCGGGCTCTAGAGCGCAGGCTCAGTAGTTGTGGCGCGTGGGCTTCTTAGTTGCTCCGCTGCATGTGGGATCTTCCTGGACCAGGGCTTGAACCCGTGTCCCCTGCATTGGCAGGCAGATTCTTAACCACTGCACCACCAGGGAAGTCCCGAGAATTTTAATTATGAATTGGTGTTGGGTTTTGTCAAACTCTTTTCTGCATCAATTGATAAGATCATATTATTTTTCTTCCTTAGCCTGTAGATGTGATAGGTTACATTAATTGATTTTAATAATATTGAGTCAGCTTTGCACACCTGGAATAAATCCCACTTGGTAGTAGTATGTAATTGTTTTGTGGTGTATAATTAATTGTTGGATTTAATTTGCTAATATTTTGTTGAGAATTTTTGCAGTTCCATTCATGAGAGATATTGATCTGTAGTTTTCATTTCTTCTTATGTCTTTATCTGCTTTTGGTTTTATTAGGTTAATGCTGACCTCAGAATGAGTGAGGAAGCATTCTCTCTGTTTCTATTTTCTGGAAAAGATTATAGAGAATTGGTATCATTTCTTCCTTAAATGTTTGGTACAATTCACCAGTGGAAACTTCTGGGCCTAGGGCTTTCTTGTTTGGAAGATTATTAATTGTTGATTCAATTTCTTTAATAGATACAGACCTATTTATTTATTTCTCCTTGCGTGAGTTTTGGTAGTCTGTTTCCTTCAAGGAGTTTGTCCGTTTCATCTGCGTCATCAAATTTGTGGGCATAAAGTTGTTCATAGTATTCCTTTATTAACCCCTTAATGTCTGTGGAAACTGTAGTGACGGCCCCTCTTTCACTCTTTCATTTCTCATTGTAGTAATCTCTGTTTTCTCTTTTTATTTCTGGTTAGCCTTCCTAGAAGTTTATCAATCTTATTTACTTTTTTCCCCTCAAATAACCAGCTTTTGGTTCATTGTTTAGTTTTTTTTAAATTGATTTCCTATTTTCAATTTCCTTGATTTCTGTTCTAGTTTATATCATTTCTTTTGGCTTATATTACCTTTCTTTCTCTAGTTTCCTAAATAAGAATTTTACATTATTGATTTTAGGTCTTTTTTTCTAATATATGCATTTATACTATAGATTTCCTTCTAAGTGCTGCTTTCACTACATCCCACAAATTTTGGTAAGTTGTGTTTTCATTTTAATTTAGTTCAAATTCTTTTTAAAAAATTCCTCTTGGAACTTATTTTTTGATTCATGCCCAAGTGGTCTTGGGTTAAGCTACATGCAGCAATTGAGGCTGCAAATGCTCAGTGACACTGCTCCCATGTTTTTTTTTGGTTTTTGTTTTTGCGGTACGCGGGCCTCTCACTGTTGTGGCCTCTGCTGTTGCGGAGCACAGGCTCCGGACGCGCAGGCTCAGCGGCCATGGCTCACGGGCCCAGCTGTTCCGCGGCATGTGGGATCCTCCTGGACCGGGGCACGAACCCATGTCCCCTGCATCGGCAGGAGGACTCTCAACCACTGCGCCACCAGGGAAGCCCTGCTCCCATGTTTAAGCAAACCCACGTGCTGGAGACCCAAACCAGATTCAAGCTGGGCCACCTGTTCGGATGTGGGGATGGTGGGCCTCAGATGCCTCTGCATGGGGGAACAGGGCTACCTTCCAGCCATCATCACCTCTGATTATTGCCGCTTAACCCCCATCCCCAACCATGTGCTCTCATCGGACCCCCAGGTTGTCCTGTCTTCATGCCCAGAGATCATGGTCAGAACCCTGTCTACCAGGCTGGTGAGATGGCCCAGCCCAAGTCAGCACCTGGGTGGGTCACGAGGGCAACAGATGGCCGGCTTGAGCCTGCCTTGGCTGAGTGGGGAGGAGCGTCTCCTCCCATGTTTGGGTTGATACCACTGTCAGGCCCTCAGAAAAGAAGCTAAGGGTCATTGGAGATGCGACCTGCACCCCACCTGGGACTCGTGAGGGTCTGAGTCAGCATCCCGGGAACATGGCCGCGGTCGGGTCTGTGGGTCGCCTCACCCCCAAGTGGGCTATTGAGCGAGTGTGGGACACGCTGAGCAGGAGTGGCCCAGCCCCCGTCAGCCCCTGCGACCTGGGACAATTTGAGTGTGGCTGAGGGTAGGATTATCTCGAGGGAAGCTATTGGCAGGGGGCCCCCATGCACCCTGTGTGTCCTTGCTGAACGGCTGGATTGCAGGGCTGACTGTCTGAGACCGAGTGCTTTCTGTCGCCATGACAACTGCCACTAGGCAAGTCAAGGGGACCCAGGGGGACCACCATCGACTGCCCACTCCTGTGGGGAGGGACTTCTGTGTCTGCTGCTTGCCCCAGGGCCCCAAGTCCCTCAACTGTGATACGACCCACTCTGCATGCAGCCCATCACATCACCCTGGAACACAGGGCAGGGACCTGGTGCTGCCGTGTGAGGCCTGTGTGCTGTGATCCCGAGTCCCGCCGGCTCCTGTCAGCACCTGTGGAGTGGTGAGCGGTTTGTTCTTGGCATCCTCTATGAGCCTGCAGTTCTACCACCTCCCCTGCAGGGGCTCCTTAGCCCCTGCATGGGAGGCCAGACCACTCACCCAACACTGGACCAGCACAACGCAGGCCTCGCCACTGCCCGGTGGCTGTCCTCCTGAGTCACCTCCCAACACACATCCAGATCTGGCGTCTGACCACTTCTCTGGATTCGCGTCACTGGAGGGACTACAGCCCTTCTGTGCCCCAGGGCCCTTGCATGGCTGTCTCCTCTGGCCAGAATGTCCTTGTCCCTTAGGGAATTTCCTCCTTGGCTCTCACTGACCTTGCCCTCACTCCCTCGCGTCTCATCCCATTTTGTACGTCACACTGCTTCATGAGCTTCTTAGCCCTTACCAAATCCTGAAATTATCCTGCTTACTTTTTTTTTTTAATTAAAAAGATTGAGGTAGAGGGAATCCCCTGGCGGTCCAGTGGTTAGGACTCCGCGCTTTCACTGCGGAGCGCCGGGGTTCAAGCCCCAGTCCGGGAACTAAGATCCCGCAAGCGCAAGCGGCGCGGTGGGTGGGAGTAGTGGGGGAAATTGAGATACAGTTGATGTATATCCTGCTTTAAGCTTCATGAGGGTAGGGCCTGGTCCTTCCTCCCGGTGGGTCCCCAGCGCATTGGCGGGGGAGGGCGTCCATCCTCCCTGGCCGTCTCCCTGGGGGAAATCAGCAGTCCCCTCCCGCAGACCCTGGCCCTGACCCACGGCAGCAGGGCTCGGCCAGCCACTGTTCCGCCGGCCGTGTCTGCCGGTCGGAATCCATCTGCGATGGGTCAGCAGCCGCGGGCTGAAACAAGGCCCCGCACCCGGGTCCCGCGAGTCCCCTCTGCCTCCTCTCCCGGCGGCCGCCCCCACCCCCACCTTTCGCTGTCCCTGCAGCCGCGTTCTGTCCCCGCGGCCACCAGGTGGCGCCGCAGGCCCACGCACGGCCGGAGGGCTCGGCGCAGGGCCGCTGGGCGCCCCTCTCCGGGAGCCTGTGGGGCCGGGGTAGGAGGTGAGGGTCTGCGCCTGGCGAGCGGCCGAGGGGGCCAGAGTCGTCCGGACGGCTCGGGTGGTGTCTTCGGAGGGGGCGACACGTTCCCTGGTGCGCCCCGGGGGCCGCCTGCGGGACTGTGGTTGTCGAGAGGGTCCCTGGGGGAGCCCCGTGACCCTCGACCCCTCCAGGCCCCGGTAAGAGGCGGAGAATCCAAGGGAGGGGGGCTGGCCGCGGAGGCGGGGACTGCGGCGAGGCGAGCGGGGCGGGGGGAAGGGGGGGAGACGGGGACCGGGGGTGGGGGCGCAGGGACTGGGGCGGGGACCCCGGGGCGTGCGGGGCGATGGCCTGGTTGCAGCCTTCGAGCCTCCCCTTTCCCCGAAGTGACGGGGCGCGCGGGGGGCGGGGGAGCGCGGGAGGCCTGGAGGCAGGGGCTGCGGCCGGAAGCGGGAGGGGCGCGGGCACTGGGGACAGATGGGCCCTGCGGTCGTCAGAGCTTTGTGTCCGAGAAATGGTGAAAGTAGAGAGACACGTGGGTGGGTTTGTGGGAGCGCTCCGCTCTGCGCAGAGACCCTGCTGAGGAAGGGGGCGGCGGGGAGAGGGAGCATCGCCTCTGCTGAAGCTTGTGACGCTTCTGGGACAGAGCCCAGATTAGAAAAGCGGCCACGGCTGGGGCCCTGACATTTCCTCTCAGATCTGAGCCTTGGGGATGAGACCGCCCCAACCTCCCCGGTGGGACGGCAGCCCCTCCAGCTTGCCCGGAACCTTAGATCCCGAGCCTGCAGGCCAGCCGCAGACTTGCCTGCGGAGTGAGGATTCGGGGGACCCTGACTCCCTAGAGCAGGGGCTAGCTGGTGAGGGGAGCGGGGAGGTGGGGCGTGGGGGGGATGTCGTCCTTGGGGCAAAGGTGGTGCCGGTGTGGTGTAGATGCGTCTGGTTCCCTCTGCCCAGGCCTCCTCTCCGGTCTCCAGACCCCCTGTGGGGGACACCTGGAAATTGTTATGAGAAGGGAAGTGTCCTTTCTCTCTGACCCAGGGTCCATGTACGCTAAAACTGTGGTGGGTTCACTTGTCAGCTTGCAAGGTGGGTGAAAAATCAGACCCTTCAATTCTTCACAGAAGAACCCTCCAACCCTGGGTTTTACTGCAATCTCCCCCTCCCCCCAAGCCACCCCTACCCCCCCGCAGGCCCCGGCCTTTGTTCTCTTAACCAATTAGACCTGAGGCTAAGCCCGCCACCAGGCTGCCCCTGCTCAGAAGCCTCATCCATCAGGGCGGGGGCCAGGCCTCCCTGCAAACAGCAGCCTTGTGGGTACCCTCCTGGGGCTGCTGGTGGCCAGGGGCTTTTGCCTCCTTAATACCCTACATCAGATTAACTCCACGTTGTATTCTGGCCCCAGTTCCCATTGCACCTACTTTCCACCCCAGATTACCCTTAACTCCATTAAGTGCAGCAGAAATTACACTTTCAGGTCAATGGCAGCATAGAGGCTCTGACGCTGTGACAGCCCAAATTTGGGTATAAATCTTTTCCCAATATCCAGTATTCCAGGAGAAATTACAGTACAAGAATTAACCCCTTCCCGAAGTAATATAAGCCTCAAAGAAATTGAACTAAAATTCTTAAGTTCAAGTCCAAACAAGCTCCAGTACTAGGAAGGAAAACAATCTCAAACAAATCAGTTGGGCTTCCCTGGTGGCGCAGAGGTTGAGAGCCGCCTGCTGATGCACGGGACGCGGGTTCGTGCCCCGGTCCGGGAAGATCCCACGTGCCGCGGAGCGGCTGGGCCCGGGAGCCATGGCCGCTGAGCCTGCGCGTCTGGAGCCTGTGCTCCGCAACGGGAGAGGCCACAGCAGTGAGAGGCCCGTGTACTGCAAAAACAAAAAAAACAAAAAACAAATCAGTTCTGTGTTGCAGTTTCTGAGAAACAGGTCACGTGACTTCCTGCCTCCTCTGGGCGAGGCTGTGGCCCCGGGGCTGGAGGCTGGCAGTCAGGAAGGCGGGATGGATTCCAGACACAGGAGCCCGCATGAGTTAGCAGTTTCCTGGCAGCAGGAGCTCACAGTCTAGGCTTTTCTTTGACAGTCAAAAAAGGCTGCTTTGTTGTGTCTAGTGGGAGACTTTCCCTTCTTCCCTTCTAGGGTCTTCGGCTTGTGTAATAATTAAATTGACATAAAACAACTTAGCAGCAGAAAAACAAATTTTGTGCATACAGGAGCCCCATGAAAACATGAGACCCAAAGGGCAGCCAGAAAATTGTGGCTTTGGTAACTTCCTGAGCCAAGGAGAGGGGTGGGGTCTGGGGTACAGAGGAAGGCAGGCAGCAGGATGTTGGTGCAGAAAGGCTGCTCTGCAGTGTCTCTTAGCTTGCTTCCTGGTCTCCAGTGTGAATTAGGCAGTTGAGAGGGAGGTAAAGCACTTTTCCTGAATCTGCTGGACTCTGATTGCCTTTAAAGCTCTTCAGGAGACCACCCAAGGCCAGATTAAAGGAGCGCAGGCCCTGCACACACCCTGATCCTTCTCAGCAACCCTGCCCTTGAACCATTGCTATAAAACTCCTCACCAAATCCTCCCCGGCTGGAAAACAGTTCTGAGGGCATGAGCCCACTGTCTCCCTCTACCTGGCAAAGCAATAAAGCTATTCTCTTCTACTTCACCCAAAACTCGGTCTCTGGGATTCGATTTGGCACTGGTGCACAGAGGCCGAGTTTTCAGCATCGATATTTTGGGGTGGCAAAACCTGCTCCCCTTAAGTTTAAAGAAGAAAATCCTTCTGGGGGTCTTCTGTGGCTTTGCCTGTCCGAGGCCTGGAGTTGGCAGGGTGAGGGGCCAGGATGTCCCCTGAGCACCTACTGTCCCACCTTCCTCTCCCTGCCTGGGGTTTTGTCAGCCACCTAGGGTTAAATCAACACACCCAGAGTCTCTCTCCTTTAAAAAGGCCCAAGAGGGGCTTCCCTGGTGGCGCAGTGGTTGGGAGTCTGCCTGCCGATGCAGGGGACACGGGTTTGTGCCCCGGTCTGGGAAGATCCCACATGCCGCGCAGTGGCTGGGCCCGTGAGCCATGGCCGCTGAGCCTGCGCGTCCGGAGCCTGTGCTCCGCAACGGGAGAGGCCACAACAGTGAGAGGCCCGCGTACCGCAAAAAAAAAAAAAAAGAAAAAAGAAAAAAAAAGGCCCAAGAGTTACTAGGTTGAATATGATTTTCACATCACCAGATCTACAACCACACAATTTAGAACACGGTTCTCTCCACTTCGCAGAGATTTTCCAGGAAGAACCCAGGACTCTCCAGCAGCAGAGACTGGGGGTGTTTGAGGGAAAAAGGAGAGACCGTGGAGGAGACCGTCTGGTCAGTGGTCACTTCAAGTGGCAAAACAGCTCAGGCTGTTGCTCCCTGCCCCTCCTGCACTGTGAGAGGCTGGGCGCCAGGAGTCGTGCCCCTGCCTGGACCCCAGGCTTTGGTGAGGAGGCCCAGTGGGCAGAAGGGCTGGGACTGTCACTGCCTCACCCTCCCGTCCCCAGGATCCCCAGGAAATAGGAGCAGCTCCCCCATAGCAGGAAGTGGAGACTTGCAAGAAAAACAGTCAGTTGACGGACGCAGCATCTGACCGAGTCATCGTGCCAGATGGACCCGGAATGCTGAGAAGTGTGGCTAACATAATCCCCATAATCAGGTCTGGGCGGTGCTGGGGCAGCAGAGACGGACCTCAGGAATGGAACAGGACTAGGCCAGCACAGAGGGAAGCTCGTGCATGGGGTACAGATGGACTGAACTCTGAAACCACACTAACACTGGAAGAAAACAGGGGTGAATCCCTCTTCGATCTCAGGGTGAAGGAAGTCCTTCTAACTGGTAAAGGGAAAAGCACAGGCCCAAAACGGGGTCATTTGTGCTAAAGTCCACGATACCAAACCTAGCCTTCTACCCGACCTAACTGCATTTCAGCCTTCCCCAGAAATGCGATCTTAATCAACCAGCCTGGAGCTTCCTGGTCGGCACCGAGGAGGTGATCTGCCCCCGGGGATTTCTCTGCGCCCCGGGAGGATGAGGGAGCAGCTTGCCGTCCCGCCTCCCCCCACTCCCCAGGAGGAGATGTTCTGGCCCTACCCTCCTTCCTATAAAGCCTTCCATTTTGCACTGCTCCTCTGAGCGCCCTGATACTTGCTGGATGAGATGCTGCCAATTCATGAATCACCAAAGAAAGCCAGTTAGAGGTTCAGATTTGCTCAGTCGAACTTTGTTTTTTACATAACCAGACAAGAACAAAAGGTGAATAAATTTGACTACATAAACAGTTTTTAAAGTTGTGTGACAAAAATGCCATATACAAAGTACGAACAACTGACAAACTGGGAGAAAATATTCGGAACATACACCCAGAAAAGGGGCTAATAACCCTAATATGTCAAGAAGTCTTAAAAAGCTGAATAGGGAAAATGGAGAAAATACGCGAGCAGAAAATTTATATTAAAAAAAAAACCCCTAAACATATGAAAAAACATTGAAATCACTCATCATTAGAGAAATGCAATTAATATAAGACTGAGGTCCTACTTCTCACCTATCAAAGTGGCAAGAAATTTAAAATTATGACCCAATCTTTTGTTGAAGCTGCAGGGAAACCAGCACACTCATATATCACTGGGGGGGACCACAAACGGTAAATCCTGAAGAGAAATTGGGTGAGACCTGACAAAGATATATATGCACTTAGCCTTCACCAAGCAACCCTTGTTTTCAGGAATCTACCCTGAAGATGCACTTCAAACAATGGGAAATAGATATGCAAAGGGGATTCATTGCAGCAATGTTTAATCACAAAACATTAGGAGCAGCTTAAATGTCCACACTTAAGAGAGCGGTAGGATAAATAGGTACGTCCAGACTGGCGCGCAGGCCCTGAAGGAGGAGAAGGAGGGTCACTCTAAATGGAGGGGGTGTGGCTCCCAGGCCGTATACCGTGAAGCGAAAAAGGACAGCAGATCACCTATAGTGCCCCCTTTCTTTTAAGAAGGAAGATGATATGCGTGTGCTCATTTGTGGAAAAAGACACAGGAAGCGTAAACCAGAAACTGAAGAGACTGGTTACCTACTAGGTGGGTGAGGAAGGGACGGACAGGGTGGTGTGGACCCCACTGAGTACATCTTTTTATGGAAATTCAACTGCTGGAACCAAAGCAATGCTTCACATACCCCAAAAGTAAACAGGCAGTTTGGACCAATAAGCACTGGGGAGCATCCACAATGGGATCTGAGCCTCAGAGGTGAGTCTAGTGCAGATGGAAGAACTCCACCAAGGACAAGGCTGGGAAAACCCAGCCAAGTTGAGTGGTAACAGGAACTTGACAGGAAGCCGAAAGGCTAACGACAAAAAGGGCTGCCGGGTGAACACGTGGTAACAGGACTTCCCTCAGGGCTGTGGTCTAGGACTTCTGGAACTATTTTATCTGTACACGAGAACTGAGCAAATACGTAAATCTTTGTAGATGAGATCTGATCTTCTTGCTGTTGGAGAAAGAAGTTATGAGAAGGGAAGGGAGAAGGCTTGCCGGAGCCCTGCAAGGTGGGGTGGGTGTCCCGCGGTCTGTGTAAACTAGTGGTCTGTAACCTACACACAGAAAGACACAGAGAAAAGGACCTAATTGCCGTTTCAACCTTCCTCAGAAATGTGACATTTAGCCAGCCAACCTGGAATTCCTGGCCAGCACTAGGAGGAGATTTGCTGAGAGACCCTCTTCCGTTCTCCTAAGAGGGCAACGTTGCCTAAAAAATGCACTCTTTGCTAATAATTTCCTTTTTCTTGTTCCCTTTCTGCAGCTATAATGAAGTTCCTTTCTATTGCTGGATGGGATGTGGCCTGATTCATGAATCGCTTAATAAAGCCAATTAGATTCTCAAATTTACCCAGCTGAATTTTTGTTGTTTAACAGATTTGGTGGCAGTGGTGGGATCAAAGGAAATTTCCAGCAGCTTTGGTGACAAGGAGAAAGGCAGTCACTGTACTGTGAGCCCCTTTTTGAGTTCACTGTCTTCCAGGGGCCGTGGGTACATCCCCTCTCAGTTCTGAGCTCTGCTCTCTGTGTCAAGCCCCCAGTCTAATTGGCCTACGGGGCAGGACGGCTCATGCTGGCAGCCGGTTCTTTTTTTTAAGATTTTTTTGATGTGGACCATTTTTAAAGTCTTTACTGAATTTGTTACAACGTTGCTTCTATTTTCTGTTTCGGTTTTTTGGTCCTGAGGCTTGTGGGATCTTAGCTCCCAAACCGGAGATTGAACCTGCACCCCCTACATTGCAAGGTGAAGTCTTAACCACTGCACCACCAGGGAAGTCCCCTGGCAGCCGGTTCTGCCCAGAGCTAAGCCCCTGGGCTTTCAGACTCCACGTCCCAGGTTTTCGTGTGGAACAGCCCCCGTGTGGAGCCCCCAGTCTGCAGGGCCCCTCACTGGGGTCTGCGGGTCCGGCCCTCTCCCCAGGCCAGCGTTCCCTGGGCAGTTGCACGGGTGCGTGCAGGGCCTTCTTTTGGCCAGGACGCAGCCACAGCCCTCAGTTGCTGCTCGTGTGTTAAGCTGCACACACTTACTTGTCTTCTTTTGTGTAGATAAAAGCTACTGCTAATGGGGGTCTCAGAGGCCAAAAAGCTGCAAACCTTGGTGAACACGAGTTGAACTCTTAAATACTGTTAGTGCACTTGTTATCAGACCCAAGGACCTGCATGTTAGGATAAGTTGGTTACAGGACGGGCTCCATCAACTCAGGGTCACCTGCCAACCTCAAGAAAACTTCCCAGCAGCAAGGTCACCGCGTCACATGCACTGTGCCCAGCCCAGCGGCACATCCCTTTGAGGTACTCGTTTGACTCCAAGAAACCTGAAGCCTCAGGTCACGGGATCCTTGGACTCTGAACAGTCGGGTGCCCGGCCTTCCCAAACACCTGCTGATTTTTTTTTTTTTTTTTTTGCGGTACGCGGGCCTCTCACCGTTGTGGCCTCTCCCGCTGCGGAGCACAGGCTCCGGACGCGCAGGCTCAGCGGCCATGGCTCACGGGCCCAGCCGCTCCGCGGCATGTGGGATCTTCCCGGACCGGGACACGAACCCGTGTCCCCTGCATCGGCAGGCGGACTCTCAACCACTGCGCTACCAGGGAAGCCCACACCCGCTGATTTTATGTCTAATAACTATGGGCCCAGAAGCTATAAATATCGACAAAAATGGCAAAATCTTACTAAAAGCAACCTAGAATTACAGTGGCCATCATGGGGAACATTCCAGTTAGATAAAATCATTCATTTAAGAGGTGCGCTTCAGAGCAAGTGTTCCCAAGCCCCACAAACAGGTGGACACCTATTTTAATTTGTGTACAGAAGCCTCCAAAAGTCTTCAAGACTCTAAAATAGCTTCATTAAAAGCCTTGTTACAGAAGGTTAATGAAAAATTAAAGACACAAGAGGTACCTGGAGCGGTGACAGGACTGACGTGCCCCTCCCCCTTCCCCTCCCCCCTTCACCTGGGCACTTACATTGTGCTAATCCTCTGTCTGGACAGACTTTCCACTCAGACGAGACTCTGACACAGGTACCTTTTAGAATAAAGCCGCCCGAGGTTGCAGGTTTCCCTGCTCAGATAGCGTTCACTCTTTGCTCAAAGACCAAACCGAGGCTGGAGTTTAAAAATTTCCTAAACCAGGGAGGATCCCCCAAAGTTTTATGGGTTTAGAGTCCTTATTGAAGCCTCTAACCCCAGCTGCCAGATCTTTATCAGCTTGTGCATGAGTTGGTAGGACCCTAGGGACACCCCAAACTGGATTCGGGAAGCAGGATGGTGTAGTCCCGAGGATGACATTCGAGGTCTGTGGTCCTCTAATGGACCAGGCAAAGCTCACGCAGTAGCAGCTGGAAGATCTTCCCGCGGCATCGCAGCTGCTGCTCAATAAGCGAGGACGCCCAGCCTGCTCTGGTTGCCCTGTGTGTAAGCGGATTATCCCAGGAGATTAGAGGGTTGATAAAAAGGCAGAAAATAGGATGCGGGAGGCCACCCGTCTGACGGAACTCGTAACTGGGGCTGAGCACTTTGAAAGACTTTGGATCGAGGTCATAAACAAAGGTCCTTCAAACTGATGGCCTCACGGCTACAACAGCTCCAAGGCCAGAAGCTGAAAATAATGCCCGGCCCTCACAGCACACCCTTGGGGTCCACCATCAAAACGGTGGCCCAAGATTGATATGATGTTCCATTTGTAATCACTGAAAAAGACTGTCCTCAAAGGTCCTATGCAAATTCATCGATATCCACTCAACTGACCCAATGTGGGGGGGCCCCTCCCAGGACTGACAGGGTCGCAAGGGACCCTCCAGTAAGCTGCTACCGGGAAAATACCCTTAGACAGCCAAGGGGAAACTACAGTGAAAATTAATGGGAAACCTTGACCAATTCTGGTAGATACTGGGGCTGCCCTTTCTACTTTAAGCCCTACCCTCACAGGACAACAAACCCCTCAGAGTGAAAACAAGTTTCCATAGTGAGGTATCGGGGTCAGAGAGAGATTCTACCTCAACTGGTACACATGCCTCTGGGACCTTTTACTGAAAACATCCCTTTTTGCTATGGGACACAGCGCCAGTCAGCCTATTGGGCAGAGGCCTCGTTTCTAAATGGAAAGGGCTGGTTGGCCTGCAGTGGAGGCCTCACCTTAGAGTTTCCTGACCAACCTGAGCCTCATCTTTTATGGCCTTCACACTCTGTCCTTGATGCAGAAGAGGACGAATTTCAACAAAGTTCCCCTGATCTGCAGGCTACCTCTAATACGGACACTGGGGGAATAAAAAGGGCTGAACCTATAAAAATCTAGAGACGTAACCAAACCTCTCCTTCAATGACCTTACTGTCCATATGAGGCCTCACACCTAGTAGAAGACTTAACCGCCAGGGGCTTCCGTACCAGGCCCTGTAGCTGCCAGTCTGGAAGCCTGACCAATGGGGATGGTGGTTTGCCTGGGGTCTGAGCGCTATTGACGTCAGTGACGCCCCGCCTCCCAGTTGTTCGGAGCCTGAACACCTGCTGCTGCGTGTTCTGCCGGATTCAGCATGGCTCCACTGCTGTGGGCCTCTGGTCAGCCTTCTTCCGCATCCCTCAGACCCCAAAGGCCAATACCTGCTTGCCTTTGCTTGGAACAGTCAGTCAGCAATGGGCCTGGGCAGTCGTGCCCGAGACGTTCACAGAGGCCCTCCTGGTTTCTCCCAATGGCTCCACCATGATGTCAGCAGCCTCCAGGCCCCTTTAACAATATGCAGGTGACCTGCTGTGCTCAGTTACTGAAGAGCCGTCCATAAAAGACTCCGTGTATTTGCTGTAACAGGTGGCCGGAAAAGGACACAGAGTTGCTAAGGGAGAATTACAATGATCTCTAGACACTGTTCATCACCTCAGTCATCATTTAAGCACTGAGGAATTCAGCTATCTCTGAAAAGAACGAAGCTAATCCAAGTACTTCGTAGACCCACGAGAAAGGGGCAGCCTCGTGAACTTCTAGGCCTGGCTGGATATCGTAGACTGTGGGTTCCTAATTTGTCTCTATTTCCTTCCCTACTTTCTGAGCTTACATTTCAGTCCCCGAGCCCCGTCCCTGGGAAGATGAATGTAAACAGGCCTTTCTAAGACTAAAACGAGTAGTGAGAACCGCCCTCCCTCGGGCACCCAGCTCTCCCAAACCTGTCACTTTATTTGCACAGCAGACGGTGAGCCAGGCCCCGGGAGCCTCAGGCAGAAATGGCTGCAAGCACGGGCCTGTGGCCTCACAGCCTGACTCAGCGCTGGCCCCTCCCCGGCAGCTGCAGATCTGCTGGAAGCAGATTTGACCCTAGGAAATGACGTTTATTTGTAAACTCCTCACGCTGTGCAAAGTCTTAACTCTGAATTAACTCAATATTTCTCGGCAAGGAGACTAACCCCCTATGCGATCCCTCTGCTTCCACCTTCTAATCTGCTTCTTAAATGTTGCCCCATCCTTAATCCTGATTTGTTACTGCTCTGCCTGACGAGGGGACCCCCATGACTGTGGGGTGATGACGTCCCATTTCGTGACACCACGTCCCGGTTCATGAGACACCCCTTTAACCAATCCTGATCTACTTCTGTTTTTTGACGGGCCATACCGTGGAAACCAGAAAGGGGATTTTCAAGGTGGTTATGCTGTCACTGCCCTAGATGACCTACTGGAAAGCGGAAACCTCCCACCAGCTGAGTCAGCCAACAGGCAGAGCTTCACGCCCTCACCTGAGCACACCAGCTCTCAGAAGGACAAACTGTCAATGTTTATACTGACAGCCAGTGTGCCCTTGGGGTCGCACATAATTTGGGGGTGTTATGGAAGCAAAGGGATTTTCTTTCATCTTCTGGGACTCCAATAAAAAATGGGCAGAAAGTAAATGACCTTCTTACTGCTATTCTCTTATCTTATGAAGTTGCTGTCATCGAAATTAGGGTTCCCACTGGAAAGACTGACCCTGAGTATCAGGGGATGCCCCAGCTGATCTCCGCGCAAAGGCAGTAGCTTAACATCTGTGAAGATTGTGGCACCACATGGATGAAGTCATTCTGCTTCTGCAAAAAATGGCCCTTTGTTGCCAGACTGTTTTCACCCTGGTATCCTTGTAACATGGCAACAATCTGTTCCTGCATCAGAGAAATTAAGATGGATAAACAATGGCTGTGAATTAAGGGAACAGTCAGGGCTGTGGGAAACCCAAGATAGCCTCTTGGTTCTTCCCGGCTCCCTGGCAAACCCCATGTTCAGCTTTTGCATTCCTTCACCCCCATAGTGCATTTAATATGATTCAGATTATAAATAAGCATTGGTGGAGAGGCATCTATACAATGGTGAGGACACTTTACCATCAGTGTCTGACCTGCCACGGGCAGAACCCTGGGAAAACTGTTTTTGTTCCCAGAGGCCTCAAACCTCCTCCCTCTGAACCCTTTGAACACCTGCAGCTGGAATCACTCAACTGCCACTCAGTAGGGTTATCAACGTTCTCGTTATCACTGGTATGGTTTCCTGAAGGGTTGAAGCCCTTCAGGGATGATGCCCTCACGGTGGCAAAGAAACTGTTAGCAGATGTGTCTCTCTACCACTCGGGGTGGACCTTCCGCAGTTTCCGGTGACTGAGGGACTCACTTCACCAGTCAAATTGTAACTGCGCGGGACCCTATGGGGCCTCCCTGGGGCAGGCCCTTCCCCTATATCCTCTGCTGTAGCTCCTCTCTGAAGTACCTGCATAACAGTATCTGAGGTACATTCTTGAGTTGTTTTACAGATGTGAAAACCCCCACCAAATGGAAGATGTTAACTACTTGATGACCAGGAGCATGTGGCCCCCAGTCATCCTGGAGCCTCAGGACTGATCATGTTACCCCCTGTGACCTCACCATCAACCTATCAGAGAATTGCGCAGAAGCTGATCACATACCCTGTGACCCCCTTCCCTCACCTGGGCTTTAAAAATGCTTTGCTGCAACCCTTCAGAGAGTTTGAGGTCTGGGGGGGCACGAGCCACCCATCTCCTTGCTGGGCCCTGAAATAAACCTCTCTCTGCTCCAAACTCCGACTTTTCAGTTTGTTTGTCTTCACTATGCATCGGGCACAGGAACTTGGGGTCGCTAACAAAATCACAAAAGCCTTAACGAGAACCCTGCAAACTTCTTGGAATTAGTGAAAGTGAGCAGGACCCTATGGGGTTCCTGGGCATGACAGCCTTTCTGTGTCCCCCGTTTCTTGACCTTCCCTGATTTCCTAAAAGCAGCTTCAAACCGTTGTTGATCAGGGGAGGGAGGGGAGGAGCAGCCACGAAACACTAGCGCAGCCTCAGGGCAGGTCCTGGGTCCCCCTCAAGGGATGCACAGAACAATATCTCTGAGCTCTTCTGCAGAACTAAAACCCCCAAGAAATGGAAGATGTTAACTACTTGATGAAGCATTCTTCATTCCAGAGAAGGTCACAGTTTGATAACCTTGAGAACCAGAGAAGCTCATCAGGAGACCACCTGAGGCCAGATCAAAGGAGTGCAGGCCCTGCACACACCCTGATCTTTATCAGCAACCCTGCCCTTGAACCATTGCTATAAAACTCCTCACCAAATCTGCCTGAGTTGGGACACAAAGTTTTGAGGGGCACAAGCCTACTGTGTCTCCCTTTACCTGGCAAAGCAATAAAGCTATCCTTTTCTACTTCACCCAAAGCTCTGTCTTTGAGGTTCAATTCAGCACTGGTGCACAGAGGCCAAGTTTTTGGCATCATTATCACTGTCCCTCTCACCCTCAATCATCAGGCAAAGTTGGGAGTACTAAAGGGTTCCTCAAATGTCTAAATTTGTCAAGCCTACTGGACTCCGCTGGCCTAAGGTCTCACTGGCTGTTCATAGGACCCCCTTTGGGAAACATAAACTCACTCCACAGGAGAGAGTCACCGGCAGGCGGATGTCTATTGGTATCTGACCTTCTGCTGATCCCTTGTCCCATGCTAGTGCGATCAGCTACTGTAAGTCTCCACTGTCTTATGCTCAAGCTTCTCATCAACACTTTAAAGAAACTTTCCCAGTCCCAATTCGAAGAATCCTGTTGATCAGTCTGGAGCCTCATGACTGGGTCTTCTGGAAACTTCACCAGAGGAAGACAGCCTTCGATGTTGGTGGAAGTGACCTTACTAAGTGCTCCTGACCACTGACACTGCTGCAAAATTAGAAGGTACTGAGCCTTGGGTACACATCTCACAGCTAAAGAAGGTCCCACCTGACATCTGGTCCTGTGCAGACACTGGGGACCTCAGGATCAAACAGACAAGGAGAAGTGGCGGCTGCCACCCAAGACGCTGGATCAAGGTTTCTAATTAAAACGCAAAACCCTTTCTTATTCTTTCCTTTACTCTGGCATTGAAACCAAGTCCCCCTTAAACCGAATTTCTCTGCAGACTTTATGATGAACCTCTCTATCCAAAACTTTACTCCTTTTCTTGTCCCACCCCTTGTTTCCCTCAGGATAGAGGAGTATCAAAGAAAAGGGGGGATTGAAACTAAGCAGGGTCCTGTGGGGCCCTTCCAAGTACAAAAACCCCTCTGTGTCCTCCTGTTTCTTGTTTGTAGAAAAAGGCTTTGGTCTCCCAGGCCCTCCCTGAGTTCCAAAGAGCAGGGACAGGTGGTTACTAATTAAGGAAGTGAGGGAATGCAGAAGCAGAGGAAAAGCAGTTAAGTGAGAAAAGTAATGACAATAGTTCAGGATAAAACAGAGTCATAGCTTCTCCTCAAGGGATGTGCACGACAGTCTGACAGAATTCTTTGTTCTCCAGGAGCTAAGCCCTTGCCGGCCTCTTGTTTGTGGAATCTGGACATCCCCCTCCTCTGTTGCTTTAACCTCTGAGACATGAGCCTCTGTTCAGCCCTGCACATACACGTTAGTCACTAAAGGAATTCTGTCCACAGCTTGGGGTGTATGTGACAGCCCCCTTTCAAGAAACCCCCATGGGGATAAGGAAATATGAACAAGAAAAATTCACATGTCTCATCTTTCTCTGAAGGAACATCATGACCAGACCAGGTTAATGTCAACCGGAGTCAACTGACCGAGAACAAAGACCTTGGACTGCAGCCTCTTCTGCTTCCTGACCTCACCTCTGCACGCTTCCCCCTTCCCTGGCATGAAAGAAGCCTGAATTAAGATGGTTCTTTAGGATATTAGTTTGCCATCTTCTCGGATTGCTCGCTTCTGAATAAAGTCGCTATTCTTCCCCAACACCTTGTCTCTCAACTCAGTGGCCTGTTGTGTGAGCTTGGACTCGGTTACAGCTACAGGTGTCACCCTCATCTGTATCTCCCAGGCTTTGCTAAGGGGGTGGCCTTTTAGACGGCTGGCTCCGTCATCAAAGATTCTGACCCACCTATGATGCTGGAGACCCCTGGTCCTCCCTGAGGCCAGTTTCTCTTCTATTCCAAATGTCACTGCAAACTACAATTGACTCCTTAGAAATCTCTTATTGACTTCAACTCTTACTGTTACCGAGTCCAATATCATACTGCTTACCACATGACAGGCCAACACATCAAGACATGAGGTGTTGGGACTAGGAATAGTGACTTTATTTGGAAAGCCAGCAGATGGAGAAGACGGCGGACTCGTGTCCCAAAGGACCACCTTCCCTGAGTTAGAATTCGGTTTTCTTTTATACTAAAAGGGGAGGGGGTGTGGCTGGCTGTTGCAAACTTCTTCCAGACCTTGGAGGGGATGTGAAAATTCTTTGTTCTTGCAGCACTGTGTAGGTCTGGTCACAGTGTTTCTATAATCCTCCAACAAGACAAGTGTTATTCTCTATTCGGCAACTTTTTATCTCTATATGAATGAAAAACTGTTATGCCTTTAAAGTGCAAACCTGGGAGGCAGAGCCTTGAGGAGGCTCAAGGCTCAAATATTATGTATATTTCAGGCTACAGGCAACATTCTTTTATTTTTTTAATTAAAAAAAAGTAAAAAAAAATTTTTTTGGCCATGCTGCTTGTCTTGAGGGATCTTAGTTCCCCAACCAGGGATTGAACCCATGCCCTTGGCAGTGAGGGCGCAGAGTTCTAACCACTGGACCACCAGGGAGTTCCCAAGGCAACATTCACTTAGTGTTTGAGGAGACGGGATGCAGAGCCAGCATGACTAAGAACAGGCAACAGAGCACAAAGGTTAGAGCTAAAGGAATAGATCTGACACGGAGTCAGGTTTGTTCTTCTCTGTTACCTTATGCCAGAACACCTGTGCCTTGTTTTTAACCATTCTCCAGTTATAACTGTACCTGCCCAGTTAGACACAAATACCTAAATAAATCTTAGCACTTCTGCATCCTCACCTTCTCATGATTATCTAGATCAGGGCTGCCCCCACCAACTAAGAGATCTCTCCAGCAGCACACATATTTGCAAGATATTCAGAATGACTCCTTATTTCAGACTAGGAGATTTCTTACCACATGTGCTAAAAATCTGGCTGACCCCTGGCTTAAACGGGTAAACACAGCCAGCAATTCCTGTGAACAAATCCATGAACAATGTGCCCTAACGGGAATGGTCTGGGTTTATCTCTGTCTGTGATGGTTATCATTCTTCTTGGGCCTTTGGTTGTCTGGATGGCTGGCACACAGCCAGGTAATGCCTCTTAGGTTATGTAACTGTGCCCTTAGCTTTCCACAAACAAAGACCCCTCATTGGTGACACCCCTGGATTCACATTGTAGTTAGGAAGGACCTACCAGGAGGACTTCATGAGTCAGTATTCGTACCTCCCTGGTTAGGAGTAAATGTAAATGAGGATATGATCAGAAACCTCTCCTTAATGCTTGAAGACATTGCAGAATCTGCTGTTAGGTCAAGAGCTGCCCAACAAGCACCCTTAGACTCTGGGCAGTGTTGTCCTTGGTAATAGGACAGCCCCTGATTATCTTCGAGCTGAGGCAGGAGGTGTCTGTGCATGGCCATCACCACCCGCCCACCCAGTTCACACTCCTGGGGAGGCTGAAACTCAGTTACATAAGATCACTGAGCAAACCGCGTGGCTTAAAAAGGTGACTTCTTCCATGGGTCTTTGTGATTTTGATTCGTTTGGGTCTTAGGGACCAAGCTCCAAAGTGCCCTGCAGACACTGGAAATATTCCTGCTTATAATAATCATAGTATATCCCTGGTGTTCCACGTCCTCTCAAAGGCTTTACATACATGTTCGCAGCTGCTGACCACTGAGCAAATGATCTTCCTAAGACTGGACTGTCAAAAAAAGAACAAAGAGCATTATTGACTTAAAAACTGTGAATCTGAAATTGTGACCTGTGAATATCACAGAGACCGAGCAAAACCCGTCAGGACCTGTGAATATGACATGAAGGAGCCACAAAAACTGCAAGAACTTCAGAGTGGTAGCTGGGGGTGGTGTTTAAATTTTAGTTACATCTCCCAGTTAAGCTGAGAGTCTGAGCAAAAGGCGGGACTGTTACAAAGAAACGACAGGCCCCAAATGGAGTCATTTGTGCTAAGCCCCACACCAGCCAACCAAGACTTAACACCCAACCTAATTGCAGTTTCAACCTTCCCCAGGAGAGTAATTTTTAACCAGTCAATTTGGAATTTCCTGGTCAGTCCTAGGAGGAAATATGCTGGTAGACCGCTTCCATTCCCCTTAGGGGGGCAACCTTGCCTAAAATAAGGCATTCTTTGCTAATAGTTTCCTTTTTTCTTCTCCCTTCCCACCTTTAAAAGCCTTTTCTTTCTGCAGCTAAGATGGAGTTTCTTCCTATTGCTGGACGTGATGCTGCCTGACCCATGAATCACTTAACAAAGCCGATTAGATCTCAAGTTTACTTTGTTGAATTTTTGTTATTAGCGCCTCATTCCAAACACCACACAAACACAAACTGAGGAATATTCTACACAATAACTGACGATACTCTTCAAACGTTTTAGGTCAAAAGGCAAGAGTGAAGACTGTTATAGGCTGGAGGAGGCTAGGAGAAATAACGGCTCAATGCAACATGGGATCATGGAACAGAAAAAGGATGTTAGGCAAAAAACTGGTGACACTTGAATGAGGTCTTCAGTTTAGTCAATAGCATTGTGCCAATGTTAATCTCCTGGTTTTGATCATGGTACCACAGGGAACCTGGCTGAGGAGGTACAGAAGCTCTCTCTGTATAGTCTTGCAATTTTTCCATATGTCTGAAATTTCTTGAAAATACAAAGCCTGGAAAAAGTCAATGTTAGGCTTGTTGAAATAAGTAATAAAGAGGTGGGATAAGGAAGGTAGCATTGTGGCTGGAGCCTGGAGCCAGCCTGCCTCGGTGCCAAAGCCTGCTCTGCCCAGCTGTGTGACATTGGGCAGTTTACCTAATGTCTCTGTGCCTCCATTTCTTCTTTTCTAAAATGAGGAAAATAACAGCACTTATCTGATCCGGTTGTTATGAGGTTTAAATCTATTAATATATGTGAAGCATTTAGAACAGTGCTTGGTACAGACTTACCACTCTTATGATGACCAGAACTGTAAACAGGGGTGGACCCCCCGAAGGGCAGGTTAGTGTGTGGGACATTAAGCTAGAGCGGTCCTGGGAGGTGATGTGGGAGAGGCAGATATGGGGATGAAAAGGGAGCTGAGCCGTGTCGGGGAAGAAGTCCTCACGTCCTGGGACAGAAGAGGAAAGGAAATGAGAGGAAATATTCTTGATGAAACAACGAAGCTAAACTTCCCAGAACTGAAGAAAGATGAAGGGCTTCAGCCCACAAAGAGGCAAGATGAGAAATAACCCACACTTAGATATGCTACAGTGAAATTTAAGAGTATCAGAGAAAAGTTTCCAAAAAGAGAAAGTTCCACAGAGAAAGAACAGACCGCCTACCTGGGAACAAGAATCATATTGATACCAGATTTCTGAGCAAATCATATAAGAAGATACAGGGTGATATTTTAAAGAATTGAATTTAATCTAGAATTTAATATCCAGCCAAATTGTTATTCAAATGTAAGAATATAATAAAGATATTTCCAGAAAGCCTCAGCATGTGCCCCTCCCAAACACCTACACTGATAACATTTTTGGAGCAGGAACTGAAAAAGAGGAAAAACACACCCAGGAAAATCCATGAGTCATAAAGGAAGCGAGGAGGCCAAATGCCTTTGTGAAGCCTTTTCCTATTTTAGGAACAAACCATCACCAATGAAAAGGCAGGAACAAAGGGCAAAAGTGCAGGATGTGGGCTTCCCTGGTGGCACAGTGGTTAAGAATCCTCCTGCCAATGCAGGGGACACAGGTTCGAGCCTTAGTCTGGGCAGATCGCACATGCTGCTGAGCAACTAAGCCCGTGCGCCACAACTACTGAGCCTGCGCTCTAGAGCCCGCGAGCCACAACTACTGAGCCTGCATGCCACAACTACTGAAGCCTGCACGCCCAGAGCCCGTGCTCTGCAGCAAGAGAAGCCACTGCAATGAGAAGCCTGCACACCGCAACGAAGAGTAGCCCCTGCTCACTGCAACTAGAGAAAGCCTGCATGCAGCAACGAAGACCCAACGCAGCCCCCCAAAATAAATAAATAAAATAAAATAAATAAATAAATAAATTAAAAAAAAAAGTGCAGGATGTGCAGCCATACAAACCTCACGTAAAATTCTGGGTGGCGCCAACGTGACAGGAGGGAAGATAAAGGTCCACAGGAAGGGCCACCAAAGGGCAAAGGTGTCAGGGGCCCGGGTGCTCAGTGCTGGGAGTGGACAGAGGCCAGCAGACATGGCCAGAACGTTCATGTCCGCCACAGCTCTGGGCAAAGTAGGTACTCAGTATTTGGTGAATAAATGAATGAATATATCTTCTTATAAAAGTTATAAGAAGAGGGCTTCCTTGGCGGCGCAGTGGTTGAGAGTCCGCCTGCCGATGCAGGGGACACGGGTTCGTGCCCCGGTCTGGGAAGATCCCACATGCCGTGGAGCGGCTGGGCCCATGAGCCGTGGCCGCTGGGCCTGCGCATCCGGAGCCTGTGCTCCGCAACGGGAGAGGCCACAACAGTGAGAGGCCCGCGTACCACAAAAAAAAAAAAAAAAAAAAAAAAAAAGTTATAAGAAGAAAAAAAAAATCTACCAAATGACAATCAACAGAAATGAAAAAAGAAACAGAAAAGTAGAGCAAATAGCAAATATGAAAAATATGACAGAAATAAGTCCTAACAGAAGAATTATTATGTGAATTAAAAGACAGAGATCCAGGGGTTTCCCTGGTGGCACAGTGGTTGAGAGTCCGCCTGCCAATGCAGGGGACACGGGTTTGTGCCCCGGTCCGGGAAGATCCCACGTGCCGCGGAGCGGCTGGGCCCGTGAGCCATGGCCGCTGAGCCTGCGCGTCCGGAGCCTGTGCTCTGCAATGGGAGAGGCCACAATAGTGAGAGGCCCGCGTACAGCAAAGAAAAAAAAAAAAAAAAAAAAAAGACAGAGATCCAAAAAGGGATACAATTTAAGAAAAGACCCAGAAATATGGAGAAATCTCAGTCTCTGAAATTGGATTTCTTTTTCTTTTTTTCTTTTTTTGATGTGGACCATTTTTAAAGTCTTTATTGAATTTGTTACAATATTGCTTCTGTTTTCTATTTTGTTTTGTTTTGTTTTTTTGGCCCCAAGGCATGTGGGATCTTAGCTCCTTGACCACGGATCCAGCCCACACCCCCTGCATTGGAAGGTGAAGTCTTAACCACTGGACCACTAGGGAAGTCCCTGAAATTGGATTTAGGTGATTCCTTGCCAGAATCATCAGGATCCTCTCTGGGGTGAGACACCATCTCAGGCCTGAAATTAGCTCTGAACCCAGAACCCAAAGATAAATAGGCACCCCAAGAGACAAGAAAACTTGCTCGGGGATCGGCAGGAAAAACAGATGACGGAAACTCTGGATACTGGAATTTCCAGATAATGAACTAGCTGTGCTTGCTAAGCTCTTGGAGGTGAAAGGTAAACTTAAACATTTTAGCAGGAATGGGAAGCCATAAAAAGTGATATTGCAGATCTGAAAAGGAATTAATTAGAAATCATAGTACTGCAAGATACGGTAACAGAAATTAAGAACTCAGTGGGCGGTTTACAACATGTGGAGCACACCTGGAGAGAACACGCAGTGAGTCCTGGATCTCTCAGAATACTGCTCCCAGATGAGGCCAACGCTGCTGCTCAAGGACCTCACTTGGAGAAGATGGATGAGAAGAAACCATTCAGACAGTGGAGGAAACCACAGACAGCAGGAAGAGATACTGAGGAGGTGAAAAGCTTTAATCTATGTTTAATTGGAGTTCCAGAAGGAGAGGATGTGGAAGATGGGGGAAAATCAATATCTGAAAATACAATGGATGAGAATTTTCTAAAACTGTTGGAAGACATTAACCCACAGGTGTAAGCAACCCAAGAAGTCTCTACCAGAATAAATAAAAATGAATCCACATCTCTACACATCACAGTAAATCTGTAGCAAACAAAAGGTGTAAACAAAATCATAAACAGCCTGATAAAAACCCAGATTTCCTAATAAGGAGTAACAGCTCATTGGTAGCTGACTTCATAGTAACTGCAGAAGCAGAAAACAGTGGATTTGTATCTTCAGCGCTGACCTAAAATTCTTTACCGAGTGAAAACACTCTTCAAGAATGAGGTGAAATAAAGATTTTTTTTGGAAAACAAAAACTGATGGGCTTTGGCCACCAGTAAGCCCCCACTAAAGGGAGCTCTTCACGCTGAAGAGAACGACCTGGACGGACTGGGCATGCAGGAAGGGGTGAGAAGCTGCGAAACCTGCGTGTGGTCAGTGTCAGTAGGTAGTAGTGGCACCAAACAATGACAACATCTTGATTTGTCAGAAAATGAAAAATTAAAGAGCATGGCAACAACAGCATAATCAGGAGGGAGGTAAGGGCCTTGTGTCGTTGGGCAGGTAAAAGCACCTAAGGGTCTCAGAGCGATGTCATAATTTATTAGTAACAAGTAAGATAATAGGAGAGGAGTGTTGAGTATCCACACTATCGGATGAAATCATAAAACCGTAAACACCGGCCAAAGTAGAGACATTACTGGAATTAGTAAGAGAGTCTGGCGAAGTTGCAGGATGCAAAGTTCATATCCAAACACTGGTTGTATTTCTTTAGCCAGCAAATGGCCATCAGGCATAACGAAAGGTGTCAAACTTCTTCGGTGGGTGGATCGCAGAAGTGGCCCCTAGTCTCCAGCCCACCCCGCTCACCCCAACAAGGGTCCTGGATGCAGGGCTGGGAGCCACTGTGGCCACTTTTGCAAATAGCCTTCAACACTTGTCTGGTTAATGAATGGAGGAAGTGACACGACCAGTTCCCAGACCGGACTCCAGAGCCCCTCACACACCTCTGCTCTCTGTGGGGACCCTGCCGTGGCCCTAAGAACAAGCCCAGCCTGACATCCCGAAAGGTGAGGGCTCCCATAGGAGAGCTGGCACTGTCCCCTCAACCCACAGCTGACAGCAGAAAATGAGGAGCCTGGCCAAGGCCACCCGAGGCGGTCCAGGTCAGCCGAAGCTCCTAGGCTCTTGGGCAAAAGCAAATGCTTATTGGTATATACCACTGAGGTTTTGTGGTTTGTCATTATGCAACCTTATTGTGGCAATAGTTAACTGCTACAATCTAATTGAAATCACAAAGAGACAGCATTACACAACCCCCAGAGCGGCTACCCTTGGGGTCAGGGGCACTGCCAACAGCAGCATTGTCCCTCGTAGCCACAAACGGCAAGCGACACTGCCCATGGGCAGGAGAACAGACAAGCTGTCATACAATGGACACAACACAGATCAGAATAAATGGGCTACAGCTGCAACCTCGGCGAGGCTCAGGAATGTAAGGTTGAGTGAAGGACTATGGGCACCAAAGAAGACAGCATCGTTTCATTTACATGAGTTCAAAACAGGCAGACGTAAACCATGGTGTTCAGATTCAACCTCCACTCAATCATGTTCAGGTTAACCCACACCTGGGGGTTAAACCGCGTGTGAAAAGCAAGAATGTACACAGCATAATGACCCAGAGAGTGGTGACCTTCCTGGGGCAGGCATGGCGGTTACCGGCAGGGTGGCAGCAGTGCGCTACTTGTGACTTGGTAGTTTTGTAGGCATTTGCATTTTAGCAATTTGCTAGGCAGAACGTTCATGTTTCATGCATTTTGCTGTGTATTTGTGAAATTTCACAATAAGGAAAGGTTAAAAGTATATGCACCTAACAACACAGACCGAACACATCAGGCACCAACAAATGGAAACGCTGGGAGCAGTGGATTTGTTAGTAACTGTGTTTCTGAAGTCATCAAAATTCTGCCAGGAAAAGGCCTGGGAAACATGTGAAGGCAAAAGGCTAGGGTCTCCCGTGGGTGGGGGATGAGATGGGGGCTTGCAGGCGACCGCCTGGAAGGACGCATTGCTTAGGACAGGCTGGAACAGACAACCCCAAATCCCTAAGTCCTGATCTGACCACACCCCCAGGAGGGGCACGGGGGCGCTGCTTCCCTCGGTCAGGCAGGGACCAGGGGAGGTGCCACCTCCAGGTTGGAGGCACAGGAAGGCCACTCGGGGACTCACACCCTGGCTACGCCTGGACTGGGCGGCACTAAGGAACCCCACATTCACACCTGGTCAGGAAGACCTGGGGGCGCTCCTTCCTGTGTGTGAAATACACTCTCCCCCAGGGGGACCATCCCAAAGTCTCCTCCAGCCCCACGAAGGTCAAAAGTGATGCAAAGGAGGCCTAGCCATGCCTCCTGGCAAGCAGCATGGCTAAAAGGCCAAATCACTGACCCCCAAACCCACAGTGTCAACTGAGCAGCAGAAAGGCGGTGGACACGGACGTGGGGTCCGAAGTCCCTCCGGGTAGCTGTGCTGAGGACCCCGGCCCAGGGTGGATGCACTCCTGGACTAGACTGGCGGGGGCACACCACCTGCCGTTCTCCATGGCCTTTGGGTGCTGAGGTGGGCACTGGAGACCCCAAAGCTTTCCCATCCCCTTCTCGCCCACAGAGAGTCGGGGTCCCAGGGTTATTTTGAGTCTCGAGCCAGCACAGTCTCTTCGGGTCCAGGCCGATGACTTTTGGGGGGACAGTATCACTCTTTCATATGTGTAATCGACTTTTAAAACTTGGACTTAATTTCAGTCAGGTTCAGATGTCAAAGTCATGCCCGGAGCTCCTTTACCCACAGTTCTCGTTTCTGCTGCTTTTCTCTGCATTTTCACCCCCTACCCCTCCTGCCCACCTTCCCCCCGCGTGAGGCAGGTAACCAGGCGTGTCGGGCTGACATGGACAAGCTGCGCCCTGACTGGAGTATAACTCGAGAGATCTGTGATTTTATCTTTCACTGCTTCTGGTTGAGAAGCTATCGTTCTTCTAACCCCCCAAGTCCCTGCCCTGGGCTTTCTCTATTTCCGTTCATTCCTGCCCACCCGCCAGCCCTTCTCTCTGAGCCCAGAGGCCAGAGCACGCAGCCAACAGTGAACAGCATGCGATGGGCCTTTGGCAGCCAGCAGCTGGGGGTTCTAGGGCTACAGGGTTCTAGGTTCTTGGTCCGCCTTCCAAATATCACAGGGAGCCAGCTGACCCTCCCTTTCCTCGCTGCTTGTATTAGTCGGGGTTCCCTGGAGAAACAGACCCCTGTATACTTAGATGAGACTTGTCATAAGGAGGGGGACCAGGGCAGCCGCGGGGCCGCCAGGCTGAGGCCAGGGCCGGAGTTTCTCCCCTCTTCGGCCCTCGGAGGGGTTGGACAGACGGCCCACACTGTGGAGGGGGTCTGCTTTACTCAGCGCACCTTTCAAAGTGAAGCTCATCCAGGAAGACCCCCGAGACACGCCAGGATAACCTCTGACCCGGCGTCTGGGCCCTGCGCCCCGGCCGGGCTGACACAGGAAATTCACATCACGCTTCTCCACGTGGGTTGGATCTCTCCCGCCTCGGGAACATAGCTTCTCGTTGCGGCCTCCGGGCCCGGGCCCGAGGCGCGTTTACGGCGCTGCGCCACAGCGGTCGGGGCGAGCTGCACGGTGCTCTGACGACGAGTGATCTGGGATCTTAACGGCGGCCAAGAAAGCTCTGTTCCTGCTTCTGCTGCCACCTGACGTGGGCTGGCGGCCATCAGCGGCGGGTCCCCCTCACCCCCGGGGCCCAGGGTGAAGCTCCCATCGCGGGCTTCGTGACCGCCACAGGGATGTGCGGAGTCCGCGTGATGCCCGCGAGTGACCCCGCACCTGCGCCCGCGTCCCAGGTGCTGCGGGACTTGGTGGGGGAGGGGTGGCGGGGTGCGGCTCCGCGCTCCGCGCACTGGGAGTGAGGGTGTGAGGGGCCAGAGCCTCCCCCGAAACTCCTGGAATACGGCGGCCCCGCCGGCCCTGCCTCCGGCTGCTTTCACGTCTGTGCTGATTGTCTGCGGTCCCGGGGCAGCTGGTCTGTGAGCGCGGGCTCCCTGCCCTCTGTCGCTCCGCCCTGTACCAGCTGCGATTGGGCGCGGCAGCATCAGCACCTCCCCGAGGGGCTGGACCTCACGCCTCCAAGAGAGGGGACCTCCTCAAGGACAGCGTGTCAGAGTGCCTGTGGCCACGACGGATGCTATGTGCTCCTGATTTCTCTGTGAAGCAGAACTCTGTTTCTTCTCTACTCCATTTTGGCCAGCAAGAGGCCCTGTAGAGACTTGCTTTTTCCTTAAAATGTTAATTCATGAAACTCCAGAGGCTAGGCTTAACGAAAGGAAGAGATATCTTTCTACATCCTAGACATGTTCAAATATCTGGTTTTATACCGTGTTAATCTGAGCAGGTTCACAGATGGATCTTATTTCCCTGTGTAGTTAGAAAGCTAGGTGACCCTAACTGTTACAGGTTATTCTGGTCTCTCTGATTATTGGTCCTTGGAAATTCATTAGGAAAAGTTGTGTAAAACCCCTAAAACTTTGCAGAGGAATGGCACCTTCCAAGGGGATCGGCCAGCTGTACCATCCCCTCCTGCCTCCACCACCTCGCCCGCTGCACAGGGGCCCATCACAGACTCCGAGAGACCCTGCCCCGCCTGAGAAAGGACCTCAGACTTGGGGAGCTGGTGGAGGGGCGTCTCCACAAGATGACATGTCCCTTCTGGGGCCTACCGTTGCAAGTAGAAGGGGTCAGACCCTCTTTTCTTTTGCCTACAGATCACCAGGGCGTGCGCATAGTAGAGTGTGAGCTGCAAACCCAATTTAAAATATTCTAGTAGCCACGTTAAGAAAGGAAAAAAACAGGTGAGATTTATTTTAAGGATCTATTTTCTTTGAACCTATATATAGAAAATATTATAACAACATATAATTAATGAAAGGTATTATTTTTTTAAATAAATAAATAAATGTATTTATTTATTTTTGGCTGCTTTGGGTCCTCACTGTGGCGCGTGGGCTTTCTCTAGTTGCGGCGAGCGGGGGCTACTCTTCGTTGCGGCGGGCGGGCTTCTCACTGCGGTGGCTTCTCTTATTGTGGACTAGACGCACAGGCTTCAGTAGTGGTGTGCGGGCTCAGTAGTTGTGGCACGCGGGGGCTTAGTTGCTCCGCAGCATGTGGGATCTTCCCGGACCAGGGCTCGAACCCGTGTCCCCTGCATTGGCAGGCGGATTCTTCACCACTGTGCCACCAGGGAAGCCCCATGAACGATATTATTGATGAAATATTTTATATCTTAACAAAAAATTCTTTTTTTCTCACCAAGCTTTCAAGGATAGCTGATATGAGACTTATGCATACATCTTTTCTCCACTGGAACCCTCCACGTTCCCGGGCCTGGTGGCCACTGTGAAGCGCTGGAGCAGAGCCACCCTGGAGGCTGTTGTAGGAGTGGGAGCTGGCAGGGAGGACCCCCAGGTGGGGCAGCAGGAGGGCGGCCACCAAGTTCATTCCCCCAGCCTGACAAGGGGAGGGCACAGGGGACTTGGAAGCTCCTGGAAAAAAGGCAGCCACCCTGCCCTGGGTGGGGGACTCTCAGACGGCAGAGCAGGAGGGGCTGGGGGGAGCCAGATGGACATCGGCATGGAGGGGGGCTGCGGGAGAGGCGGGTCAGGGGCCAGGCCTACTGTGTGCGTTACTTCTTTGTGACGGGGAAACAGCACAGCGCTCATTGCCCCTGAGACACCGGAACGGCCTCACCGCAAGACACACACCGTTCTCTGCTCCGATGTCACCATCTTGCTGTGGGGCGGACAGAGTCAGTAAGAGGAAAGCGTGTAATTCAGGAAGGCTCTGGGTGGTGGAGGCATTGACCCTTCCCGAGGCCCCTCCATGCTGCCCCTTAAGCTCCTTGGTCGGTATATCAAATGTGGGGGGCGGGGGCGGGAGGGAGGAAGGAACGACGGGGCTGCGCAAATATGCAGGCCCTGGGCTCCTAGCTGCCACCAGATGCTCTGGACCCTGGGGTCTCCCACCACAGCTGCCTCCTCAGGTCACGCGGAGCCCAGTGTCCCCACACCCGGGAGCCCTTGGGAGACCATGAGAGGCTCCTTTGGGGCAGGCCACCCAGGCTGCTGGCTGCTGACCTGCAACCAGGAAGGACCCAAACCAGCCTGGAGCAGGGACTCAGGGCCAGGAAGGCCAGTGCATTTCCGAGGGGAGGGCGGTGCAGTGAGGGGTGGGCCGTGGGCCAGGGCTCGCTCTGGGGGCTGGGGTGTGGAGGCTGAGTGAGGGTCTGGGAGGGGCCCTGCGTGAGGACAGCGGGGCTGCAGCAGGCTTGGGCCTGAGACCCCCGGGCTGGGGAAGGGTCCCGGGGCCCGACCACACCCCTAAGTAGGGAGGTGGGGTGGCTGAGACAGGGCCTGGCTCGGGTGTGAAGGGAAGCAGAACTCATTACCCCAAATGTGCCTCTTTGCCATATTGATTACTTTAAGCTGCTTATTTTTAAGCAATAGGACACCTGGGAGAAGCTCTGAAACTGAGTAGAAGTCAGCCTTTCGAAAGACATTTACACGTACAAGGGAAACCTCCATGCAAGTGTGTCTCCTCTTGTGTGGGGATGAGGGGGACGGCCCCATTTCTAGAGACTCTTGTGGATGGAGAAGCTCCGCAGGAAACCTTACCATTGTTTGTGTGCTTTTCCTTGTCACCTCCCAGAGGGGCCTCTCTTCCCCACCCCGCAACACCTTCTGTCTTTAGCTGGAGGTGGCATTTAAGGTGGTGGCTCCAGCATTTCGGGGAGTCGCTCAGTTTTCCTGGGTCTCTCCCATGTATACAGGAGGTATACGTGTTATTCAACTTTTATTTGTTTTTCTTCTGTTAAACTGTCTTTTTATTACAGTGGGGTCTCAACCAAGAACCTGGGAAGGTAGAAGGAAAGTCTTCTGCCCCTTCCAGCCTCTGGGACGGGAAGCTCCCTCCAAGCCCTCAGCCTTCCTCCCACTCACGCTGGTGTAACCTGACACTCGGTGGTTCTCATCCCGCCTCCTAGGACCAGCCCATCCCCAATTCCCCAACTTCCAGGAAAAGGAAACTTCAGTGAAATCGAAACTACTGGGGAAAGGGAGGACCCCTGAGAGTCTCCAGGCACCTGGATCACAGCTGCCTCATGTCCACCATGAACCACACATCCCAACCCTTCTTCAATGGTGCCCACAGCGGGATCCCCCCGAACTATGAGATGCTCAAGGAGGAGCACGAGGTGGCCATGCTGGGGGCTCCCCAGAGCCAGGCCCCCGTGACGACCACGGTGATCAACGTCCGCAGCGAGACCTCGGTGCCCGACCACATCGTCTGGTCCCTGTTCAACACGATCTTCATGAACTGGTGCTGCCTGGGCTTCGTGGCATTCGCCTACTCTGTGAAGGTGGGTGGGCGCCTGGGGGGTTCTCCAAGGAAGTGTGTGTGAGCCTGGAGAGGCCCCCCCTGCCTGGCTGGCATGTGGGGTGTGGAGAGCCCTTGTGTGTATTGTTCTGTGTGTGTGTGTGTGTGTGTGTGTGTGTGTGTGGCTTGGGGGATCGTTCCCAGTGAGAGTTCACAGCGAAGCTGCAGGGGTGCACATGGGGATGGGGGGCTATGTCTCCACCATCCCAGGAAGTTCTCCTTCCTAGCCTTGAGAGAGAAGTTACATCCTTCACACTTCGGATTCAGACCTCGAGTCTGGTCCAGAAAAGAAAAAGGTACTGAAAGGACACTGACCCCTGGTGGGGTGAGTGGCCAGCAAAGGGGACAGAGCAGAGGGAGGGTGAGCCCTGGGGCCTCCCGGAGAGGCTGAGAGTCCGTGAGGAAGCAGATCGAGGCCTCAGGAGGGGAGGGGGGCCCACCAGGCACTGTCCTGCTTGGGCTCCGGGGAACGGGCAGGGGTGGGTCCCCATCTGGGTGAACAGGCCCTGGGGGACGAGCAGGGGAGGGCCTGAGTCACAGCACCTGGCTGTCACCTGGCCCAGCTCCAGGACCCCTCACCGTCTCTTCTCCCCCAGTCTAGGGACCGGAAGATGGTGGGCGATGTCATTGGGGCCCAGAGCTATGCCTCCACCGCCAAGTGCCTGAACATCTGCGCCCTGGTCCTGGGCATCCTTCTGATCACCGTCTTCATCGTTATTCTCGCCACTGGCTCCGTGATGGTTTTTCAAGCAGTTTCCCAGCTCATGAAGGATTATGGAGGCCACTAGTAGCTGCCGGTAGCCCGAGGCCGTCACCCCTTTTCACTGCAGTTTATACACGCATCTGTCCACAGCTGAATGAAATAAAGCATTTGTATGTGAGGGTGTTGTGTGTTTTTGTTTTGTTTTGTTTTGTTTTTTTGCGGTACGCGGGCCTCTCACTGTTGTGGCCTCTCCTATTGCGGAGCACAGGCTCCGGATGCGCAGGCTCAGCGGCCATGGCTCACGGGCCCAGCTGCTCCGCGGCACGTGGGATCCTCCCGGACCGGGGCACGAACCCGCGTCCCCTGCATCGGCAGGCGGACTCTCAACCACTGCGCCACCAGGGAAGCCCGGGTGCTGTGTTTTGACCTGGGGAGGGGGCCCTGTTGAGAGTCCCAGCCTGCCCCTGAGACTAAGCCCCTCCCCCCCTTCCCATCTGCTCTGCTGCTGAGTGGGACCTGCCAAGTCCTAAGGCTTTGCCTGGTTTTGGCCTCGAGCTGGGGCAGCAGCAATTGGACAGGGGTTTGGGGTGGTGCCTTCCTCTGGGGAAGGGTCATGCCGGGTCCAGAACACCCTTGACCCTGTTGACGAAATACAAAACAAAACAAACGAAGCCCGCAAATAAGAAAAGAGTTTATTTGGAGTTTTAGGATTTGCAATCGGAGAAGTGCAGATTCAAGTAGCAAGTCAAACGTGCTGCGAGGAAAGTACAAACGCTGGGGGGTTCTAAACACAACAAAGACATTCCAGAGAAGTTACGGGGCTTGTTTTACACAGCGGATCGGGGCTGGCAGGCACTGGGTCACGTGTCGGCAGCTGATTGGCTGCTAAACTGAGGCTTCCAGGGAGTAAAGACAACAGGTTCCAAGTGGTCCCAGGACTGCCAGGACGTGTCCGCAGTGGCTCCCCTGCTCCCTTGCAGACCCTTTGACATGTGTCTCCACTTTGCTGTTCCTGGTCCATGGCCCCAAGGACCCCGTCAGCTCAGGAAGGCTACAAGAGTGCACGGGCCACCGCTGCAGAGACAGCCCCCAGGAGGAGGAGAAACCCCTGCCCTGCCCCGGAAATCAGCCCCCATCCCTGGTTCTGTCAGGCCTCTAGATGTGTGGGCACTTGGGGTGCCCCAGGGCAGACCCTGCCCACAACCAGCTGGGCAGGTGCGGTGTAAGGTGGGGTGGCCCTAGCCTCCCCTTCGTACCCTGACACCCGACCCCAGCTGTGGATCCCCTCCCGACCCGCACCCACGCCCCTTTATCTGTCCCCAGCTTCAGTCCCCTGACTCCAGGAGATGGCCGAGGGGCTGGGGTCTCAGGGTGGCCATGAGGGAGCCCCTCTCCCCGGGGGTCTGTCACACGTGAGCAAGGAGGGGACAGCCCCAAGGAAGTCCGGGAGGAGGGGAGGCTGGCAGACCTGCCCCTCTGGATTGGGAAGGACTGACTCCAAGGTGAGGAGGGGTCCGCAGCCAGTAAAGCCCCGGAGTCCGGCAGGGGGCGCTGCCCAGCGACTCAGACCCCTGCTGGGTGGGCTGGGCAGGTGGAAGCTTCCCGGACCAGCAGCGCTCAGGAAGGGAGCCAGGGGCGAGGCCAGGAGAGATGTTCCTCCCCACCACCCCCACCCCGAGCGCGCCTGTCCTGCTCTACCCTCACTCCCTCGGGACCAAACCTGGGCGGGGCATCTTCAGGAATCCTAAGGGCGGACTTCCTCCAGGCCAGACTCCAGGCAAAGCTGGTCTGCCACCTAGCAGGATCCTCACCCCAAATCCGTGAAGATTGACGGGGTTACACTCAGTGCCACCCACCCTTCGCGACTGCTGTCCACCCGACAGGGGGATGTGGGACGTGCCTAGTCAGCCAGCCGGGGTCGGGGGTTTGGGGGTTTGGGGTCACACGTCTGTCCCCCCACCCCCTGCCTGGGAGAGTGTCCTTCCTGGACTCAGAGAGGCAGGTCCTCCAGCCTCCCCTCCTCCGGGAACCAGCTTCCCTGGGGCCTAGCCTCCCGAGCTCACATGTGGGACCCAAGAGAGAGCGGGCAACCTCGTCTGAGTCACCGTCCTCCAGGGAGGACCCCAACCTACATAGCCCCCGAGGTAGGGCCTTGTGAGGGTTTGGGGTCTAGAGTCCTAGGTGCCAGGACGGAAGGAAATCCACTGTGAAGAGTGCTGAATTCAATGAGAGCCGGACAGGACCGGACCTCAGCCCCGTGAGGGAGCCCAGAAGAGCCTGGATCCCCAAGAGGCCTGTGGAGAAGGGTCGCTGCCCCAGCACCAGCCTGTGGCTGCCTGAACTCCTCCAGCCTCTCCTGGGTGATGCATAGCACACCTGGGATACTGTGCAGGGCGCGGTGGGTCAGCCGGTAGGGTGCGTCCCCTGCGCCCACTCCCTCTGGGGCTCAGAGACAGGAATACCTGCCTGGGGTGCCCCTCCCTGTATTGGGCTTAGGCGGGTCCCCACCTCCCCGTGTACAGCCCAGGCTCACACCCAATGCCCCAGGGTCCCCAGTGTCTGTGAGACACTTCCACCCAGCAGGGCAGCCACGTTTGCGTGGGAGGGAGTGGTCTTTCCTCTGGGGGTTTCTGTCGACCGGGGCGGGGTCACCAGCTCTGCTCTGGGCTTCTGCTGTCAGCCCACAGCTGAGCACTCTGTGCTTCCCCGAGGCAACCGGGGACTCACAGCAGTGTCCCCTCGCAGGGGACATCACAGCACCTTCACAGATGAGTGCACTTTATTGAATTCAGCTGTCCACAGCTCTGTCTCCATAAATTGCTGTATAAAGGGGTGGGGGGAGGGGGCGGGCCCACAGCCCCAGGTGCAGGGCCGGCCGTGGACGGTGGAGGAACTGGGCTGCCTCCATGTCCAGCGGCTAGTAGCCTCTATTATTCGCCATCTGTAAAGCCATCTGGTAGGCTTTCAGGTAAGCAAACACCAATCCAACGATCAGAAAGATGCCCAGGGCCAGGGCACTGATGCTCAGGCACTTGGCGGTGGAGGCATAGCTCTGGGCCCCAGTGATATCGCCCACCATCTTCCGGTCCCTAGACTGGGGGAGAAGAGACGGTGAGGGGTCCTGGAGCTGGGCCAGGTGACAGCCAGGTGCTGTGACTCAGGCCCTCCCCTGCTCGTCCCCCAGGGCCCGTTCACCCAGATGGGGACCCACCCCTGCCCGTTCCCCGGAGCCCAAGCAGGACAGTGCCCGGTGGGCCCCCCGTCCCCTCCTTGGGCCTCGATCTGCTTCCTCACGGACTCTCAGCCTCTCCGGGAGGGCTCACCCTCCCTCTGCTCGCCCTCCCTCTGCTCTGTCCCCTTTGCTGGCCACTCACCCCACCAGTGGTCAGTGCCCTTTCAGTAACTTTTTCTTTTCTGGACCAGACTCGAGGTCTGAATCCGAAGTGTGAAGGATGTAACTTCTCTAATGAGGCTGGGAAGGAGAACTTCTTGGGGTGGTGGAGACATAGTTCCCCCCCATCCCCGTGTGTGCCCCTGCAGCCTCGCTGTGAACTCTCACTGGGAGTGATCCCCCAAGCCACAGGTTCCACAGTTCCCTTGAATCTGCGTCTACGTCTACTTGGGAACTGTAAGTGGCGGTGCACAGTTTCCCATCCACGTGGAGCCCCCAGGCTGCGGTCCTCATGTGTGGAGTTCTGCTGGTACAATCCTCCACGAGTCCTCAGACTCCACAGTAGGAACTGTTGGTGTTTACCAGCTGGAGTCAGACTGGGTCTGATTTAAAAACTGAACGGGGTTTCGAAATGAACTAGGTCCAATTTAAGCTGGACTGGGTCCAGTGCAGGTCCTGGCGAGTAAAATCTTAAGCAAAAGCTAACAGCGAATGCGAAATTTGCAAGTTAAAAAAAAAGGTGCAAAAATTGGTAGTGCAGGTGGAGCATTTAAGAGCTGTTAGACCACTTGTCTCCTAACCCAAGGACTCCCATGTTAGGATCAGTTGATCGTGGAACGGGTTATATTGACTCCAGGTCACCCACCAACGTCAAGAAAATTTCCGAGCAGCGAGATGCACCACGAACCACACACAATGTGCATCCCAGAGGCACATCCCTTTGAGGTTTTAGTTTGGCTCAGAGAGAACCCAAGGCTTAGCTAGAAGAAAGGAACTTGCCACCTGCCGGCACAGCCGTTTATTGTATATCTAAGAACTGTTGTCCCAGAAGCTGTAGATATCACAAAAATGGGAAAAGTCTTACTAAAACAACCTAGAATCACAATGGGCGTTTATAAGGACTATTCCAATTAGATAAAATCATTTAAGAGGTGTACTGGAAAGCAAAGTTTCCCAAATCAAATAGAGCAAATGGGATACCTGTTTTTATTGGTATGTGGAAGCTTCCAAAAGCCTTCAAAATTCCAAAATACCTTCCTTAAAAAATTATTTGCAAAAAGCTAATGAAAATTTAAAGACACAGGTCACAATCAAAAGTCCACCAAAGCATTCACATTACAGCTACTACAGCTCCAAGACCAGACACCTAGGGGCCCAGGGAATGATGTGTCAGTTGTAGTCAACTGTGGCAATGGAAAAGAGATTGTCCTCAAAGGGGATTTTTCAACATCAACTCGAATGCCCCCCTATCTATCCCCAAAGGAGGCCCCATCTAGGCCCCTCCCAGAACTGATGGGACTCTGACGGGTCTCGGGTAAACTGCTACACTATTCCCTTAAACAGCCAAGGAAACTAAAATTAAAATTAATGCAAAACTGGAGCCTGCACAGGGGATCCTGGGAAAGCTGACAGAAGCCAGAGAAAGGTGAGGGTTCTTAGCAGAGTCAGCTCTCCTGTGTCTTTGTCTTTATTGCCCGGTCGAGAGAGGAAAACAAAATGTCATGGTGTTCCTTCCTTTCCAAACCAGACCTACAGATTATGGATCCTTTCTCTCCCAAGGACTGCTGTTGTCTTCTTGCTTGTCTCATTTTGTGTCCTAGGAGGGTGGCTTGGCTTTCTGCCTGCCTGGGACATGCAGGTTGTCAGTTCTTTTTTTGGCTGTCTTTGAGAGTGACTCTGGGTCTTGGGGAGGTGGTAACCTGTACACCTTCTTTGAGGATGCCTCTTGGGTCCATGGAGTTGTTTGATATTGCCAGGAATATTTACTGTTTGTCCTGGCTGAGACCTGTCAAGATATTTAAAAGGATACTCTAGTGTCGATGAAAAATTAATCAAACTAAGAAAGAAATGGAAAGTCTTATTTGAGCCAAATTTGAGGCTTATAACCTGGGAAGAACGTCTCAGAAAGTACAGAGAACAGTTCTGCCCATTAGAAGTCCAGGCACAGTTACATAAGTTTTTTGAGACAAGAGCGCTGTACATTAAATGACGCGTTATTGACAGTTTACACGATCCAGAGCTCAGCGACAGCGTGGCCCCTTACCGGGTCAGGAAGGGGTGTTATCTTTAAGGAGCTGCCTTGCTGACGGGTGAATATTGCTCTTTATGGTTGAACCAATATTTCTGCCGATGGGGGAGGTTGGTTGATGTGTAATGTCGATACACAATTCGCAGTGCAGGGAGGGAGGAGGCCAAAGGGCAGAGAAGATTTTGTATGTTTAAGATTTTCTTGTCTTGCCATAAAATGTGAATTTAACTTCACACTAGGATCAGAAATTTGGCTATATTGGAAGCTGATGTTCAAAGCCTGATAGAAATTTTTTAGGCCTCCTCCCCTAAGCTAAATCTACCAAGAGGAAGGGAAAAACCTCCTAAAGCTCTTGGGAAAGGATTTAAAAAATTTTTTTTGCGGTACGCGGGCCTATCACTGTTGTGGCCTCTCCCGTTGCGGAGCACAGGCTCCGGACGCGCAGGCTCAGCGGCCATGGCTCACGGGCCCAGCCGCTCCGCGGCATGTGGGATCTTCCCGGACCGGGGCACGAACCTGTGTCCCCTGCATCGGCAGGCGGACTCCCAACCGCTGTGCCACCAGGGAAGTCCTTGTAAAAGGATTTATGAGTGGATCAACCTATGGTGTCATTTAAGTTGCAACCCAGTTCTTTGAGGAATTAAAAACAAGTGTCCTTATCTTACAAATCTTTGGAAAACCAGAAATGTGGCTCCAGACACAGTTCAAAGTTCACCTGTTTCTTAAAAATTTGGAATCTGAAGTTGTGACCTGTGAACATCACAGGAAGGATCTTCAGAGCGGTAGCTGGGGGTAGTGCTAATGCCTTAAATGTTGATGACATCTCCCAGCTAAGCTGAGAGTCTGAGCAAAAGGGGGGACTGTTAAAAAGAAACAACAGGCCCCAAATGGAGTCATATGTGCTAAGCCCCACACCAGCCAACCAAGACTTAACACCCAACCTAATTGCAGTTTCAACCTTCCCCAGGAGAGTAATCTTTAACCAGTCAACCTGGAATTTCCTGGTCAGTATTAGGAGGAAACCCCAATAAGATCCTTTCCCTCCCCCCATAGGTGAATTATTTAAGCCTGAAATCTAAATTATCTAAGGCTTTTTTTGTTTATGACTTCCTTGTCTGCCTTTAAAATCTTTTCCATTTTTGTAGCCTGTCGATGGAGAAAATGCCCACTGTGAAGAGTTGCGAGTGAAGTTTTATTTGGGGCGAAGTGAGGACTGCAGCCCGGGAGACTGCATCCCAGACAGCTCTGAGAAACCACTCCAAAGAGGCAGCGGGGAAGGTCGGTGTTATGTGTGATTTTAGTGAGGGGTGGTGGGGGCGACGTGCAGTCAAGCATGCATTCTGGCAGAGGCTTGCTGCTGGTCACGAGGAACAGACGTCACCTTGAAGGATTTTCGTGCTTTTCTAGATACGAGGAGATGCAAGAATAGGGCTCCTAAAATCTCCTGAAAGTATCTAACTATCTGAAGACCTGTCCTGCCAGTTTTTCCCAGAGCACAGGGGGCCTCATTCCTGGTCTCCACCCTGAACTCCTTTCAGGGGGTGTTGAATGGAAGTCAGCAGCTTCAGTGGCTCATGATTTAATCCTCGTAGAGGCAGACGGCGAGTGCCAATTTGTAGTTGGCAAGCCCACTGGAGCTCCTTTCCACTTGTTGGATGGGATGCTACCCCATTCGTGAATCATTCAGTAAAGCCAATTAGATCTTCAAATTTTCACCGTTGAATTTTTTGGTATTTAATAGGTTCCTGGACCCAATTTCAATGTGTGCGTGTGTGGAGGGGGGGGGCTTCCTGCAAGGTGTCTGAGAATTCTACTCAGTTCAATTGAATTCTGACACTGTTTGCCCAGACACAGCTCCAGATCCCACAGGCTAGGGTCTCAGCTCCACAGGACAGCCCCCCCCGCCACTTCAGACACCAGGTTATCACCTGGGCTTCTGACCCCGGCTGTAAACCAGAGGGGCCCACGAGGCCCTCCTTGGGTTCAACTAATTTGCCACAGAAGCTCGCAGAACTCAGAGGAACATTTTACTTATTTATTATAAAGAATATGACTCAGGAACAGCCAGAGGGAAGAGACACACAGGGCAGTTATGGGGGACGGGGCACAGAGCTGCCCTGCCCTCTGCAGGAATCTCCATGTGCTCACCACCCTGGAAGCGCTTGGAACCCTGTCCTTCTGGGGGTTTTGGAGACTTCATTCCATAGGCATATTGAGTAAATCATGGATTGTTAGCGATTGACCCAACCTCCAGCCCCTCTCCTCTCCCTGGAGGCCTGGGGACTGGGACTTCCAACAGTCTAAACACATGGTTGGTTCCCCTGAGAAGCGCTCATCCTCAGGTGGGGTCCAAAAGTCACCTCATTACACACGAGGATACCTTTGTCACTCTCATCACTTAGGAAATTGTAAGAGTTTTAGGAGTTCTTTGCAAGAAACAGGAAGAAGGTCGAATACATATTTCTTTTTTTTTTCTTTTTCTTTTTTTAATTTTCGAATACATATTTCTTAATATAAATCACAATAACTCAACAGGCAAAGTATCACTTGGCTGCCCTTTCACGCAGGGCACGTGGGGCTGAGGAATCAGGGGGCTCCAGGCCCTAATCAAACTCTGAGTGGGTCCCGACCCCGTCCGGGCATTTCCCACCCTTGGGGTGGAATGGGAATGGAAGCAAGTGGTGCTCGGCACATCCTCACATGGGGTCAGTGGCTTCTGGGTAGGAGCCACGGTCATGGGGCTGGCTGGTGGGGACTGGAATTGCTCCCCAGTGCCCACCCCAAGCAGGAGGAAAATCAAAACAAATAACTAAGTCACCTACATAAGAATCTTCAAGTTGCGAACTTAAAATGATGCGAAGGTGTGTTCGCATATCCAGTCACGTAAGTTAGTTCACGTGTCTGCTGTACATTGTCATGTGCGTGCACCCTCTACAAGTGGTGGCGCTTTTGTGTCCTTTACCATATGGTACTGCTGCTGTGCATCACGAGGAGCTTACCAGCAAAGACCTGATGGAATTGGAGGCCCAGAGAAAGGACAAAGAGAGACAAGAAGAGGAAGAAGTAACTGAAGAACGGAAGAGATTCACAGCGCAGGAAATGGCAAGGGGATTTTCTTTATTTGAGGAGGCACTGTTAGTTTTTGAGGCACAGGACCTGAATATAGAACAGTACATGAAGGTTTCAGTAGCCGTTCAGAATGTAATCCAGTGCTACCATGTCACCTATGATAAGAAAAAAAGAGCTACTACCCAGACATCACTGGATCTTTTTTTCAAGAGGGTAGATAGAGTTGAATCCAGCAAGGAACCAGAACCTGTGCCGTCAACGTCAGGCGTGAATGAAAGTGCAGCTCGCCCTCCGTCTCCTATGGCTGACGATCCTTCAGCTCTACCGTCTCCCACCGCCTCTCCCTCCTCCAGTCAGTAACTCTTCCTGCCTGTTCCCTCGATGCCAGCCCTGGATGCCAGCTGTTGTGCTGCACTGCTGTACTTTTCAAGGGACTGCGCTGTAAGGTTAAAAACCTTTTAAAGTCTTTAAAAAAATCTTTTCTTTATTTTTTGTGTTTGTTTTTTATATGTTATTTGTGTGAAGAGTATTATAAACCTATCACAGTGCAGAACTATATAGCTGATTGTGTTAGTTGGGTACCTAGGCTGACTTTGTTGGACTTAGAAAAAATTGGACTTATGAACACACTCTTGGAACAGAACTCGTTCGTATGTAAGGGACTTACTGTATCCCAGACTGGGAGTGAAGCAGAAATTAAGCCACCTCAAAGCCTAAAGGGTGCAGGGGTGTCACCCCCACCAAACCTCCATTTCGTTCACCTGTCTGGCCCCAGACCCAGATGGAGCTGGTGGAGACTCGGGGCCGCGGCAGACTAAGCCATGGGAGTCCAAGTGCAGCTGCTGTGCCAGACGTACATCAACCGGGCCCGGGGCTAGGGTGTGTGGACAGAGGTCTGGGGAAGGCGGTCTTTCCTGTCCTGTCTCTAAAGTTGGACATGGCCACCCGGCCACCTCGTGGCAGATCTGCCAGCTGTGGGAGGGTTGTGTCAGACCCACCAAAACAGAGCTTTGTTTGTGAAACAAAGAATGTCCACCACTCAACGCTACACGGTTCAGGTTGTCAGCCACGGCACTTGCGGACCAACAGGGCGTCCTGAAAGGAGTTCGGGACAAAGGTCAGGAGGAGGCTCCTTGGATGTAGAGAAATCTCTGGAAAAAATTTTAATGAACCCAATTTCTTGTATCTTCCTGAAACTGTGCACCTCACATTGGGACTTGAGCCCACGGTCTCTTAATTAGAATCACTCACCTGGTGTCTGGACTGACTGAGGCTCAGCACAGAAGGAATTCAGTGAGAGGCAAAGTGATAGACTTATTAATATAGGACGCTCGTGAGGGATACAGGCGGGCAGGCGAGGGGGTTCTGCCCCAAGAATTAACCAGGCTACATTTTTATAACCAAAGGGAAGCGGGGAGGGGGGAAGACCGCCTTCTTCCTCATTCTTTCAGTAGATGTCACTAGCTCTTCCTTCGCATCAGGCAGGAGAGTGTTTGACCTTATGAGGTCAGACACGACTGTCATAGCGCTCATTCAAACCAGCAGAAGGGTGGTAACATATACTAAAATATGTTGAATCATCTCAGGTTTCCGTATAATGAAGGTCTCCTACTTTGGAATGTCATCTTTCCCTTAAATTCCTGTCCTTGGTCCTAAGGATCATTATCTTGCTGAACTCGACCAGCAGAATGCAGGCCTCATTCTTTCACTTAATGACCTGGGGCATATCTCATACTTTTATTTATGGCTTTATAGTTAAGCAAGACTGCTTTGTTCCATTAAGTTCCGATAGCTTTCTTGAGTGATCATTAACCTACAGTGGTCTCCCAACGTTCCCTAGGTTTCCCTCTCTGTCTATAATTCCCTAGTGGGACTTCTACGACTACCTGTGTAAATATCCTACTGTATCCCTGTCATTCCCATACATGGAAAAGCCCTAAAAGCATTAACTGAGATATCTGATCCTCGTAACTAGCAGGAAATTTTACTGAGATGTGTGCTTCACTGCATTTCCTAGCCAAAACCATGTGATACTGGCTTCTCCCCTACCTCGTAGTTTCTCAGAGCTACTGAGAGGCTGTTTCCCAGTCTATAGTCCTCAGTAAGGTCCCTGAATAAAACTCAACTCATAGCTCTTACGTTGTACATTTTTCTTTCAGTCGACAGTTTGGGTGACCACGAAGGGACCCAGAGCAGACGTCTCTCCTTGCCTGAACTCCAAGAGGATAGGCAGCCTTGGTACTAGCGAGGGCCCCTTGTGCCCATCCACCTCCTTGGTGAGTCAGAGGAATGGATAAGTTTCTCCTGAGTCTCAGGTCTCCCATCCTGGTTGGCAATCCTGAGTTTTACAATATCTGGTGGTTATTAAACTCCTCGTTATAAGGAGTAGCTCTTTCTTTGAACTTAAGTTGAAGAAGGGGTACCTGGATTCCCCAGTTGAAAGACCCTGAAAAGGTTTAGACTCTGGGTGACTAGGTAGGAGGCTGGCCTTGTGTCTCTCCTTGAATTGGCTACTTTAACAAAGTTCGTCTGAATGAAAGTGACGATATCACATGAGAGCTTTCAGCTCCAAAGATAAGGGACCCAGCTTCTCCCAGCCAGCTATGGCTTTGTTTTCTCAGACAACTGAGAAAGTTATAGGAGTGGTGGAGTGGGATCTTCATACCATGCAGCAGTCCCAAAGGGACAACCTCTCATTAAGCAAAAAAACAAAAACAGCTCACTCGTCTGAAGATGCGCACAAAAGGACTGGCCATCTGGTGCTCAGGTTTTAGACTACTAGAGAGAGAGACCAAGACACGTGAGAGAGCTAAACGGCTCTGTGGTAACACCTGAAGGAGTTAAGCTCACAGCACGCCAACCCACACAGAACTTTTAACAGCAATTTTATCTCAGCTGACCATGAAATGGGAAACAAAGCCTTCAGAACGGAAGAGAAAGGCGTGCCAAATGACCTCCAATAACCCCCCAGCTGGGCTTATGTACTTTTGGGACTTATACTTGCAAGTACGTACTTAATTGGGAAATTCAAAAATCTCTCCCTGCAATGGCCAAGATGGAGCTCTTTCAACATTCCAAAACTGTTCTTCACGTGAGCAGTTAGAGAAATCTGACTTGATAAAATATCTTTTCAGAAGTCTGACCCTAAGGGAACAAAAGTCCTTCTAGAAGAAGCTTGCATTTCTCTCCCTGTGCCTTTGAGATATAAATGTTCTACCAGGTCAGGGAACACATATCCGGGCCATCTCCAGGTCCTGATACTAACGGAAAAAAGGGGCAAGGGAAGAAGCCTTTTTAAAAACTCAAGCAAGTAGACTTAGTCTATTTCAACTGTTATTTATAAACTAGTGAGTTTTATATTTTAATACCTGATTCATGACTGTTTTAAAATGAAAATGATGAGATCTCTGTCTATCTGAATGTATGTACATTATAAATGTTTCTACCTCCAGGTGGTATTTTCAAATTTAATTTGTAAATGAGCTCTATTTAATTGACTTAAAAGAAGTTAAGTGCTTACATAAATTCTCAGAAATATAATAGAAACTAACCCAAATGCATCTCATGTTATGTGATCAGGGAAATATCCAGTATTAAATTAACATTCAGTATTAAGTTTTGTCTGTTTCCTTTAATTAATACAGACATGTCTTTAGAGTCATCAACACTAAGTATACTACTTTTATTGTACCTAGATTTACTAAAAGTCAGATAAGTTTATGTTACATCTGTTACAAAATTTGTCAGCAAGAAAAATAGCTTCAGATGATGGCTGACTTGTTCTGATGTCTCGTGAAGTTTTCATGGGTCATCTAAACATAATCATTGGGAACAAGTGAATTAAAGAGATATAAATGGGGTAAGAGCTTTCAGATGAACCTTTTAAGAATAATTAGGTTTTATGATATGTCTACTTACCAAATTTTTGATAACTTGAAACTTGAGAGTTTTGCTAAATAAAGTTACATGATGAAAATTTATTGAATGTCTCTATTATTTCCAAATAAGATAAAATACTGAAACATTAATTACAAAACATAGCCTTCCTTTTACAGAAAAATTAAAGATATTAGTAGATATGTTTGGTGCCATACTGAGGCATATTCTATAAGAAAGCACACATTTTTTGAAATTATAAATAATATTTATAAATTTGCCAATTTACAGAGTGCTAAGGTAAAAGTTCATAATTGCTTACTTCTTAGTTCTCACTAGAAATTAAGGTTTTTAAAGGTTAAGGATTCTAATTAAAAATGTAATTAAACCACTAAAAATTAATGAGGAAAACATCTTTGTATGCAAGGAAAAAGAAAGTGTAAGTAATGGAAATGCATTTTGTTAAGGAAAAAGGAAGTAATTTTGTTCTAAAGAGAGGTTAAAAGAGAGAGAGAAAAAAGGGGAAAGCATAGGACAAAATCTGAAGGTAAAAAATTTCCGATAACTTTCAGGTCATACCACTGAACTGGGGAAGAAATGACAGAATTCTAATGAAAAACCTGATGGCTTCATAAAGCTGTTAACAGAAGGTCAAGATCAAGAGGAATTAGTACATAGGCTGAATGATAACTGTTATGACTTTCTGTCTGAAATATTACTGGTTTTTCATCTTTGTTTTCCAGATCTAAGGAAACCCTTCTCCTGAAGGTTGCTATGACTTATGGCGACTTGGTAGATTATACCTTTGTAAGCAGAACTGAACCATTTGTCTTTTCTCTCTACCTGATCCCTCCAGAGTTTGGAAACTTCTAGTGAGTATTCTTATTTTCATGGCAATATAGTTATTTGGATAAGTTCAGAAAGAATATGTTCTCCTTATAACAAGACACAATTGGGAACACTGGTTGTATTAACCTGGTTTTGAAATGTCATATTAGACAATATGCAATCAGAATCAGATATGACCAGACAGCTTTAAAGAACTAAGGTGAACTTCATGGAGCCTGAAGTCCCTTGGAAAAACAACCTGGTACCTTGTTTATGGGGTTCCTAGCAGTCTTATCAGGTGAATAAGGAAGGCCACCTCCTGGCAGGTGCAGGAATTTCAAGATATTTTTGGGGACCTTGAGAAGAGAAGAATCTACCCCAATCTACAGGTATTACAGGCAGAATCTGATGGCAACTGTTTGGTGTGATTTTCCTGGCCTTGAGAGGACTTTTAAAGTTCAGTCTGAGATTCCTTATAAAAAGTTCCAGCAGGGACGTCCCTGCTGGCACGGTGGTTAAGAATCCGCCTGCCAGTGCAGGGGACACGGGTTCGATCCTTGGTCTGGGAAGATTCCACATGCTGCAGAGCAACTAAGCCCGTGGGCCACAACTACTGAGCCCGCATGCCACAACTACGGAAGCCCGTGCGCCTAGAACCTGTTCTCTGCAACAAGAGAAGCCACTGCAATGAGAAGCCCATGCACCGCAATGAAGAGTAGCCCCTGCTCGCCACAGCTAGAGAAAGCCTGCCCACAGCAACGAAGACCCAACGCAGCCAAAAATATAAAAAATAAAAAAAAGTTCCAGCAAGGCCAATTTAGAAGAGCCTATAGGATCAATTACACTTATGTAAATAATCAGGTCATGTTTATTGAAACCAGGCTTATTTTGTAAACAAATTAGTCTTAATTTGGCTATATTTTGTAGAAACGAGGGTAATTTTAGAGAGAAAAGAATTTTGTTTCAGTGGATATTAAGTTCTAGTGTTGTTAGTTGTCTTTGAGGTTTTATATTTACTGCCTGAGACTCACTGCCTAGATGGCTCCTTGTTACTGTGTTGCATTACCATAAGGTTTAATTAAATTGTTAAAAGGACACTCTAAGCTTGTTTCTGAAGCTTATCACAATAATCTTTCTTTGGATGAACATCAGATGCCCCATGACCTGCAACCAGGAGATTATACACACTGGAAAAGACATCATTTAAAGTATTCTCTCCAACCCAGATAGAAGGACCCTCATCGGGTGCTCTTAACTAGCTCACACACAGCAAGACTGAAGGGAATTAGTTCTTGGATTCATATTTCCCATTTACAAAGGGCCCTTGCACCCGACTGACTGGTCTGTAGAGGACTGCTGATCTCAAACTCACCTTAAAACGATGCTCACCTAGAGTCTGTCATACAGAGTGAAGTAAGTCAGAAAGAGAAAGACAAATACCGTATGCTAAAACACATAATGGAATTTAAGAAAAAAAATCATGAAGAACCTAGGGATAAGACAGGAATAAAGACACAGACCTACTAGAGAATGGACTTGAGGATACGGGGAGGGGAAGGGTAAGCTGGGATGAAGTGAGAGTGTGGCATGGACATAGATACACTACCAAACGTAAAATAGATAGCTAGTGGGAAGCAGCCGCAGAGCACAGGGAGATCAGCTCGGTGCTTTGTGACCACCTAGAGGGGTGGGATAGGGAGGGTGGGAGGGAGGGAGACGCAAGAGGGAAGAGATATGGGGACATATGTATATGTATAACTGATTCACTTTGTTATAAAGCAGAAACTAACACACCATTGTAAAGCAATTATACTCCAATGAAGATGTAAAAACAACAACAAAAGACAATGCTCAATCAGAGGAGAAACCATGCCCACACGGGGCCAAGAAGAAGATGACATCAGAAGTAGACAGCTGGCCCAAGACGCCAGACCTGACCCATATGATCGTTTATAGTGTCTTCTGAACTTCTTGAACTTTCGCCTGTGAGTCGAATGCTTCTCCATCATGGCACCATCCTATGCAGAGTTCTAAACTCATCCAGTTTCTGGGCTGACGGTCGACTAACGACATTCAGTACCTCTGGTTATCTTGGTGGATTTCTCCTATGGCTCTGACTGGCTCTGAATGGTCCTTAGGAGATCTATAGAAGAAAAAAATAATAGTTCTGTTCAGGCCACTATCGAATTACTAGGTGGGATCCCCTCACTTGGCTAATTAATCATACTTGCTCTGACCCTGGCCAGAAATATGAATTTTCTTTAAAAGTTACTCGAGTTCAATCAGAGCAGTGAGCTAAATTTCAGTCAGAAACCATAATCACTTGCTTATTAGGAGGGACCCTCCCTCAGTTACGGGGTAGATTTACCGGGTTACAGTCACTTTAGTTTAAGGGTCCCCTTGTGCTGGGGACAATTAGATCACACTAAGGATCATTAGCCTAATGACACCAGGAAACTGGGCTGTCTTATGAGCAGTGCAATGTGTCATTACCCCTAGAGACAGTGACTGGCTCAGAGCGAACTGTCAGCCGACTGGGAGTATACTTGGCCACACCTAATGGAAATTCTTGGCCTAACTTCTTACTTACGATGTTATTAGTGCTACTAGCTATAGCACTTGTTTTCTGCCTGTTCTACAAGATTGTTGTTCCTTGTATTGACCAATGTGTAAGTGAGCTTCCAACGAAAATAATAACTAAGGAACTTGAGATAGTCGACCAAATATATAGTTCTATATGAGGTTACAATGATCGTAATAATGTAACTCTAGATCTGGGAAGAAGTAACATGGGAGAGTCACTTTCTGGACTGTAACAGACTAGAGTGACGGGGGGTCCAGAGACTTCACGGCCACCTCTGACAGGGCCTGGTCCAGCAATAGCACATGGAGCCCTCTGGGCACCATGGGGCAGATGGTCATGACATGCCTCCCAAACCTTGGTTAAATTTATGACCAAGAGGGGCAAATTGTAAGACAAATACTGTTGCCTACCATCCAGTTCTACAAGGATCAGGCCATTAGCCACTGGAGTCTCTGACTGACAGCTCACCCTGAGGGCAATTCAGGACGAAGAACAGGACGAAAAGGCTCTCTGTGCTTTGGAAAACCAGGTCCCTTAGGCAGGGTAATCGCAAGAGGAAATTTTTTTTTTTTTTTTGCAGTACGCAGGCCTCTCGCTGTTGTGGCCTCTCCCATTGCGGAGCACAGGCTCCGGACGCGCAGGCTCAGCGGCCATGGCTGACGGGCCCAGCTGCTCCGCGGCATGTGGGATCTTCCCGGACCGGGGCACGAACCCGTGTCCCCTGCATCGGCAGGCGGACTCTCAACCACTGCGCCACCAAGGAAGCCCCAAGTTTTTTCTTTTTAAGACTTTTTTTTGATGTGGACCATTTTTAAAGTCTTTATTGAATTTGTTATAATATTGCTTCTGTTTTATGTTTTGGTTTTTGGCCCCGAGGCATGTGGGATCTCAGCTCCCCGACCAGGGATCAAACCCGCACCCCCTGCATTGGAAGATGAAGTCTTAACCACTGGACTGCCAGGGAAGTCCCAAGAAGAAATTTTAATGAACCCAATTTCTTGCATTTTCTCATATAGAAAAGCACTAAAATCATTAACTGAGATGTCTGATCCTCGTGACTATCAGGAACCTTTTACCGAGCTGTGTGCTTCACTGCACGCATTTCCTAGCTAAAACTATACGTGCACTGGCTTCTCCCCTACCTCTTCAGAGCAGTTCTGTTACCGAGTGCAGAGTCCAAGTTCACGCTGCTCCCGCACGACAGGCCGATGAGTCAAGAGACAAGGTGATGGGGAAGAAGTAGTGACTTTAATCAGAGGCCAGCAAACCAAGAAGATGGTTCCTAAATAACCATCTTAATTCGGGGTAGAATTCGGGCTTCTTTTGTGCGAAGGGGAAAGGGGAAGCAGGAGGATCTGAGATTAGAGGGTGAAGGCAGATTGCAGACTTCTCGGAGCCACCTGGCCTTCAAGGAAGCGTAGCATTGCTTCGTTCTTCTGCTTGCTCACGCAGGCTGGATCACAAGGCGCCTGCAAATCCTCAAGTCCTTAGCAGTTATTTTTACTTTACAGTCTTATCTCTGCTTATTTGCAAGGTTTCCAGGCTGAAAGCAAACTTATCTACAACAAGTAATGGCCATAAGTAACCCAGGACCGTGGGATGGGAACGCTCTTCAGGGAACTTAATGGGCTGGCTATTCGGGAACAAACATTTCTCTACTGTTTAACTCCTGGCGTGTGGGGACGAAAGTGATGGACTACATGGGCCGAAGAATGGGGGGGCGGGGGAGGTGGTGCCAGGTCTGTTCTTCCTGTTACAGTTTCTCAGAGGCACCAAGAGGCTGCTTCCCAGGCTATAGTCCTCAGTAACACCGTTAATAAAACTTACCTCACAGTCCTTGCATTGTGTGTTTGTCTTTCAGTTGACAGTTTAGTCCAGCAGCAGTGCATTCAAGGCTGGACGTGCAACATTCCAGGTCAAACAAGCAGGTTGTCCTGACCCTGTGTCATCCACCACTGCTTCCCAAGGCCTGTCTCTCTGCTCACACCTGGGGCTGCAGGGGGATCCCTCTGGGACCAGATGATGGGTAAGGAAGAATTCCCAGCCCGGTTCTCCATTGGTCAGCTTAGTGTGAGGGAGACGGCTGGCCACAGGATGGGTCCTGCACTCCAGCCCACTCAGGAGTGGCCTGAACACCGGGGTGAGGGGCAGAGCTGCAAGCGAGTTACTTTCATTGGACCCTTGTCCCCAGAGGGGCAGCGTGTACCCCTCAGGAACTCGGAGCACCGGCCCTGCACAGAAGTCCACGTCATATGTCATCCCCAGGGATGGGAACACAGGCTCAGGTCTGCCAGTCACGTCCCACACCTTACCACCCCCCTGCACCAAGCAGAGGGTGGGCACCCCTCCTGGCTCCAGTTAGCCCGCAGGTCAAAGGCCGTTAGGAGGTGCTGTGTGGCTGTGGGTAGAGTACATGGGCCCAGGGCCCCAGGGCAGGACCGGGCAGCTCTGCCTCTTCACTTCCTGGACCACTGGTGCCTTCACGTTCTCCAGCCCTGCTGCTCTGGGCTTTGTGGGTTCAGAAGTTCTGTCTCCCAAAGCTTCCTTCAGGCGACACAAAAAGGTGCCGTTGACCTACGATCTCTGGATGCCCCTTTGTTTCCCACACCTGGGTCACAGGCAGGGCCACTTGACTCTGGTCCGCAGGAGGAGGGAGGGATGTGCCACACTGGGCCCCCTCTTGCCCAGTGTTATGGTAAATGGCCAAGCGCAGCACTCTTGCCCCAAGACGGTCACGGTGACCAAGGCCTAGGTCTCTCGGAGAAGGGGCCACATCACACTGTGACCCACTGGGCCTAGCAGAGCTGGTAGCTGATGGTGCGCAGAATGTCGCCCTGCTTTGGACACCTCTCAAATGTCCTCCAAGCTCCAGAGCTCCTGCGGGCTCAGCTCAGGCCTTTGCTGGGCCTTACTGCAGCTCAGCTTCTACTGCCACCCCATCCTGTTCCTTTTCCTCCCTTCTTCAGGATTGGACACAAAGAGCCTCCCTATTCAACGTCCTTCTCAGAGTCCAGGAGCGTGGCCTGGAGTAACCCTGCAGGGCCTGTGAGCCACTGCAGTGACTCTGGATCTGGAGTGAGGTGGGGGCCCTTGGGGGGCGCAGGGGGCACAACTTGTTTTCTGTTGTAACAGGATCACTCTGGCTGGGGTAGTGAGAACGCCGAGGAGGGGGCCCCGCTAACCCAGGAGAAGGTGAGAGTGGCTTGGTCTCAGGGGTCACAGTGGGGGTGAGATTCTGCACATTCTGGAAGGTGGGGCCAAATGGATCCGGTGTGAGTGGCAGAAGGTGCAGGCGTAAGCCAAGGCTTTTGGCCTGAGCAGTTGGACGGGTGGAGCGGCCACCACCTGTGCCCGCAGAGACCGGGCAGAGGGTGCAGTGGACTGAATACTTGTGTCCCCCTCCCCCACTGAAATTCTAAAGTGACGGTATTAGGAGGTGGTTAGGTCATGAGGGTGGACCCCTCATGGTAGGGTCAGTGCTCTTATAAAAGGGACCCCACAGAGCTTCGCAGCTCCTTCCACCAGTGAGGAGCCCTGAGAAGTCGGCCCTCTGCAACCAGGAAGCGGGTCTCACCAGCACCCATCCACGCTGGCACCCTGATCTCAGACCTTCAGGCTCCAGAAATGTGAGACATAAATTTCTATTATTTGTGAGCCACTAGTCTAGGTACTTTGCTATGGGAGTCCCAGCTCAGACAGAAGGTTTGGGAGAGCCTGAGGTTTCCTGTTGAGGAGTTAGGCTGGAGACCCTGGGAGCCCTCCTCCGCGGAGCATGGCAATCTGGCCCTTTGACATAAATGTGATTGATGGGCACATAGATGGCATTTTTAGCCAACAGGCTGCTGGACCCTCTGGAGGGAGATGAGACCGGGGTGCAGACACAAGCTCAGCCCCGCCCTCCCAGCCCCCTAGCTCTGGATTCAGGAAGAGAAGCAGCCAGCCAAGGAGCCCGAGAAGCAGCTGACAGCTTGTGAGGGAGGAGGGCAGTCCCCAACGCAGGCCCTGGAGAGCTCACTGTAGCACCCGCACAGTAACAGTCCAGGTCACAGCTGGTCCCCCAACAGGCCACCCCCCACCCCCACCCCCCGCTCTCTCTCTCCCCTGCTGCTCTCTCCTGAGCACTGTTCTTTTCCACCCGGCAGGGTGGGCACTGATGACCAGGTGAGGCGGTCAGCTCTGGGGACAGAGGGGCTGTAGTTTCAGCAGGCCTGGTCCCGAGGAGCCCCGCCTAGTCCTGCCCTCAAGCCGAGGCAGCGGCCCACCCACCAGGGCCCTGAGCTGGTGCGTCCGCCTCCTTTCGTCCGCGGGGGCGGGGGCTCTGGGGGGCAGACCGCAGCCACCGCATGGCTCCACCAGCAGCCTTGGAGGGGGCTCCCTAGGCTGGGCTACCCGGACAGGAGGGGCTCTGGTGGCCCCGCACCGGCCCTCAGCCTCTACGGGGTCAGTGTTTCTCCGCGGGGAGCGGGGCTTTCTGGGGGGGAGGGGACTCTGCGGGGGTTGGGGGTTGGGGGGTGGGCTCGCGCAGGCGGGGCGGCGGGGCGGGCGGGGCGACCGCTCAGCCCCGGGCTGTCATTTGTCGTTAAATTTAGCGGCGGGCCGGTCAGCCGGGCGGCGGAGGGGACTATAAGCGGCCGGGTCGCCCACCCTCGAAGCAGGAGTACGAGCGAGGAGACGGCGCTGGAACCCATGGACACGTCGTACCCCCGCGAGGACCCCCGGGCCCCGACGCCCAACAAGGCCGACGGCACCGCCCACACGGCCCTCACGCTGGGGGCGCCGCTACCCCCACCTCGAGACCACTTGATCTGGTCGGTGTTCAGCACCCTCTACCTGAACCTGTGCTGCCTTGGCTTCCTGGCGCTGGCTTACTCCATCAAGGTGGGCCTTGGGGCACTTTGGGGGGGCCCAAGAGCGTTTCACGGGGGCTGCTTATCGAGTTGGGGTGCAGGAGTATCCACGGGGCCATCCGTCAGCCTGACGGTGGTGGGAGACCCTCCCTCATGAGGGCTTCTCCACTGAGGCTGGGGTGCTGTTCATAAAAACGAAAGGGGGGGTCTAGTTTGTCCCGAAGAGCCCAGGGTCGATGGGGCCTTACCCAAGGGGGTTTCTTCCATCAAACGCTCTCAGCACCTCTGAGGACTCCCTAACCTCGCAGGTCCCTGGAGGCTGATGCTGGCCTGGGAGGGCCACTGGGTCTATAGCTGGAGTGGGAGGATGCAGGGTCTCCTTTTGGCCCCACTTTAGGCTGAGCCCCTGATGACCCAAGGCCCCCTGGGCGGGCCAAGCCCATGTGCCCAGCTGGGGACAGTGAAGGGAGTGGGTGGAGCCCGGGCAATATCCCCTCAGACGACACCCCTCCATCTAGATTTTGGGTCCAGCTCGGGTCCTCCAAGGTGTGGACCCAGCAGCTGCCTGGGACGGGGTGGCAGGCCCCACCCAGGCCCCAGGCAGGTGTAGAGAGCTGGCCCTGCTGCTGGCCCGCAGGCCCGAGACCAGAAGGTGACTGGAGATCTGGAAGCAGCCCGGCGGCTCGGCTCCAAAGCCAAGTGCTACAACATCCTGGCCACGGTGTGGGCTCTGGTGCCGCCTCTGCTGCTGCTGGTGCTGGCGGTGACCGGCGCCCTGCACCTGTCCCGGCTGGCCCAGGGCTCCGCCGCCTTCTTCAGCACCAAGTTCGACGACTCAGACTACGACTGACAGGCTGGGCCCTGTCCCCGCCCTGACCCAGGGACCCCAACCCCAGGGCTCCACCCTAATCGCCTGGAACCCTGACTTGCCTACGGGCCTGAGGCTCACCCTCCAGCCCCAGCCTGGGCACCTAACACTGACCCTGAAGATCCTCCACAGGGACCTCAGGGCCTTACCCTCACCTCGATCGATGCCCCCAGTCCCCTAACCACCCCCACCCCACCCCCCACCCGCCGCCCCCAGGCCAGCTCCTCCCTCCCCAGCCGCCAGGCTCAGCCTCAGTTTCACAATTAAAAGCGCCTGGCTCCAGAAAGTGCCTTCCAGGACTGTTCCTGGCTGGGGTGGGGGAGGGTATCTTCCTGAGGGGAGCTACCCTAGGGACCACTGCAGCCAAATCCCCCTGGACTGCCCCCAGCGTCCATGGTGGACGCCCTGCCCTGTCGGCTTGGTGCCCCGACTGTCCCCTTTGCTCAGGCACTGGGCGGCCTGTGGCTTCTGGGTGGAGGTGCCTGAGTATTTTAGAATGAAGTTTGAGAAGTCGGGCTTTGATCTCTGCCGCTCTGTGGTTTAGCGGCCTGTCTTTCAGAATGTGTGTGCTGTGCCTCCGCGTCCACGTACCTGCCCATCCCTGAGTCAGCGTGTGTGCACACGTGCTAAGGGGAGTCCCTGACCAGTGAGACTTGTCCTTGTCCTGCACGTTCCTGTCCGTGGCTGGGCCTGTGTTGACCTCCTTCTTTGGGTCACTGTTCTTGTGACCCTGCGTCCCTTTAATTCTGATCTGTCCCGGCAGTGGGTTCCCTCCTTCCTGGATCAGTGGGGCTGGACACAGACACACAGGCACACAGACATGGTCACGCCGTCACCCGTGCACACGTCCACCACGCACAGGTGCACAGGAGCACCTTCTGCACACGCACGATTGTACAGAAAGGGAGGTGTGGGGGGCGAGGGCGTTTTCCCAGTGCCTCTGTGCGGGTGCACGTTCTCGCATCAGTTACCTCCCTTATGTAGCCCCCCGGCAGCCCCAGCAGAGCCTGGCAGAGTGGGGGCTGCCAAAGACACACGCACACCCTGTGTGGCTGGGGGTGAGGCCCCTGGGCCTTGCTGTGGCCGGGCTAATGACAGGGCAGGCAAATTGCAGGGGCCTTAACCACAGGGTGGCTCAGGGCTCTGAATACCCCACCCATGGTCCCTTCCCTCCCTTTGCTTGCCCACCCTGCCTGGGCTGGGGGCGTGGGTCTCTGTCTAGCTCCTGTACTTGGAGCCCCCAGGGTAGCCCCCCTCTTGTGACAGCCAACAGTTGGTCCAGCTGTCTCCAAAGCGTGCCAGCAGAGATGAGTCCCGGCCGCAGGCCGGCGGTACCCCAGCCCCCTGCTGAGTGTGCGCTGCTCCGAGCCAGCCCCTGAGGCAGAGGTTGTGCTGGCCGGGGCCTGGGGTGGAGATGGAGCAGTGCCCCTTCCTGGGCACTGGCCCTACATTGGACTAAGGACAAGGCCAGCGCTCGGACTAGGATGGAGACGGCGTTCCAACACTGAGCTCCAGGTTTGGCCCAGGAAGGGACCAACCCATGCTGGACACAGAGGCTGGGAGCAGGGGTCAGCCTGTGTGTAGCCGGGTACATGTCTCCAAGCAGGGGATGGTCTTCTGGTCTCCACATTTGGTGAGGGGAGCAGACATTGTCCAGCCCTTGCCCAGTTGCTGAGGACAGAGAATACGCGGTCAAGCCAGGCACAGAAGGTCACCAGCAACCCTTCCAGCCTGTGTCCTGGGCAGGTTGAAGGACCCTGGTCAGGTTCAGGCAATTGGCTGTCATGGGCTGGACCAGTCAGGCCAGCACACACATGCTGCCACCCTGTCACGGCCCCTTGGAGGGTTGCCCCTCCACAGGCAAAGATGGGTGTGCGTGCACGTGCGCACACACACGGCACACACACGCGGCACGTATCAAGCTACGTCAGTCCTGTGGGTGAAGGGCCACCTACCACCCCCACCTGATGCCTGTGCCCACATCTGGCTCCAGGGCTGCAAAGGGGGGACTGTCTGCTTCATGGGGACAGTCCCTGGCCACCATGCTGTGCTTCAGCAGACCTGCCTGGGCCTTGGCGGCACTGCCACCGGTTGAGCGAGAGCCTGTGGGCCCCTGGGGGAGCCCCACCAAGTCGCGGGATCCATTCTGAGGCCACAGGCCCTCAGGGAGCTGGTCTGCAGCTCGGCCACACTCCCTGCAGCCACCCCCTTCCCTCTCTCCTTCATGGGGCTTCAGTCCATCACAGTTTGTCTGCCTGGTGTCTGCTTCTTGGAGAACTCGGGCTAACTCTCCACTGAGAACAGAGAGCACGGTTTGCAGATTAAGGAGGGGTGCAGACGTTGACGGGACTCGCTTACTTGCTCTACGCGAGCAAGTGACTGTGCTTCCCAGCCGCGTGGAAGGGAAACTTGATCCTTTAGGAAATCCTCACGTTCAGCAGGGAGCTTGTCAGCTCCTCACAGCAGACAAAGCTTGCCCATTCCTCAGGCAGATCTGCTGCAGCAGACTCGGCCCTCGCCAGGATTTCCATGGCAGACACCATCTCGCCTCACCCTGGGGAAACCCAAGTCTGCTGTGCCAACTGAGGGGCTGAAGCCCAGGAGGAGACAGTGGGCAGAGCCTCGGCTGAGGGCAGCCTGCCCAGGACAGGTGGGCCCAGGGCCGTGGCCTGGAACTCACGCACACCTGGCCCCAGTCCTTCTGGCTGGTCAGAGGAAATGCAGGGTCTTGCTCCACACCCCACTCCCCTGCCTTCCTGGCTGAGGAAAGGCATGTGACAGAGACCATCCGACTTGACTGAAGTGGCCCAGAGGCAAGAGGACCCAAGGACTGAGGATGCCGAGCGCTCACAACAGCCCAGGAGCACCTGGACCCAGCCATACCTGATGCTCCCTCGTGTGACACAGAAGGGTCCTTTGTGAAGCTGCGATGCGGTGTCCCAAGTAATCCCACAGGAGACTGAGTCTCCCCCACGCCCCTCATCCTGCCGTGCTCCCCATCAAGGCCGGCATCTGCCTCTGTCTTCGCAGAACCGCTGGCCTTTCTCCCACCTCACCCTGTGGGGTCCTAGGGAAGGGGCACTGAGGGAGGGCGGGAACAGACATGCTGTGTGAGGCTGCAAGAAAGCTGACCATCTATGGCGGGTTAGGCTGGGGAGGGGCTCAGGCTAGAGGCAGAGTCTTGAACTTGGGCCAAAGAATCCAGACTTTCCTTGGAAGCCGTGAGCCTGGCTGCCGTGTGGAGGAGGGTGGGAGGGGGCGGCAGGCCGGGAGGGCGTTGAGGAGGGGTGGGCGCAGCCAGCAGGGGCACCCACAGAGGGAGTGGCCGGGGGGGAGGACCTGAGAGACATCCCTGAAGCCAATAGCCCTGGTCGTTTTGGGGGGGGGGCAGGACGGGGCGGGGGAGGGGGGGGACTCGGTGGGGCTGGAGGGCCCAAGGGTGCCCCAGAGGGGGTCCTGGGGGCTCTGCACAGATGTTTAATGCCTTCAAAAAATCTTTCCAGGGAACTCTTGGAGCAGAACTTGCTGCCCCTGCTTCCTACAGGTGTGACCTCTGTATCCGGCCAGCTGAGCAGGGAAAGGAGACCTTGTGTCCTGCAGGGAGAGGAAGCATTGTGGGGTGAGGGCACACACTGGGGGCCACCTTGGGGGTCACGTGCCCTGGACCCCTGGGTGGGTCTGGGAGTGGCGGCCTACCTGGGGACAGGGGGAGCCGATTCTGTGACGGCCACAGCTCAGCCTCCAGCGGCGGGGCCCAGGGCCCTGCTCGGGCAGTGACCTCAACTGTCACAGAGCCCTCGGAGAAGGAGAAGTCAAGCTTGCTCCCCTGGTAGGAGATGCCAGAGACGCACACTCCGGAGATCCCCGCTGGACACATGGGGTCGAAGGTCAAACCGGCCTCAGTGATCCTGCGGCGAGGGGAAGGTCTGTGAGGAGGGGGGTGGCGGCAGGTGGTTGCCCTCTGCCTGCCACTGCACTCACCTGAATCCCGTGACCCCAAAGAGCACCGCCTGCAGGAAGCCCCCCATGCCTGTCAGGAAGTTCACGGCACCCGACCTGTCTGCATTCTCCGTCCACACCTGCAGGGGGCAAAGCAGTCAGTGCAGGAGGTGGGCGTGGTCGGCGTGTAGGTCGAGGCTCTGGCCAGGCTGACCTTGAAGGGCTCCGTGACGTTGGCGAAGCTCCTCTGCAGGAGGTCCCACGCCCGCCCGGGGTCCTTCAGCTCCATCCAGCCCACTGCAAACATGCTCTGGGGGCAGAAATAAGAAGAGGTCACGCTGGGGTGAGGCCCACTGCGGGGGGAAGGAAGACTGAGGCCAGTGGGGCAGGGCCAGGGCTGCCCTGGGGACCACCACCTCACACCCTGCAGTTTCCTTACCCAGGTCATGGCAGGGCCCTGGGGGGACGTCACAGCCTCATACATCTCCAGGTTTTGCCTGCGAACCTGAGGACTCAGGGGGAAGGGGACGGGGTACCCCAGGAGCACAACATCTGCCTGCTTCACCTCCTCTCCTGGGGGGGAGGGGGGAGATGCTGCTGATGGGGTGAGGTGGGGAGGGCGGGGGCTGTTCTGTTGGAAAGGGGGCATCCAGGGCGGACACTAGGTCCTGTGGGAGGGGAGAAGGGTCCTGTGGGAGGGGAGAAGGGCCCTGAAGGAGCTCCAAGTCCACTCACCAGGCTGGTACCCATCAAACTCAGGGTGGAAGTTCAGTTTCGGGTCAAAGGGCACCTTGATCTTATCAGCCACCACCAGCCACTGGTTAGGGACGGGCTGACCCAGGTCCTGGGCCAGGGCAGCAGCAAAGCGCAGGCTAGGAGTAGAGATGGGGAGAGGTGGGCTGCAGCCCTGCACTCCTGGTTGGCCCCCTGCATGGTGGAGGTGGGGCGGGTTCTTGGGTCTGACCTGTTCTGGACCAGAACGTTGGTGTACACGGAGTTGTCGACCCCTGAATGGTATTCGTCAGGGGGCATGACTCCTGGGCACATAAGTACAAGGTGGTATTCAGTGCAGGGTCTTAGGGACCTGCCCCCGATGCCAGTCGCCAGTGTGGGCCTGTCCGCATCAGGTGCTGGTGACCACGTGCTGAACCGAGAAGCACCCACCTGCTCCCCCACTGTGACCATCCACTCCCCCTGCCCCTGCCCCGTCATCCACACGCCTCCCACCATGGCCACGCTCTCACCCTTCAGGTGGAACTTCTCCTCCCCGGGGCTCCACTCTACGCGGCTGCACCAAAACTCAGCCACAGCACTGACCACATCCCAGCCCCCAGCCTCTCGGAACAGCTGCAGGTCCTGGAGAGCAGGAGGTGGTGCATCAGAGGCCGTGGCACCTGCGATTCTAGTTCCCACTGGTCACTGCATTTCTTGTCAACGCCTACCCTTCTGAGTGCCCAGAAGTGAAGGCCTGGCTCTGAGATGCTCCGCCGGCCCGGCCCGGACAGGAAGTCATGGCAGCGTGGAGGGCGTGGCCTCGCTAGGTAGGGGGTCACACGTGGTGGCACAGTGACACCTCACCTGGGTGGTGTGGTAGTACAGCCGGAAGGCCAGCACCACGGCCCCGTTGATGTGGATCTCCTGGGTCCCATAAATGGCCTCAGGGCAGACCTCCAGGCCGGAGCCCGCGCTCTCCCAGGCAAACTTGGCTCCCTGCGGGGTTGGAGTAGACTTGACTCCACTCTCGGGGGGCCGGGGGTAGCCCACCCCGGTTCTCGACGCTCTCAGCCTTCAGCCATGGAGGGCAGACAGAGGCGGGGGCACCAGTTGTCCCGCGTGACCTCGTGGGGGCCTGTGGGTTCTGAGTGCCCTCTGTGTGGCCCCATCGTGGGCCAGGTGGCTTCTGCCCCGTTTCCACTGTGTACTTGCCCTGGGGCAGGGCAGTGAAGGGACGTCCTGTGGGGTCCCGGTCAGGCTGTTGTTCCCACACGTACAGTACAGGCTGGGGGATGCCACAGAGCCTCTATAAGAATCCAGGACATTCCAGCCACACCCACAGAGGGAGATGGGGTGAGGGATGAAGCCCTGGGGGGTGGTATGGGACGTCAGCCCTTTGGGGGGCCCCGTAGGGTACGTGCTCAGTCCCCCTCACCTGGTAGCCTAGGTTCTGGGCGTTGTACAGGGCCCCACCGAGCGTCCGGATGCGGTACTGCAGGAGAGCCCTGGCGGCCTCCGGGTGGAACATCAGGATACTGGGGAACATCCAGAGGTCCTGCGAGCACAGCCGAGGGGCCCCCTCGTCCTGGCGCTACAGCCGAGGGGCCCCCTCGTCCTGGCGCTCTCAATCCTCTCTCCCCATGGGCCACATCCAGCTCCCTCCTCTCCTGCCCCATCTGGGTCTGTCCTGGGCCCTCTGCCTGCCAACCCCACAGTCCCATCCCCAGCCCAGACGCTCCTCAGGCCTGGTCCCCAGCGGGCATCTGCGTCTGCCCAGGGCTCAGGCCAGAGTCCGGGCGTGGGCAGCCTGGTGGGGGTGGGGGGGGGTGCCTGCTCTGTTGCTCACTAGCTGCCCGACCCAGAGTGAGCAGCTCAGCCTCTCTGAGCCTCACCTGTAAAGGGAGCACAGCAGCAGCTTCTCCGGCATCAGGAAATGTACAGCAGCATCCTGGACCCTCCCAAGCCCAGCCGTCAGCCGGTCCTGGCTGCCTCACCTTGCTCCACCCTCGCTCCACTCAACAGCCACAGGGGTCTTCCCAGAGCCCACGGCTGCCCATGTCCTTCCCCCGTTAAAGTCTCCACAGCCTCCTCAGCCCCCTCTACAACCGCTCTTCCTGCAGCGGTGAGGGCACCCTGCACAGATGCCCTGGACAGATGCCCTGCACCTGCTCAGTTCTGGGCCTCTGAACCTTCTGGTCCCCTTGCCTGAATCACATCACTCGTTTTCACCAAATGCCTACACAGCCTTCAGCCGAGACACTACTTCCTCCAGGAAGCCTTCCGTCTGCCACAGTCCCTGGGCCTCCCCAACCACAGCCCCATCCCATGCAGGATAGAGGCAGCAGCTCTGTGTACAGCCGGCTCTGCAGCAGGTGTGCGTTAAGGACGGATGGTGCGCACCTGGTCCCAGAAGACGTGGCCCCAGTAGCATTCCTCACGGCTCCCGTTGGAGAGGCCCCCTGGGCTGAGGCCGTGGCAGACGTATCCTGGGGCCCCGGGCTGGGGCAGGGCACTGAGCAGGTAGTAGAGAGCTCCACGCAGGGCCTGGCGCAGACGCAGGGGCCCCTCCACATCCAGGCCACAGCCTGCCCAGAGCTGGGCCCAGGCCTGTGCATGGGCCATGTAGAGAGTGCGCCTGGCCTGCAGCTGCAGGGCATCGGCGAGGCAGGCCTGGGCTTCGGCCTGGCTGCCACCCACCACCGTCAGGAACTCCCACGTCCCATCCTCCTCCCCTTCCCCAAGGGTCAAGGCTGGGGGCACCGGCGTCCACAGCATGTGCACCTCCTGCTGTGCCCCCCCAGGCTGCTCGGGGGTGAGTGTGTGGCCGTACAGGTACCTGCAACAGGATGGCTGTGTCTCAGGGACGGGCTGCCTCCTCGGGCTACCCAGCCGGCCCCCCGCCCCCTCCTCACCGGGCTCCCTGGAAGTCGGGACCCAGATGCAGGTCCAGGTCCGGGCTTTCTGGGGAGAAGGTTGACTGCAGCAGCACAGTGATGGGCCAGCTCCCTGTGGCCAAGCGGGTGATGGACACACTGAAGGCCAGGACGTGAGGCAGCGTGCGGTGGGCATAGATGCGCTGGGAGGCCCGGAAGCTGGGGCCCTCCAGGGTGTGCAGAAAGGAGCCTGGCAGGGCGGGGGTGGGGAGGGGAAGACAGGGCAACTTGCACACCCCACTCAGGGCCGCTGAGGACAGTTCCAAAGCTGCCGGCGGGGAGTGGAGTCACCTCCAAGCCCCAGGTGCCCTGTCTGGGAAGCGACAGCTGCACAGGCGCCGCCAGCTCCTGCCAGCCCAGGAGGCCCGTCCAGCTGAAGGCCTCACAAAGTGGCCTCTCAGGGCTTCCTTTTCCTTGGGAGTCGGCATCCTCTCGATGGGACCTCTGTCGGGTCTCCCACTCACTTGGAACAATGGCGGAGGAGAGGGGGAGGTCAGGCAGTGGCTACCTGTGTTAGTGTCCAGGACAAAGGTCTTGGTCAGCTGCTCTCCTGATCCTGCAGGGGCCTCCAGCTGGACATTGAGGGGACTGGGCAGAACGGCCCGGTGCGTATCCCCCCAAGCCCCATTGTACACTCCGCTCACATGCAGTGTCTCATGATACACGCGTGTGCCCAAGTAGGCATTGGTCACGGTGGCCAAGAGCCGGGGGTCACTGGGCAGAGAATGGGCAGTGAATCTGGTGGCGTCCTTGCCAGCATCCTCCATGGAAAGGTTGGCTCAGCGGAGGGACCTGCAAAAGGGGGAGTCAGAGACCCCACCACTGGTTGGGCCTCCCTTTTCTGTAAACCCCGAAGCTTGCCTTGGAACCTGGTTAATGCCCCCACGGGTGGAGGGACGTGTGTGACCCACCTGGGCAGCCCCGACTGTCCAGAACCCCACTCTCAAGCCACCCCAGGAAACACCCTCAACCCTCAGAGACCCTCGCCCCCAATACTGATCTCCAGGGACACAGCAGAGGCCCCGGACTCCCACCTTAGGGCCTCAGTCCCTTCCAGCTCTCTCCGGGCGCACCGCCTCGAAGCCGTCCGGCTGGCGGGAAGGGAGGAGGCCTCAGCCGGCGGGCCTCACCCTCCAGGAGGCCGGCTGGGTACGGGGTGGGGTGCCGGCAGTAGCTGGGCGTTGGGGGGCAGGCGGGCCGTCGGCCGCGTCCCTGGGGCTCGCCGCAGCCCAGAAGCGTCCCTCGGCTCCAGCGGGTGGGTGCCGGCCCGGAGGGAGAAGTAGCCAGGGGCGGCCTTGTCACCGGAAGGCCCCGCGGTCCCCGCCCCAGGGCGCGCAGCGCGGGCCGGATGGAACGTCCCCACCCCCGGGGCGGGCGGGGCGCGCCGCCTCGACCAGTCGTGCGTGCGAGGCCGCGAGGAGGCCAGCTCCAACTCTGCCTTGAGTGTTCTCCAAGGGTGGAACTGAGAGGGACGGGGTTTCGGCTTAGGTGTCCCTTCTCTTGCCGCCGGGTCCTGCCTCTCTCCCTGAACCCCCGTCCGCCCCGGAGAGGTGAGGCAGGTCCCCCTCCTGGAGCCCCGCCTTCCTTTGTCCCCGCCCCACTTTCTGGCTCTCCCCAGCCTCCTCTGTCAGCCTGTCTACCCACTTGCCCCCTGCCCCGCTGGAGGCTCCAGGCCCTGGGGCTGTCTGGACCTCGTCTCTCTGGCCCTGGTCTGACCCGAATGACTGTGCTCTGACCACTCGCCCAGCCAGAGACACTCGGATTCAACGTGTCCCTGAAACCTGCCCTTGCCGTGGCCTGCCCAGCACAGGCCATGGTGACTTCACCCATCCCGCTGCTCAGGCCCGCTGTCCCCACACCTACATCCACCGGCGCGTCCCCCTTCTAGGGCGTGCCCGCTCTCACCGTCCACCCTCAGTCCAGGCCGTGCTCCTGGGTTAGGGCAGTCCTTGCTCTGGCCCCACAGCCCTTGTCAGCAGACCCAGAGCCACATCTACCCCAGGAGTGGTCAAGTTCTCACAGCCTGCAGTGGTGCCCACCTCACTGTCAGGACAAGCCACCCAGGGCCCCCTCCCCACCCTCAGCCCCTCCCCCATCCCGCTGCTGCCACCCTGGCTTCCTTGCTGCTTCTGCACCATTCCAAGCACGCTCCCTGTTATGGATTGAATGTGATCCCCCCCAAACCCATCCGTTGAATTCTAATCCCCAGTGTGATGGTATTTGGAGGTGGGGCCTTTGGGACGTAATTAGGTCACGAGCTGTCAAGAACGGGATTTATGCCCTTATAAGAGGCCCGAGAGCTCGCCCTCTCTCTACCCTGTGAGAACACAGCCAGAAGACAGCCATCTGCAGGGAGAGGCTCCTCACCAGACACCAAGTTGACTGGCATCTTAACCTTGGACATCCCAGCCTCCAGAACTACGAGAAATAAACTTATCTTGTTGACAAGCCACCCGGTGTATGGTATTTTGTTATAGCAGCAGCCAACCAAGACAGGCCCCTTTGCGGCCTTTACACTTGCCATCCCACTGCCTTTTCTTCAGGACATCCTTAGGGTTGGTCCCTCCCTCCCTTCCTTCCGTTTTCAAATGCCTCGTCCACAACCAGATGTTCCCAGACTACTCACATGTAAGAGGAAACCACTGGCTCCGTCCCCCCAGCCCCCTGCTTTCCCTTCCTCCTCGAATGCCAGCTCCAGGAGGGCAGGGAGTTTTGGTCTGTTCTGTGGAATGAATAACTGGATTATGGAAGGGAATTTGGGGAAGTGGAGGGGCTGACTGGGGTCCCAGAAGCTGGCCAAGTCCAGCGGGGTTGAGCAGAGAAGACTTCAGGATTCGGGGGCTGTCAGTCGCTGGCCCTGCCCATGGAGGCCAAGCCTCACGTCAGAGCTTCCTGCATCAGGGTGTTCCCCTGAGCTCACCCAGGAAACGGGGGCTACAACCCTGTCCCACTGAGATGGGCTGGGGACCAAAGGAAAGAGTATGAACGCCCGTTAGGATGCCTGGATAAGTGCAACAGAAACCGACAAAAACAAATCCCAAGGAGAATTTATCATCAGTGCACGGGGGCGCTGCCCACCACATGCGCCATCACAGCTCCCATCCGGAGCAGGGGCTACTGCTCCTGTCCACTCTCCTCTGGCCTGTTCCTGAAGTCCTCAGACAGCGAGTGGACACCTCTGGGCTCAGACCACACAGCCTCAGGGATGGCTTCACTCCTAATGCTGAGACCCAAATTCCTGAGGAGGGACGGTGACCCACCTACCTTCAGCCAAGGGTCAGCCCCTGCTTGATGCCCTATGGCTGGAGCCGAGTAGCGGGCTCTGGGTGCCCATACTGTGCATGGGCACAGGATCAGCAAATGGGTCATCCTGCACCAGGTAAAGGCCAACACACTGTAGGTCCTCAATTCCCGGGGGCGCTCAGCATCACCCTTGTTGCTGAGGGGCGCCTGCAGTGGGAGGGCTGGAGGGTCCCAGGAGAGGAACGTGGGTGGGGCAGCAGTGGGGTTAGGGGAGGGGACCCCCTCCTCCTGGTGGGGAGGACAGAGACATACCTGTCCCCAGGGTGTGGGGAGGTCTCGGGGGCTGTCCAGGAGCAGGTAAGGGGCCGTGTCTGTCTGGGTCTCCCATCTGCCTGTCCAGGGCCCCTCAGGCTCAAAAGAGTTGCCCACAGCAGAGAGCACCAACCTCTCGCCCTTGGAGTGGGGAGGGCTACTCCGTAGGGCTGACTAGAGCCCTCCCCCAGGGCCTCAGGGGTCATTGCCAAGCCCTTTGTGAGGCTGGGGGTCGCTGTCCAACGCTGGGTGGGTGACGGCCAGTCCCACCTTTGCTGTCCCCACGGCCCGCAGCTCCTGCAGTGACCGCTCGCTCAGCTCCACGGAGGTTAGACTGTAGCCGTGTGCAGAGGACAGAAGTAGAGCTGGTGGGGGAAGGAGGCCAGGGCTCGGGGAGGGAGCAATGGGGAGCTGTTGACCTGGGTTATGCCAAAGGCACACAGGGACGGGAGGCGGCCACTAAGGGGGCTGTCAGAGGCTGGGGGAGCGGGTAGGGAGTAGGGGCCAGAGCCTTCAGGGGAGTAAAAGCGTGCCGGTCCAGACTGTGGCCATGTGCACCAGACACTAGATGGACATTTGGTCTGGCGGAGTGGTTGAAGCCCAGGGCTGGGGCCAGGGATTTAGGGGGTGGGTCTCCAGGGGCTGAGTTTCAGCAGGGTCCCTCGGGAGGGCCCTGGGCGGGACTCCTCTGTGAGGACTGGGGGAAGCCCCTGGCGCCCACCCCAAGCCAGGGTGGAGAGGCTGTGTTCCCACACCCTTCCCGGCGCTGCCCCCACCTGAGGCTTTGCAGGCGGCACCCTGGGAGCTGCAGGACGGCACACAAGTAGGTCGCCATAGTCCCCGACAGCTGGCAGCCACTGAGGTCCAGGGTAGTCAGCGCTGGGCTCTGCTGGAGCAGGCCAAACACGTACTGGGAGCCTCCTGGAGGCCCAACTGCTGCACCCTAGCGGGCAGTGCTGACCGCAGGAGCTGCTATGGGAGCCCCCGTCTCCCCCTTGGTCCCTTCCAGGCCGGCCCTCACCTGAGTGTCTGCAGCCGGCACTGGGGTCAGGCCAGGCCCTCACTCAGCGCATGCAGGCCGGCCTCGCTGAGCCAGCTGTGGAAGAGGCCCAGCTCCGTCAGGGCCTCAGAGAGGTCTCTGCAGACCAAGTCGGGCAGTTTGCAGCGGGACAGCCTATGGTCAGGAGGTACATGGGTCCCCAGCTGTGCAAGCTGCCCACTCCCTGGGGGCTGAGGTTCAGTCTGCAGACGTGCTGGCTGCACACCTGCCTCCCTGGGCCCCACAGAGCTTCTCCTGCCCTTTGTCACCATGTGTGTCCCCGCTGGACTGCACTCCCCTCTTCCCTCAGGGCATTTTCCACCAGCTTCTGGATGAGCCAATAAGAGACCTTGTTCTTAATACGTCTAACTCCATATAATCACCCACCAAGTGCAGGTGGGCTGAGCTTATTTAGTTAGCTGGGCATTATAAACAATGCTGCGAGGAACATCTTCATGCACTTAGCCGGGCAGCAGAACTAATGGGCCAAGTGAGCTGATCACTGTTTCGGCTCCTGATGTTTATGCCAAGTTAAGTTACCCTCTGTCACCATTGACACAGGACTGTGCCTGTTTCACCACATGCCCCTTCGGTACTAGTTCCTACAGCCTTTCTTACTTTCTGCTTACTTGGTGGTGGTGAACAGTCATTGGAAAGATTATGTACTAAGTACTGCCTCGTTAATTCTCACATCAACCTTCTGAGGTGGAAGCTACTGGCTCCATTTCCCAGGGGAGGAAACTGAAGCTCAGACGGCGGACTGGCCTCAGAGCTCGCGCCCTGAACGCCTTCCATATCTGCTTGTAAGAATCCAGAGGGACCGCCCAGCAGTTCACAATAGCACTGAGCAGCCTTCCTTGGGGAGAAAAATACAGTCTGGCCTTCTTTGTCCCTCCCCCAGGATGCTCAGCTGTACTTTGCTTCCCACTCAGGCTGGGGCCAAGCCCACTGCGCTAACCAGCACCTAAGCTGGTGCTGGAGCCCTGCCCCCATCCCCTCTTCCCTCCTCGTCGACCCCAGCAAGGGACACCAGAGGCCACAGGTTCTCAGCCTGTCCTCTCAGCCGTCCCCAGACGGGGCCACACCTCTGTCCCTGCCCAGGGTGTCCTGCCCTGCATCCCTTCCAGGGGAAGGGCTGGGGGCATGTTCACTCACATCAGGGTGTTCAGACCATACGGTCGGTCGGTCCACTCACAGAGTGGATGCAGTGGGGAGCCCGGGGGTTTTCTCATGGTGGTTCGAGAGCTACTAAGAGAGAAAGGAAGGTGAAGGCCCCAGCCCCTTCCAATTCCTCACTCCCGCAAAGGACTCCTTCCTACGTCCTGAGGTATCGGAGCTGCTTCTGCCCTCACCCCAAGCTGGGCCAGGACCCTCCTCCCTCTTCACCCCAAGCCCAGAGCGAAACCACTCAGCTGTGACCACAAGCGCCTCCCCACGGAAGCTGTCTATGTGAGTCCCATGGAGGCATGTCACCTGCACACACCAGGTGGGCCTGTCCTTGCACCTGCAGTGGGCATCCCCAGCCCCAGCCCCAGCCCCTGTCAACGTCCTGACATTCATTCTCCCAACAGATGCTGAGCACCTGAGTCAGGTGCTGGGTTGGAATTAACTGCACAGAAACAACGGCACGAGCTTTGCCCCTGGAGGAGCAGAGGGTCTGGTGGAGGAGATGGGTATGGGCAGATGTCATGGCATACGGTGGTCAGTGGGGCATTTCTGAGGCCAAAATGGTCTCAGGCCAGCTGGGATGGTTTGGAGAGGCTTTGAGGATAGGCAGTGAACAGTATTCTGGGTGGAGGGAACACTAGAAGCAAAGGCTCAGGGCACAGAGGGCGTGGTATACGCCAGGACTTATGAGAAGGCACCGTGGTGGGTGGGGGGAGTGCTGGGAGGGTTGCCTCGGATGTGGGTGCTGAGGTGCGGGGCATGGTGAGGACACCCTGGGAGCTGCCTTGCAAGGAGGTGGGAAAACCAGCCTGAAGTCGTGCCTCTCCTCTGGGGAGCAGGGGTCAGGTCCGGACACACTCCCCAGGCCCAAATGGACACTTCAGTGCATAAGATGCACACACGCCGCACACAGAGGGCCTGCAGAAGAGGGCCGTCCTGCTCTGGGGACTCACGAGCTGCCTCCCAGGCTGCCCTGTAGCCGCTTCATCAGGCTCTTCTTTTTCTTCTCCTGGGCAGTGGCCAGTCTGCAGCTAACCAGCTGCAGGGCCTGCCCCGCCGGGCAGCACGGCACGCAGTAGCTCAGGACGGCCAGGTCCATTCTGCTGAAGCGCACTCACTCCAGTGCCAGCTCACGGAGGCCGCGCAGGGCCTGGTGCACAAAGGCGCCCTCCTGCGTCTCGTACCGGCAGTACAGCAGCTCCAGCAGGTCGCTGAGCTCTTCGCCCTCCTCCTCCTCTGACTCCTCAGCGCCCCGGAGCGCTTGGGTCCCCTCGGTCCCCTCTGGCGCCGCCCTAGGGCAGCCCTGGCCCTGATCCTGCACCCACCTCAGGACTTCCTGCTTCCCGCGCTCTGAAACCGCGCAGCCGAAGTGGTGCTCGATGTCGCGCATCCTCTCTGTGTTCAGTAGCCCGAAAAGGAAGCGCGTAGTGAGCGCGAGGTGGCCACGCAGCTCCGGGTGCCCCCGCAGAAGTGCTCCTACGCCGCCAGCAGGTGTCTGGGGAGCCCTTCGTCCTCCAGCAGGTAGGACAGCACGGCTAAGAATTCCTGGAAGGTCTGGTCGATGAACCGGTAGGTGACCTCGGTTTCCAGCACGCCTGTCACATCTTCTTGCTGAGAAACTGCGCCTGGACTTTGGAGCCGCAAAGCTCCAGTCGTTCCAGGTCCTTCTCAGAGACCTGCGCCCTGCCCCCGAGGACGCCTTCGCAGGCCAGGCGGCACAGCTTGTGCAGCTCTTCCTGCAGGCGGGGTCGGTCGGCCGCGGGCGCCGAGCTCAGGACGCTGCCGATGAAAAGCAGGTACACGGACGTGGTGGTCTTGGAGGTGCGCGACAGGTCAGGACCTGGAGCAGCGGGCGCAGAACGGGGCACACGGTCCAGCACACGGCGAAGCACAGCGAGAACAGCGTCTCATTCTCCTTCGCGCAGCGGCGGGCACGCTCCGCCCTCCACTCGTCCTGGAAGAACCTGTAGAAGTACTTCTTCTTGTCCTTGTCGGAGGGGCCGCGCACCTCGGCGCGCTGCGGGGAGCACAGGCGGCTCTGCAGCCTCCCGGGGGCGGCGGCGCGCGCGGTCACCAGCACGCGGGCCGTGGGCAGCAGCGCCTTGCTCGGCAGGCCGCCCAGCATCCGCGCGCCGCTCGCGGCCTCAAGGGGGTCTGTGCAGGGCGCGGCCTCGGCGGGCCCTGGCGCCGGCAATTCGTCCACGCCGTCCAGAATGGACAGCAGCCGCGTGGACTGCGCTAGCATCTGCCGCACCGGCGCGTTGCGATCGGGGTACTGGTCCGGGGTCAGGTCGGCCAGGCTGCACGTGCGCGGTCGCTCCAGCACCTCGCGGCAAGACACAAAGAAGGCGAAGTCCACCTGGCCGTGGTACAGCTTGCCCGCCGCCCAGTCGTACAGGATTTTCCTGGCCGCCATGGTCTTGCCGATGCCCGCCGGGCCCTGCAGCACCACGGTCGGCGGTCTCTGGCCCTCCCCGTCGCGGCCGAGCAGGCGGTTGAAGGTGTGGGTGTCGGATCGTCGAGCGCGCTCCGGCTCCGGCCCTTCCGCGGGCCCCAGAGCCTCGTGCTCCAGGGCAGCGCTATCGGGCGCGATGAGCAGTTTGGTGAAGCGCTCGCTCATCTTCACGGAGCGAGAGTCCCTCTCCTTCACCTTGGCGTGCTGCCGCAGCACGTGCTCTCGGTATTTCTTCTTGTACTCTTGGGGGCAGGGAAGGGCCGGACAGAGGAGAGGGGAACAGGGGGTCGAGGAGGAGGCGGGCTGTGTCAGCCGACTCTCAGGGGCCTGTTGCCCTCCCCGCCGGGCTCAGACCTCAGTTTCCCCTGTTGCACCACAGTCCCCCTCCCATCCGCGCTCCTCCCTGGGACCAGCTGTCAAGGAACCTCCGGGTGACTTCGAGGACACTCGTACTCCAAACCCAGGGCTCAAGGCCCGGACAGGGGCCTGCGCCTCCCGCCGAGAGAGACCTACCGGACACGGAGAGCAGCGCCTAGGAGCTGAGGCCGAGCCCTGGAAGGGAGGACTGCGGTGAGGCCCCGCCGACTGTGCGGTGCGGGGAGGGGCGCAATCAGGGGTCGGGGCCACCTGCAGGATCGGAGCCCTGGGGCCCGCGAATTTGTGGACGAAGCGCGCCCAGGCCGGAAGAGCTCCGGGGCTTTTCTGGGGAAGTTGAAGGATGGAGGCCTGTGGCCAGGACTCTGCCCAGGCGGGAGGGAACGGAGGGCGGGGACCCTGGCGAGCCCCACCCCACGCTCACTCCGCAGCCGCTGCTCCTTGAGCAGCGCCGCCACATCGGGCACGCCCGCCCTCTTCAGGGTCTTCCGCGCCGCGTCCAGCCTGCGCTCCGGCCCGTCGAAATGGATCAGGTGCTCCGCGAGGTCCACGGCGTCCGCGCCCTCCAGCCGCCCCCACGGTTTGCGGAGGCCGTGCAGCGGCGCGTCCCGCAGCTTGTGGCGGAAGCGCTTCAACAGCTCCTGGCTTAGGTCTTCGAGCGCAGCCAGGAGCACCTCCCGGGCGGCGGCAGCGCGGGCCTCCGTGCTGAGGGCGGGCGCACGGGGTTAGCACGCATGCCGTGCCCCGGTGACCCCGGCCCCTCCCCGCCGCTCCGGACCCCAGCCCCGGGCGCCCACGAGCGGCAGGGGCTTAGACGCGGCCCCCATCTATCCAGGTGGCTCCAGGCCAACGCTCGATAGCGCTCTACCGGAGGGTCGTCCTCTCCTCCCAGCACCCCTACCGAGGACTTCGCTCCAAGGCGTTCCAAAGCATTGGGCGGGCACTGGCCGCCGCTGACCCCAGAGTTAGGGGGTGCCTTCCTGCTCCGCACCTACCTTTCTGCTCATTCTTTTCCACGCATCCAGGTCAAACGTCCAAGATAAGATGTCTACCAGGGCCTGTGCTCTCCCCTTTCCTCCTTTTCCCTCCTTTCCCTCCGTTCTCTTCCCCAGGAGCCCGGAGCAGTTGGCCTCAGCAGGGAGCTGGACTCACCACCTGGTCCAGGCTGTGTTCCGGAATTGCCCAGGACATCCGTGCTCACTGGACCCTTTGGTGAGGCCCAGCCTGAGGGCCTTGCACCAGAGGCAGAGACTGAGCCCCCGGTGGGGGACAGACTCCACAGATGCCCTCTGGGGGGATGGAGTCCCTAGAATACTGAGGCTGGGGGACAGCGGGGGAAGGATGTGTGAAGGACATGGGGCGTGAAGCCCCAGGAAGGCAGCAGGGGGAGGTGGAGGACCCAGAGCGCTGAGGCCAGCCGCACTCACCCAGAGCAGGAGCCTCTGGCTGGTCTCCAGAGTCTGGCCCCGAGGTCTAGCACTCAGGGGCAGAGGTGGGGATCAGAGAGGCGACCCCTCCCTAGCCTGAGTGGAGCCATAGCCTGGGGGCATTGTCCGGCCCCATCCATGCCCCAGACCCAGGTGCTCTAGCTCGGCCAACACTGAGATGTCTGTCCAACAGTCACCAAGCTCCCAAACTCAGGCACTGTGGCACCTTCGCACGACCGGTGTTTAAGAGCTCTGCTCAGTGACCTTTGGTTTTCTACCGTTCCTTTATTCAGTTCACGTTCTCTAAGAACCCATGGGGTGTGGCAGCGAGGCATGGTTGTGAGAGGTAACTGCAGAGCAAGGTGGGCTGTATGGAGGAGGTGGCTGGCTCAGAACAAGACCTTAAACTTTAAGGCCTCAAGATTGGTTAAATTCTGAAGGCAGAGGTGAGCGAGGGCTTCCTAGGTAGAGGGGGCAAAGGAGGGACATGCACAGTGTCACTGGGGAAAGGAAGGCTGTCACCCGGGAGCCAGGAGAAAATGGGGCAGGGAAGTGCTCTGCGGCCTCCCAAACCTGGCTTAAGCAGGCTGATGGGAAGAGCTTTGGACATAAGGCATGTGTGTGACTGATGGGTGACCACGTGGGACCCCAGGAATGCGGGTTTCTACTGACAGTGTCTGCCTGTGTGTAATGTGGGTGTGTGTGTATGTCTGTGTCTGTTGGTGTGGCCACCTTAATACTGTGTTTGTGTAAATGTATCTATGGTAGGCTATATAATAGTCCCCAAAGATATCAGCTCCTAGTTCCTGGAACCTGTGAATGTTCCCTGAAATGTCAAAAGGGGCTTTGCAGGTGTGGTTAAATTCAGGATCTTGAGATGGGGAGATTATCCTGCATAGTTATTATTGAATGTCATCACAAGTGTCATAGGATGGAGACAGAGGGCGCTTTGGCACACAGGCAGGAGGCAGTGCGACACTGAGGCAAGAGGCCAGGCTGCTGGCTTTGAGGATAGAGGAAGGGGCCACGAGGCAAGGAGCACAAGGAACACAGCCCTAGAAGCTGGAGATTCAGCTGGAGAAGGAAGACATTCTCCCCTGGGGCCTCCAGAGGGAGAGCGGCTGAGCCATCACCTGGGCCTCAGCCCAGTGAAGCTGACTTTGGACTTCTGCCCTCCACGACTGTAAGAATATATGTATGTTGTTTTCAGCCGCCGAGTTTGTAGTAATGGCTAAGCAGCCACAGGAAACGAACACAGTATGTCTCTGAGTGTGCATTTCTGTGAGAGTGTGTCTGCAAGAACAGGGGCTGCGGCATCATCACTGCCTTTCAGGCTCCACAGGTCATCCCTGTGTTCAGTCCTGCTTCCTTCAGGAGCCTTGAGAGCTGCCCTTGGGGAGGGAACCCAGAGTCCCGGGAGCCTCTGTTCTGCTGCCCCTTCCCCAGGAGGAAAGGGTCCACAGAGGTTCCCATTCTACCTACGAGTTTTGTTTCTATTTAAGACAGACAGTCCCCACCTCTCCCCGAGGAAGGCGCAGGGAGAAGGGGAAGGCTCTGTTTATCCGCACTCACACCTCCTCCAGGGCGCCCTCCTCGCTCTTTCCTGCTCCTAAACTCCTGCTGCTGCCCTCCACATGGGCAGCCTCCCGGGCACAGAGCAGGATGGGTGACGGGAGAGCCTGGAGGACACACTGCCAGCACACTTCCTGGTGGGAGGGGCACTCTGTGCTTTTTAAAGAACGTGAACAAGTCTCTCTTGTTCCCACCGAGGCCTGAGAGGACGGAGCCGTGTGCCTGCCTGGTGTGTTGGAGCAGCCCCACCTGGGCCAGGCCCAGAGCAGGGACAAGACCCTCCCTCCAGACCACAGTGTGGGCAGCGCCCAGCAAAGCAGAGGAGGGGGCAGGGTCTCCGAAGAGTTAGGGTCCTGGAGACAAGCCCTGAGCAAAGTCTGGCCTCAGCTGCCAGAGGGACGACTGCTGTGAGCCCTGTGTGGGGTCCCAGATGCTTCGACTTGTCACTGACTTAGCTCCTCTGACACGCTGGGATTCTGCAGAGGGGGCTTTGCCAGGGAAAGCAGCAGCCTAGACCACAAAAGCAGATGTTTTAGAGCTCAGCTGTGGACAGAATCTGGCCCTGCACAGCGCTGGGCCATCACGGGGCCCCTGGCCACAGCCCCATCCTGAAGACCCAGGGCGGCCCTCACTGATCCCCTCATTGAGCCCTGAGATGCTGCACAGACAGATTTCGCACACAGGCCACGGCTGTGTTTCTCCTAAATGCACATTCACTTTTCTCTCTCCACAGTATGAATTCTTTTTTTTTTTTTTTTTTTGCGGTGCGCGGGCCTCTCACTGTCGTGGCCTCTCCCGTTGCGGAGCACAGGCTCCGGACGCGCAGGCTCAGCGGCCATGGCTCACGGGCCTAGCCGCTCCGCGGCATGTGGGATCTTCCCGGACCGGGGCACGAACCCATGTCCCCTGCATCGGCAGGCGGACTGTCAACCACTGTGCCACCAGGGAAGCCCTATATATTTATTTTATATAAAATTACATATAAACATATGTATATAAACATATATAAACATACACACACACTCCCCCATGGGAAACTACTTTATAACCTAGAGTACAGTGCTTATTTGCAGTTTCTTTTGCCTTTATTCTTACAGATTCCACTCATTTTTAAAAAATATTATGTATTTATTTATTGTTTGCTGTGTCTGGTCTTGGTTGCGGCGTGAGGGCTCCTCACTGCGGCGCGGCAGCTTCTCTCTAGTTGTGGCACCCAGGCTCAGCAATCACGGCACGTGGGCTTAGTTGCCACGCACCATGTGGGATCTTAGTTCCCCAACCAGGGATCGAATCCACATCACCTGCATTGGAAGGTGGATTCTTAACCACTGGACCACGAGGGAAGTCCCAGACTCCACTCATTTCTGAAGTTACTTAAGTCACCATCTTTCCCCCACTCCCTTCCCTGAGATTCATTCGTACATATGTAATATGGTTAGATTCTTTCATGACATACACTGTGTTAGTCCTTGGATCCCCTGACATCCCAAGTGGTATTTTTAGTTTGCAGACATTAATGTTCACTCTTTGTGCTGTAAAGTTCTATGAATTTTGACAGGTGCATAATGTTGTATATCTACCTGGTGCCCAGATCCTGGTTTCTAGTGCCATTCACCAATAAAAGGGACCAGGGTTCCTTGGCTTATTCTAGCACTGGGGCAGAAAATATACAAGGAGAGTCTGGAGCATTTTACAGTGCCAGTAAGTAAGAAAGTGTTCAAAACAAATTTAAAAAAAAAACCAAAAAAACTCCATAATGAAAAGGGTATGCCAAAGGGACGCAGAAGCCAAAAGAAAGAACTCCCAACACCAAATCTGGAAACATTTGAGCAACAAAATGAAGTAGTATTGATTATAATCCAAGGCATAAGACAAATACCCATGAGTCCATACTGATGTGTCTGTGCCCTTGATAGTCTGTGCCCTTGACATGATGTGACGAGAAGGGTGCTTTACCTCTGTGGTCATCCTCCCAAACCCCATACCCCCAGAGAATCCTGAGAAAAACAGGAGACAAGTTCCAATAGAGGGGTACCCTGTGACATACCTGAACAGTTCTCTTCAAAACCGTCCAGGTCACCAAAGACAAGGAAAGCCTGTGAAACTATCATAGCCCAGAGGAGCCTAAGGAGATGTGACGAGTGACTGTCATGTGGGGCCCTGGATAGGGTCCTGGAACAGGAAAAGGACATCAGCGGGAAACTGAGGAAATATGAATAAAGTATGGACTTTATTTACTTAATAATGATGTATCAATATTGGTTCATTGATCGTGACAAGTGTAGCATACAGTTGTATTAGTCAGGGTTCTCCAGAGAAACAGAACTAACAGGATATAGATATGGGTAGAGATTGATTATAAGGGATCGGCTCACATGGTTATGGAGGCTGAGAAGTCCTGAGAGCTGCAGCTGGAGAGCTGGACTCAGGACACCCGACCATTAGCTCCGTCCTGAGAGCCGGCAGGCTTGAAACCCTACATGAGCTGATGTTTCCATTGAGTCCGAAGCTAAGAAAAGAAAAGACCAATGTCCCAGACTAAGCAGTTGGGCAGCAGTCCCTCTCACTCGTGGGAGGGTCAACTTTTTGTTCTATTCAGTCCTCCGATTGGGCAAGGCTCACCCTCATTTTGGAGGGCAACCTGCTTTACCCGGTCCACCAAATGTTAATCTCCCCCAGAAACACCATCACAGATACACCCAGAACAATGTTTGATCAAATATTGGGCATCATGGCCTAGCCAAGCTGACACATAAAATTAACCATCACACCGAGAGAACTGTGAAAATGCCCTACTGACTGGCACCAGTGTTCCTCTGTGGGCACGTCCCGAACGAAGAGGGTAGAAGCTGAGTTTCAGAGGAGGGGCATGCAAAGCAGGGAGGGGGGAGGAAGGGGGCAGCCCGCCTCTCACAGAGTCTCTACCCATGAGCTTCAGTTTCTGTAAATTCTGCAAAACCTAAGAAGCACTTAGCGGAAGTGTGTTTTTGTAGATTAAAGGAGGGGGCTGAGTTTTGCAACCTGGATGAGATTTTAATTTTTCGGAAAGTGCTCATTTAGTTTTGAATGAAGTTATGAAGCATAAAGTTTTTATATGACATGAAAATGGTTCTCAAACTTGACTGTGCGTCAGAATTCCCTGGGTGGGGGAACTTCTTGTAACAGATGACTGGGACCACCCTGGAGTTTCTAACTGATTTCTAACAGGTTCCCAGGTGATGCTGCTGCTGCTGGTCTACAGACCACACTTTGAGAACCTGCATTTTATGTGGTGAAAATAGATTTCCAATGCGATAAAAGTAAGATGCGAATGTTTGCATTTGTGTGCATTTTTTCTGGGTCCTTGATGCTAAAAATGCCTGCTGCAGAGGGCGGTGCCACACGGTCAGTGCCTTTCTTCAAGAGCTTCTGTGGTTCCGAGTGTGGACACAGGGTGGTGCCATGTGTCCACAGTGTCCACTCTAGACCTTCCAGGTGGCCTCGCAGCTTTGCAGGGGAGGGTGTGCACGGTGGCTGGTCTACCCCCCATCCCCGCCTCTCCCCACCCATGGGCAGCAGGGACAGGTCTAGGGTCTAGATCTAGATCAGAGCCGGATCCATAGATACGTGCTGAGGATGAAGGAGGGACACTTCTGTCCACCAGAGCCCTGGAGAGCTCTTGCTAACCCCAACCTGTCCAGGATAGGCCAGAATAGGCCTGGCTGGCCCCAAGCCCTGTTCCCTCTCCATGGCTCAGTTTGTCCAGCTGTTACAGGGGGCCCTCGTCCCCACCCTGCACCCCCAGGGCCTTTCACTACCTTATTCAATGTGACCGCCACTTGGCCACCACTGCTTTCTCCATGGGGCACATCGTTTTCTTTCCAGGAAAAGGCAGACCCCAGTGGAGAAGGCTGGTCCAGTACACAGGGCTGCACTCTGGGGGGGCGGGGGGGGGGCGGTCAGCACGGCCGTGGGCATGAGGGAGAGGCTGGGCCAGGCTTCCCACCCCTGGCAGCCTGGGTGTGGGTGCTGCGCAGGGATCTGCAGAGAGTTTGGTTCTGGGGACTAAAAACCCGGTTGGGGTGTGGCCTGAAGCGGACTGCCATGGGTGGTAGGAGCCCCAGAAGCTGCATGAATGGGAGGCGAGCAGGGCAGGTTTGCGCTTGGAAAGGTTGGTGAGAGGGAGGTGGACGTGAAGGGGCTGGAGCTGGCGTGGCTAGGTTGAGCACAGGCCTGCGAAGTCTCTCTCCCCTGGAGGGCGGCCCCCAGCTCCCCGGTCCTGGTGCTCACCCAGGCCTCACCCATCAGCGCTGGGCTGGCCAGGGCCTTGCTTGCTAGACTGGGGCTGACGCCCCGGAGCACAGCGGGCACTCTGCTGCCCAACCCCCGCCTACAGGCCCACCCCACTCAAGCCGGGATGGGTGGAGAAGGAGGCCTGCCTCAGAGCCAGGCCTGCGTGAGGGGGGCGGGAGGTCTTATCTGTGAAAGAAGAAACACCGCAGGCCGGGCGACTGACCCTCTGATCCACAGCCTTATCCCCAACTGGACCCCAAAGCTATAATTAAAGGTTCAGGTGGACGGGATTATTCGAGAGGAGGGGGAGAGCCCCCGACAGCCTGAGGCTGGCACCGAGGCCCAGCGTGGCTGAATTAACATTCAGGACACACTCCCACCTCCGGCCTCCCAGGACTTGGCTCCTTCCTGGGAAACCAAGTCACAGGAAGACAGTCAGGCTGGGGCCCTGGAAGGCGGGGCTGGGAGCCCAGAAGCGAGTCCCGCATTTAGAACAAGCGTGGTTTCTAGGGAAGGGCAAGGTAAGGTGATGTTCCTTGCGGAATGTAGTCACATCACCGATTCGCCAACAGGCTGACTCGGGTGTGATCATCCTTCGTGAGGATGGAGACTGTGGCTGAGTCTGTGGGCTTAGGACTGACGTGGTCATTATGTCCTGCTGCTGCTTGGCTCCTGGGCTCGCCCCGACGCTGATCTGGTCTGGAGACAGCTGAGGAGCACGCTCTGGGATGTGGCCTTTATCACTTTCACCGATAACCTCTTAGTCATTCTGACGGTGGAGTGTGATCCCGCAGTCTCCTGTCATGTCTGATTCGACTCTGCATTCCTCCAGTCTAACCCAATGCCTGGCATAGAGCCCCGACACCACTCAGCCTCCTAGCTGCCCACCTGTCAATCCGTCCATCCATCCATCCATCCAACGTTGAAAACCTGATCTAGGCCCCAAAGACTCCGTGGTGAGCACACCAGTCCCTGACCTTGTGGGGCTGACACGCCAGCTAAAACAAGACATGTCTGAGGAGACATCGTTTGATCAGGGCCTGCATGACTTGAAAACACATGAAAACATGAGGGAAGGGCTCCCAGGCTAAGGCACCAGCATCGGGTGGAGAGGGGCCACAGCAGGGATTGGGCCTGGAGGCTGCTGGCCTGAGGCCCCTTCTCTCCCAGTTCCAAGCAGGTCTCCTGCCAAGCCCTGTGACGGGAGTGGACAGCTGCGGCTGCCTCCTTGAGCTATAAAAAGCCCCAACAAGCAAGTGAGCAGAGGCCACGCCAAGCGCACACCGGGACTTCACTGGGCTAGGGAGGAGCTCGGCCCCGCAAGCATGCTGAGGTTGGCTCCCGCCGTCAGGCTGCTGAAAGCACCCCTGGGGGGCTGGGTGGTCCCCAAGGCACACATCTCTGACAAGCCGGCCAGAACACCCACTTCTCCAACGGTAGGTCCCGCCAAGGCAGTGGGGCATGGGAGGCGGGGGTGGGGGGGGTGGCCTGACCTGGGCAGGGGGAGTGGGCAGTCCTGAGATGTTCTCAGGATGAGGTGGGTTTGGGGCAGGACACAGAGGGGAGAGGGGTGTCCTCTCAGGCCTGCTTGTAGAGGGGATCCTGGTGCTAGGTCTCAGTCCCTTGGCAGCAACAGTGTCCCAAGTCCAAGAAAGGGGTCCCTGCAGCCATCACCTGCAGGCCAGACTCCCAAGGCAGCCTGCAGAGTCAGTTGGGGGGTGGGAGGCTCTCTGTTCTCAGGCCCCTACTTGCCGTCTGGCAAACAGTGGTGCTGACGGCTGGGCTTGGAGGGCGCTCAGTGCAGCTCGTTTACAACCCGTTAAAGGGGAAGAGTGGGCTGGTTTGAGGGTCTGTGAGAGTACAGGTGAAAATGCAAATCTGTGACCCTGGAGCTCCAGGAGAGTCAACAACTATCTCTATTTTAAGCATAAACAAACCAAGGTCTCGAAGGTCATCTGCCCAAGGTCATAGGACTAGGACTGAACACAGCCTAACTGTCCCTGTTCCGGAAACGTCGCTCTGAAACCTCTGGGAGTGAAAGTCAAAAGGAAGGATTGGTCTCCAACCTGGTGTCTGATTCACTTGGGGGAGGGGTGGGGCGACTGGTCCAGGCTGTTTCAGGAAGAAACAATGAAGGTGAAATATAGCTGGCGCTTCAGAGCCTGGCTCTGAGGGTGCAGTCACTGAGAAAGAACACAGGGTGCCGGGTGGGACGGCCTCTGAACACATGCATGCATGTGTACGCGCGCGCGCACACACACACACACACACACACACACACACACACACACACACAGGGAATCCCACCCAGGCTTTCAAACAGGACCGCCACTCAGCAACTTAACACATGCCTGACACGCAGTCCGCAGGTGACCGGAAGGGAGGGTGCACGTAATGCCTGGTGGGAAGGAGTTCAAGGCACAGGCACAGGCCAGGCTCTTGGGCAGGGGTGGGGCTGTGATGAGAGGCCCCACCTACAGACTGGAGCCCAGTAGGCTGTCCTCCCTCATGACCGCAGGGGTCACTGCTCACACCTCGCAGGTCTCTCCACCTGACACCCGGTAAGTCTGTCTGGGGCAGACGGCATGAACACGGCTGGGCCGAGGGTCCAGGGCAGCCTGTCTAGCTCTCCACCCTGCTCTGGTTAGGCCCCAGGTTCAGAGGCAGTCAGCCTGGGCCTAGTGGACTCACGCGTTTTCTCAACCCAGGAGCAGGCCATCGGGCTCTCTGTGATGTTCCTCGGCTTCCTGATCCCCGCGGGCTGGGTCATGTACCACCTGGAGAGCTACAAGAAGAGCTCCATAGAATGAAGGCTTCACGGTCACCGCTCCAGGCACAGACTGGAAGATCGGATTAAACCATCCTTCCTCCTAACGTTTCCTTGGTGATTCTTCGTGTATGTGCATCTCCACCCCGCACCGCCCGCCCCGACGCCCAGCACCCGGCTGTCTGCAGGCTGGTTCCTGTCAGCACCCGGGCACTCAGGCCACAGAAGCTGCCAACTAGGTGGCAATGGGGTAGACACCTGTCAGAAGGAATAGACACCATGTCTCTCTGAGCAACAATAAAGGCAGGACTCGCTTCCTTGGCTGCTGTGCCCACCGCCCTCTGCTCTGGCTCTGCCCTGTGCCCTGTGTGGGCAGGGATGCCCTTTCCTCAGAGCAGACGGTGAGGAAAACCAAGGCCAAATCCCCACCAAGCCCTCCCTAGGTTCCATCTCCTGCTTTTTAATCACTTTAGGCATAGGCTTGACCTGGACGCTAAGCCTAAGGAAACAGAACCACGAAAAGGACAGAGCAAGGCATTAGTTATAGAAACATTCTCAAACCACGCTGGAAAACATGTTCACACAGGTGATGTAATGGAGGCCAACCCTGGAGTGGCCCCCTGCACACTAGGGCTACCCCTTGTGACTCCGGGGGCGGGGGGCCCACACTCCTGCTACCTCATCACTGAGCCTGGCGGCTCCTCCCCACTGCAGGCTATGGTGACAGCCACAAAGGAGGCGTCTGCCTGTGGCTGGGCACCCCCATCGATGACAGTGCTCTGTGACAGTCTTCACAGCAAGAACAACAGTCCCTACTCCAAACTGAATCCCACCCCCACCCCCAATTAAAGGCAGGTCTTCTCAGCTGCCAGTTTTATCAGCCGTGAAACACCTCTCCATACAAGTCAGGGCAGGGGAGACTAGGTGAGGATGTCGTGGGCCTGGTGTTCCACCAGCATCTCCATGCTCTTCACGTCGGTGCACCAGAACTCCAGGCGGTCCTTCATCCCCTTGATCTGAGGGCAAACCAGGACACACGTGTGTTAAGGCCCTTGGGAATCACAGCACCTGATGGGGCAGTCCTAAATTTCCAGCTAATCCTTTCGGGCAGCATTAATAAAAAGGACATCAGAGCTGGGAAAGCAGGGTGTGTGAGATGGGATTATCCCAGCCAATTCTTATCAGAAGGACATGAGGAAAAACTTGCGTGAAACAAAACAGGCAAGAATAGAGGAAATCCACAGGATTAAATTTCCAGCAAATATAAATAAGATGGATATGAGCTCAAATCACGGAACCAGGAAAGTATTTGATCAGAGCACCAAATTAAAGATTAAAAGACAGCACAACCAGCACTGTTCTCACGATACGCTTTAAATGCAGGGCTCAAATCTCAAGCTTGCATTCAATTAGGTTCTTTGAAAAGCCCTTAGTCCCTAGAGCAGTAATTCATTCTCCAAAATCTCCTGTCTAATAATGCTTTCTTCCTAAATGGCTTCCATCCAAATGAAACTAAGGCAGCACAGATACAACCCAAAACACCCGCAAAGCTGAACTATGTATTTCAAGCACATCACCTGTTGCAAATCCAACACGCGGGGCTGCACCCAGGTCATGTGAACCCTCTTATCCACCTCGTCAATACTGCCTTTCACCAGCCCCACCGAGAGGGCCTTCATCACCAGCAACTCCACCTGTGCAGAGAGGGGGTCGTGTAAGACACCCTGGTGCCCACAGGCACGTACCTGCGGACCCCGCCGGCTGTGAAACACGAGGGGAACGAGGAGCAGTTTCTTTCTGTGATCTCACACAGGAGTCCTGACCGCCCCCGAGGAGCAGCTTTGCTGCTGCACCATCCCGAGTCTAAGAACTTTTTACCTCGTTCACGGTGATTTTAGCACTTTTGGCAATTTCTTCAAAAGTGAGTTGTCTGTGATTGGCAGGTCGTGTGAAAGTCATCTGAAAAAAATTTTTGTTTATTAACTATTTTTCCAAAAAAAGATTGTCAGAGAACTGATTGATAAGGGATATGTCTGTCAATACTTGCTCTGAAAATACAGATCTTATCAGTACCACACATACTAAAACTTTCTTAATATTAGTCATATATCTTATCTCACTAAGCTTTCAATTCCTAGATAAGAATGTGAAGTACGCTTTATGGTAGTTTTCTACAAGAGTCACTATTCGTTTCCTGAACAAGTACTTGAGGCTGCCATGTGCCAGGGCTGTACCTGGAGCTGGGGATTCCATGGGGAACTAGAAACACAAAGTCCCTTTTCTCAAGAAGCTTAAATTCTACTGTGGGAAACCGGATGAGCATGCAAAGAACGGCAAGCGCAATGAGGTGGCAGCTCCCGTAGCGCAGGTGGTCGGGGAATACCTCTCGGAGGCGGCGTCATCTAAGCTGAGAGCCAAACACAAACTAAAAAAGCAAGTGGTGGCAGAGGAAGAGGAAAGGTGCTGGAGAGGGTGCGGGACAGGAGAGCTAGCAGCCCAGCTCAGGCTGCGCCCGAGGGCCTGGAAGTGGGCGGGGCCTCGCTTACCTCCATGAGACACAGCAACTGGATTTTCCTCAGAAGCTGGGCCTCGCTGGCTGCTAAATCAGGCTGCAAAGCGAAACGGTACCAGTTACCTGACCTGGCTTTGAAATTCTTTCTACAGCCGTCAACTGAACAAAAAGAAACTGGGCAGGTCCAAACACTTTAGATCACTGAGGCTCATTATTTGCTTCAAGGGATCTGAACTTCACTTTTCTCAGGAAATCATTAGAAGAGTGCTTAGTTGAAGGCCTAAGGATTTTCCAAGACAAGGAGTTTACAAGGTAGGATTTGTGCTGCTGTCACCAACACCAGGGAGCAGGGCCACAGGGTGTATGCAGGTGCTGCAGAAGGGCTCCTCGCGAGGAAAGGCAGGGAGGGCACAGCCAGCCTGAGCGGGTCTGGGTGCACTGCCTGCTCAGTCAGCTGGGTGTCAATGGGGCCTCTGAGGGACACACCGCTGGAGTTCCAGAGACTTGTTCTGAACTGAAAGAGCAAGTTACTAATTTGTCACGAAAAGTGGCACTGTCATGAGAACCAGAATGCACCTTCTGCACAACCTGTACAATCTCCTTGCAGTTGTGTCTAAAGGCTATTTGCTGAGCACAGAGCCAAACAGTGGAGAGCGGCTTCCTTGATTCAGACGTTTAGTAGCTCAGACCCCGACACGGGCAGCCCTGACAGCGACACTTCTGCTACAGCTGTGGACAAGTCAAGCTCTTCAGAAAGGGCCCCTCCCCCTGAACGAGCTCTTGCTGCCTGGACAGATACTGCTGGCAAGCACCTCTCAAGTTCTGACTCTTCCTGACATCTCCGTGCCAGCCGTCTTTCTTTCTGAGTGGCACACCTTCCTGAGACGCCAACACACAGGCCTCGTTAGGCTGGCTGCATCTGCTTTCTTCACAGCCCATTGTTATCTACTCTGTGCCCTTATGTGTGAGTCCTACAAGTTCACCTTGAACTTTGAGAAGATGGAAAGTTCCAGAAAAGTACAAAGACTATAACACAACCATAATTCCTATCACCATTAACATTTTAGTAATTATTTGCTTCTAATAATTTCATTTAAAAAGAATAACCTTACTGTTAAACTTCAAATCCTTGTTAAGTGCTCTCCTCACTGACTCCCACTCAACACAGGCTCCTTCCCTCCCCCGCCCCCCCCCCCCGCCCACCCCCCCCCCCCCCACTCCCCGCACCTCTGCTCCTGTCCCCTCCCCACCCCATGATCTCCCCACTCTCTCGTCACTCACGCGCTCTAGCCCCACGCGCCCTATCTCACTTTGCCAACATGCGGAAAGCTTCCTCTCCCTCTGCTGAGCATATGCTCTTCCATACTCGTCACTAGCTAATTCCTACTCATTCCTAAGGTCACACACAGAGCAGTCCTTCTTTGGGGAAGCTTTCAGTCACACCCCCTCCACCCAACACAGGGGAAGCTCTCTCTGCTTGTGGCCCTGAGCACTGCCACAGTAACTGAGTTACCACAGCAACTAATCAGCGACCGAACCACCTGCTCAATGAGAGCAAAGTGGCGTGTAGAGGGAAGGCACTCAACAGACAGCGGACACACGGATGAACTCCGCCAGCCCCGCCTGTGACTGACCTGCTGGCCCCAGGCGGTCTTCAGAGTCTGGAATCGCTCTACATTGCCGCTGTTAAAGGCATAGAGGGTGTCAATCAGCCACTGCCGGTCAGTGTTCCTCAGTGACTCTAGCACGGGGTGCATGAGCTGTGAGGACGGAGACGGTCAGCTGACAAAAAGTCACAGTGTCCCCTGTGTTAAGGAATCTGCACCCCAGGCCCACTTACCAGCTCCCCAAAGTTGAAAACTCCCTCGCCAAGAAGTCCTGCTAGTCCCAGCGTGAAAGCTCTCTCTTGCTGCTCAGACACTACGGCAACAACACAGCTCCAGTTACACGCCAGGCACGAGAATTAGTCCCGTTTGGCTTTAGAAGTCTCACATAAAATGTAAAGAAACTGTTCTGTGTAATGGTTATATTACAAAGCCCTACGATTAGCCATCTCTTTTAAAGTATTGGATTGACTTAGATCATACCTGGAACCACATAAATGGCTTTTGTGGGAAAGGCACTCGTTGCTTATCTTCACCGAACTATACGTTTTCAGCCTGTCTGCTGCCTGGCGGGTGTGCCCCTCATCCCCTCGCCTGCGTGGGAAGCAGCACCACTTCTTATTTACCTTCAAGCCACCACATTTAGCTTCTTTTGACTAGAACTCTGTTCCCTTATTCTCTTGACACATTAGTTGCTTTTTCCAATACATTTTTCTTGAGATGCAGCAATTGAAACTGTACTAACAATTTTAGGAGTGGCTGGTCCCTTACTTCAACAGTATATTGTGGAAAACATCTAAAATATGCTGAAATAGGCTACATTTCTTTTCTAAACACATATTCCTTTTGCACTTTTCCCAAAAGTCACTGGCCACTTTTCTTTCCACCCTCAAACCCTTGAAAATTCCATAATTTATTCCCCTGGGTCCAGCATTTCAGTTTTTACGACAAGAGTCCCAGGTTCAGGGATCTCACCGTGCCCTCCATCCTGCGAGGGGTTAAGGCACCCGCATCACTGTCCTTCTCACAGAGGCCTCTGACTCAGAGAACACAGAGACCTGGAGAAGGGGCAGTAAAAGGGCTACGAGGCGCGAGCCTCATTTTCACCTGAATTAAACGCTGAAGACAAATACAATGCAGAAACGAAGCTTAAACAACTCTTCCCGCCACATGGACTTTCTTCTAAAAGGAATGAACACATCTGAATAATTCCTGAGATTGGCTGCCTCAGGCATGTCACAGCTGCTATGTCGTGTGAGTGAGCTCCTAGTGTGACATGGACTTTCTGGCCACGTTACCTGGCAGATCCTTGATGTCAACACAGCCCAGAAACCGCAGCGCATCTTTGTAGTAGGATGCGTGGTTTCCGATTGTTTGATAGTATTTACTGGAGAGGTCGTAGAAACGACTGTGAACGGATGTCACCCCAGGGAGGTTATTGAGCATTTCTTCAACATCTTCAATTGTTTCCTACACACAGGAAGTGAAATTGCCTTTCTTTGTAACTTGAAACATTTTTCAAGTAACATATGACAAGATGAAAAGCAAAAGCCACAAATGACTAATTTGACTACGTTAAAATGGAAAACTTCAGTTCATCCAAAACGCAGAAAAAAGAACAAAGACAAGCTATAGACTATGAAAAGATATTTAAAGCACATGCAACCCATAGGGGAATATGACCAAGGCTAAGTAAAAAACTCTTAAAAATCAAGAGAAGATAAGCAACACAGAAAAATGGGCAAAATAAAAGATAAAACGGGCAATTTATAGAAGTGGAGACATGAGCAGAGTGGTAATCAGTATTCAAGAAATGTAAAGTAAACTTTCAGTGAGATACCATCTCATCTCAACAGATCAGTAAGAACTGAGCAGCCTGAAAATACCAAGTGTTGAAGGTATGGAGCGTCGGGAGTGCCTGTATGATGCACTGACCACAGAAGTTGGTCTGCTATCCATACTCACACCTATCCCCAAAATTACACTAAAATGAAAGTAAGAAAGGCATAAACACAGACATGAATCTTCAACAGTGATAATTAGGAAGCAGAAAGGGCTGGGTCAATGGTGAATGGCGAGAACCCACGTGCTGTGGACCACAGGAGGCTGTGTGGGCTCCTGCTGGATGGGCGGGCTGTGGTCACACAGGGGAGAACTCTGTTTAAGGGCAACAGGCATCGTATCAACAACTTATTCTTAAGTGGTTTTGAAAAGAAAAAAAAAAACCCACATACACACAGAACGACAAGGCAAAGTGGTAAAATGTCAACAATGGGAGTCTGAGGTAAGGGTAAAGGAGAGTTCTTTTGCTATTTTTACAACTTTCTTGTAATTTAAAATTATTTAAAAATAAATAAAGAAGAAAAATAGGATTTCTGCCCACTACAACTTTAAACAACGATAAATCTGTACTGCGGCAATCTCACCTTTGTAACTTGTAGGTCCCCGATATTTAATTTTAGAGCTCCAATTGCGGTTTTACATAGGATCACTGCCTCATCGCTACTTTTCACCTAAAGGATCAGAAACAAGGGAGCCTCAGAACTGTGGGCAGCAGACTAACAAGGAAGGTATCTGTACACTGATTTAACCTGCAGGACTAGAGACACACTGGTCTCTAGAGTTGTGAACAGTAAGCACAGACACAAACTATAAGTCAAACATATTTGAAAAGATCTGGCTCAAACTTCACATTTACCTTCTCACGAGTCTTTTCCAGAAAAGTAAGAGCCACATTAGGATCTAGAAAAGAGAGAACAAAGTCAGAAGAACCACCAACAGAGTATCTTTACAGATTAGTTTCGACCAACCAGGACATTTTTAGGTGGGATAATCTTTAGGTTTAGACCATAAAATACAAAACTTAGAATTTTACATTTTCTACTGAAATGCAAAAGTTCAAATAACCTATACTTCAAGATCATTTAAATTACCATTAGGATCTATTCCTTTATGAAACAAAGTGAGACTCACCAGTCATCTGTCTAACTACATGAAGAATGATTTCTACCAGGGACAAAGGATTCACCCTGAAATAAAAACCACATCTTTGAGTGTCAACAAATATCAATGCATCCATTTTCAAAAACAAAAACTGACAAAAGAGTTTTACCTGTGTTCAAATTCACTGATGAAGTTTTCATAAAGCTGTAGAACCAAAACATGGAGAGTAATTACAGGACGTCTTTCACTCGGCAGAAGCAAAACTTCAGACACTACCGTGATGCCCATCACGCAGCAGGCATTGCGTAAATGTTTGCTGAATGACAGAAGACCCATATCGGGGCTTATTAAGTTCACATAAATGATCACCAATCAATTACTGAAGAAAGCTATGGTTTTTTTTTTTTTTTCTGTCTTTGGGAATTAGAACCCTGCCCTGTGAGAATCTCCCGAAGACCAACTTCTCTATTCGTCCTCCAAAGTATGCTGAGTAAACAGACTATCAGTCTGAAAGGCTCACTAACCTGACAGAGGTCAGAAGGTGGCAGGCTAATTACGTCTCATTATCAAATAGCTTGGCCATTCAGCAAACATTTGAGCACTTACTCAGACCCTTTGCTAGGCACTACAGACAGAGAATGTATAAGACAAAAGCTGAGCTTTTAAGGAGCTTCTGGCCTAGTAGAGAAGAGAGACTTGCAAACAAATAAGTGACAACACTGTGAGTTAAAAAGCAAAGAAAAAAGCACATAGCTGGAGCAGCCAATGAGAGAGGTTGCAAATATTCTGCTATGAGTAGAAAGTGATTTAAAGACAAAAAGCCAAAGAAGAGAGACGAACAATTATGAATTATCCATAACAATGATACAGAACCTTAGGGAACAAATATTAAGACAGCTCTAATTTATCATTTTCCCACATATTCCAGAAGACAGCATGCCCAGCAAAATCTCCAGACTTACAGACGATTACAAGTTCCTTTGAGTAGTAAAATGTCAAACTGGTAGATATAAACCACAAGAAAATCTTAGAAGCCCAGATGGTGGAATAACAAAGTGGTAAGCTTCACTGTGAGCACATATAAAGTAACGTATTCAGGGCAAATAATTCAAGCTACCATTATGAACTAGCTTGCAGTTCCAATGCATGAATCAGTTCCTCTGATTCATCCAGAATCCAAGAGAAAGACAACAAGGAGAGATGTCAGGAAAGACTTCAAAGAGTAGGCTACCAGTGAACAAATCTGGGGTGGGGGTGGGTTTGTCAGGGAATCTGGGAAAGGCTGGGGCAGAGAGTGTATTTTTCTGTTGACAAAATTCTAGAAGTGCTCTATTACAGAGGCAGCATGATACTAAGCGGCATTCCCCCCCCAAGCCTCCCGTCCCCCAGCGAAGCACATCTTCCACACTGCCCAGGACAAAGTGTTCAGGCAAACAAGCAGCGCCAGTGGGGGAGAGGGAAGAGGAGTGACGGCAGTTATAACAGTTGTCCACCTTCCCTGGTGGTCCAGTGGCTGAGACTCCGCGTTCCCAGTGCAGGGGGCCCGGGTTTGAACACTGGTCAGGGAACTAGATCCCGAATGCCACAACTAAGAGCCCGCATGCTGCAACTAGATCTCGCGTGTGGCAACGAAGATCCCTCATGCCCCAACTAAAACCCAGCGCAGCCAAATAATTAAAAAAAAAAATCTATAAACAATAAGATACAGGGGCATGCTAAGAGAGAGCATTTTAGGTTGGGATTTTAGAAGAAGCCAGAATGTCTGTGTTTGAATCCTCTTCTGTCACTTATTAGCTGTGATCTATGGCAAGTCACTTAATCTCTTGGTGTCTGCCTCTACATAAAAAAAAAAAAAATAGGACAGAAATAGGACAGCAGTAGTACTTATCTCCCAATGCTGTTACAAGTGAATGAGTAAATGTGTAAAGCACTCAGAACAAACAGCACCTGACAAAAAGTGGTGGCTGAACAGGCTTATATATATATATATATATATATATATATATTATTATCGTAAAGCCCACCTATTATTTTAAAAAGTACTTGAACACAGTTATATACTCTGACCTAGCATGGCAAATCATTTACCTTAATGAGACCATCTCCTTGGGCAAAGCATGGGTCCTGCACAAAGTCAAGCACCTGAAGTGTCAGCTGATGCCACAACCTGAAAAACACAAGGCTCTTAAGACCTATAACCTAGCGTCAGTCACAGACATCTTCACCCTTGATGGTCCTATCAAATAACAAATACTAACCAGTCTCTACTGTGTAATACAAGAATGCTAAAGCAGATGTGTTTTAAAGCTGAGTTCTTTCCCTGGCTCTGCTACTCAGTGGTTATGTCACCCTGAGATCACTTAACCTCTCTAAGACTCAGTTTCCTCAGCTATGAATGGAGAACACCTTTCCAGACTACCTCAAAGCGTTATTGAGAGGCTTGACTGGAAACAAGAACTCTGGAATCATACATACCTAATTTGAACTCCTGGCTCTTCTACCTATTAGCTGAGTATCTCAGGGAAGGAGCTTAAACTGAGCTTCAGCTTCCTCATCTTTAAACAGGATGAAGGACTGAATGAGCTAATACAGAAAGCCTCTAGAACAATGACATAGCACACTTGAAACCAAAGGCTGATTTCTAAGAGTGCAAATAAAATGCTCTGAAAAATACAAAGTGCTACACATGCAATTATTTGCCAAAAACTAAGAATTTTCTCTCAAAAATTGCTAATAGCAGAAGGCTGCTGAACATCATCAAAACACATACTGAGGGCTTCCCTGGTGGTGCAGTGGTTGGGAGTCCGCCTGACGATGCAGGGGACACGGGTTCGTGCCCCGGTCCGGGAAGATCCCACATGCCACGGAGCGGCTGGGCCCGTGAGCCATGGCCGCTGAGCCTGCGCGTCCGGAGCCTGTGCTCCGCAGCGGGAGAGGCCACAACAGTGAGAGGCCCGCGTACCGCAAAACAAAAACAAAAACAAAAAAACCAACACATACTGAATATCCATGTGAAAGGCACTATGCTAAAAGCTAGGGTTGTTAACAGGGAGGTATTACAAGAGGTGTATTTTTCTATGGAACATCACTAAACCAATGCCAGCAACTCATTCGATTCATTTAAAAAGAGGTTATTGCTCATCAACTGACAATTTAATTGTTCTGAAATTCACCCTGTTTCTAAGCAAAACTGAGACCTCTCTAGGGGCACAAAGCCCAACATGAAATGCAATAAAAAGTATGGGCCATGGGAGAGGGGAGAAGTGGTTGCACCCCACCGTGTAACCTGAGGCAGAATCAACAGGGGAAAAAAAAAATAAACTGCACTGGCCTCTGGTTTATCTGCTCCAGACTGCCGAGAAAGATAACTGCAGCTACAGTGCCACTATGACAAAGCTAAGGACAAGACACCGGTATCTGTTATACAAAATGTATGGCAGCCTGACCCCGAAAGGGTGTTTTGCTTGTTTGACTGGAATCAAGAGGTAAAATCATAGCCCTGAACCGTCTTCGTAAGACCAGAAGGAAGGGGAGTTTCGAAGCCTCAGTCACAGCCCCTCGGTCTGGAAGGCAGTGAACCCTAGATCCCAAAACCCAGCCTATGGCTCTCCTCCTCGGTCCTTGTGGGATGTCACCCCGCTCCCTCGTCGGCCCTGCCTTCCGGGTTCCTCAGCGCACCTCCTCGGTCTAGCCTGTCCCCTCTCTCCCCACACGGGTCTGAACGCCCTCAGTCCATCAAGGTCCCGGGCCTCCCCCGTACCCACTCCGTGTCGCTCTCCCATCCCAGAACGCCCGGGTCCCCTTGGCTCGGCGCTCACTTCTTAGTGTAGAGCTCCTCCAGACGGTGCCACACGGCGGCCTGGCCGGGCCCGGAGCTCTGGCTCTGCTGTAAGAAGCCGGGTACGTCCTTCATGACGGGAGAAGACGCCGGGACAGCGGTACTGCGGGGATGGCCAGGCCGCGGGGTAGGGCTGCCAGAAGTGCTCACTCACTTCCGGCGCCGCGTCGCGCGGGGCAGGCCGGGAACGCCATACGCGACGTGGGGCGCTCCTGGTTGTCATGGTAACCGTGCCTATTTCCTTCGGGCAGAGTTCTCCTCAAGGTTTGTACCGGAATCCCCTGGCAGCTGGGCGTGCTACTCTGGCATTGAAGAGTACGGGCGCCTGGGTCGAACCAGCCATTGACTGGCTGTGTGGCCTCGGCCTTTGTGACCCAGTGTTCCCGATTCAAGTGGGATGATAACAATACTACCTTCCTAGTAGTGGCTTGCGAGGACTAAGTATAAATATCATGCCTGTCCATAGAAAGCACTCCCAAAGTGTTAGTTATCATCGCCATCTCAATTGAAAAAAGGTGGGAGCGAGGGTAGAGAAATGCAGGTTCCTGGTTTGGTCTCGGGTACCAGAGGAGGGAGATCATCAGACTAGGAAACCGGCCCCACCTTCCGTCCACCTCCACCTGGGCTGCCGGGGCCGGGAAAGAGAGCGCGAGGCTGTGGTAAGGGCTTGCGGGAGCGGGGCGAGGGTGCACCGAGAGGGGCGGGGCGCGCTGGGGGACGGGGAAAGAGAGCGCGAGGGTGTGGTAAGGACGCGCTGGGGCGGGGCGAGGGTGCGCCGAGAGGGGCGGGGCGCGCTGGAGGTGGGGAAAGAGAGCGCGAGGGTGTGATAAGGGCTTGCAGGGGAGGGACTTTCGGGGGTGCGGCGCGCTCGGGGGCGGAGCGCGCACGTGACCCCTGGGCACCTGAAGCTGCGGGCTCTGGAGGAACATGGCGCTGTGGGCTTGTTCGGTTGTTCCCGCCCTCAGGCTTTGGGGCCTGGGAGGTGCGCGGCCCTGGACCCGCCGGCCTCGGTTTGTTCCGGGTGACTGCGGCGGCGGGGGTGGCGGGCGGGGCCCACGGCGGAGACTGACCCGCTCAGGCGAGCGGGGGAGTCAGGCTTCCCTCTGCGTGGTCGGCGGGACGATTGGAGGACCTGAAAATGGCAAGTCCCTGCTCACGCGGCCCTGAAGGGTGTTCCGGAGACACCCATGGCATTGGTTTCTCGTTTCTTCCCGGGGTATTTTGGGCGTGTATAAGCAACATTACTTGTTTATTCTTGACATCCCGCCCCCTTTTTAGTTAGAATCTATTCTGTACCTGTCCTTTTTTACTTAACATGTCTTGGAGTTACTTCCATTCTAAACATAAATGTTTTCTGAGCCTTTTATACTAATCTGTAGAATTCCATTATATGGATGTTTCATACTTTAACGAGTCTCTTGTTGAAATGGGTTCTAATCTTTAGTTACTACAGATAATGCTGTGTTGAATAACCTTGTTTGTACCTCACTTTTTGGATAAATTTCTGGTAGTGGAACTTATGCGTCTACATTTTATTGCCCCCACATAAAGGTGGTGCAGTTAATACTCCCACCAGCGTATGTTCATACCCCTTCACAGGTTCATACACAATAATTGCACATTTTGAGTTCTTGTCTAGGAACTGAACCTACAAGTGGAAAAATCTTAAGGCCCATAGTTGCTAATCAGAGTAGTTAGGAAACTAACTTAAATGCCCACTAATGGTCAAGTGTTTACGTAAATAATGGTACGTTCATTTAATGCCTTCTTACACAACTACCAAAAATATCGAAGAGTTTCATAAAGAAATACCAAGGAGGAGTCTTTCTTTCATCCAAGAAACTTTTAATTGGACTCATTATCTACCAGACTGTTCTAGATGCTAGGATGGAGCAGGGGTCAGACAAACTGTTGCCTCCATGGAGCTTATTCCAGTTCCAGAATCTGCAGGCAGCTGTGTGGGTGGGGCATGGCTAAATAGTGACCCGGGCCACCAGGTGCTGATCAGGAGACCGCCATCATTCAGTAAACCCTGCTCCCACTCTCCCCACCCCGCTGCCCCCGCCATCAAGCAGAAGGCTGGAGGGTGCCTGCGAGGAGCAGTCCGTTTGCACAGGCTGTCTGCAAGTTGGAAGTTGTGCCTTTTTAGGGCTCTTTTAAGAAATTGCCCTTTGTTGCCCTTTCCCAGGCAGCACCCATGCTTGCCCCTCAGAGCACCCCTACTCCCAGTAACTCTCATTCCATGTAGCATATACTTTAAGTCATTCAGTATGTTCTAGACATTCGGTAAAATTCTGCCGGGTGTTTTTCAGCGACAGACGTTTTACTTATGTAGATGAGAAATACACATCAAGTACCCTGAGTAATACCCTGCATGCAAGTAGGCACTCAACAATGGTAATGACTTCTACAACATGGGTATTTTTTCAACACCAGCAAGCAACTCTCCACTTTTCCACAGACACCAACCGGGTGTCAAATTTAACTGAATTCTGACTGTGTCAGCCTGGAGATAGCACCAGCTTCCACAGGTTAAGGGCTCAGTCCCACAAGACTGACACCACTTCAGCTGCCAATCCAGGTTCACCTGTCCTTCTGATGAACTGACTGCAAATCGGAGGTTCCCACGACCCCCTCCTCTGGCTGGATTCACTTGCTAGAGCGGCTCACAGAATTCAGGAAACCAGTTTACTTACTAGATCGCGGGTTTATTATAAGGGATATTAAAGGATATGAATGAACAGCCAGATGGAGAGTTATGTATATAAGGCAAGGTTTGGAAGGGTTCCCAATACAGGAGATTCTGTCGCTGCGGAGTTTAGGGCCTGGCACGTGGAAGTTTTCTGGTTCACCAACCTGGCAGCTCTCTGAACCCCCCTCCTTTTGGGTTTCCATGGAGGCTCCAACCCTCTAATTGTGGTCGGTCCCCCTGGCAACTATATCCCCATCCTTAGGGGATTTCCAATAGTCACCTCTTACCATAAACTCAGTGTAGTTGTAAGAGGCTTGTTATGAATAACGAGACACGCATTTCACCTTCACGGCTCTGAAGTGATTTTAGGAACTGAGGCCAGAAGACCAAATATTGTAACGAAAGATGCTCCCGTTGCTCTTAGGAAATTCAGAGGGTTCAGGGACAGAGACCAAAATATATATTTATTATAAATCACAGTATCACAACTTCCCTCTCATTCCTTTTGCATTTCTCATAATAATTTGCATTTAGGAGGAGCTCAGTAAATGTTTGGGTGAGGACCTTAGGTGAATAGATGTTGTTGATGCTGTGTGCAGGGGGGCATTTAATAGCTGTGGTTGGAACCAGAACCTTCTCTTTCCTTCCTAACCATCTGACTGGCTTTCATTGGAAAACCCTCTTAGGAGATTTCATTGACTTTTGCACTCAGAAGAGCTGCCTTGACAGGTGATTTTATGCAAGTCTTTGATGCAGCAGAACTTTCTTCAGAATCTAGGGGCCTCTCTGCAAGAGCCTGGGGAGGAGTGGGGAAGCATTGTTATCCCTGCTGCATCTATTTCCTGTACTTTCTGCTGGGAGGTTTACAGCTGTGGATTTTTTCCAAAAGACTGTAGGAATCGTCTCTGGCTCCCTTGCTTTTAGCTTCGGCAGCCGAGGCTCAGGCTGCTTGAGCGGCTTGGTGAGACAGGCAGTGAGCTAGGGCTCTGCCTCTCCTTTTGGTGCCCTCGGCCCTGCCTTCCCTTGCCATGTTCCTCTTTCTCATTACACACCTTTCTGAGGTCTGTTCTTTGGAAAACCAAAATGATGCTTTGTGTGTCAGGAGAGGCATCACAAATGGACTGAGTGGCCAGCAAGCCCCTGAGTTGCACTGTCATTTACCCCAGAGTGGAGTGTGAGAGTGCAGGAAGGGAAGGGGTGACAGGCACCCTAAAGGGAGGAGGGGGAGCCAGTACTGTCACCTTTCAGAGGAGGGCGAAGTGACTTCTCACTGGGTTCAGCAGTGGCTTCATGAAGGAGGTGGCCTTGACTCTGGGAGACTTTGGACATGCTGAGGCGGAAAAAGGTCTTTTCAGACAAAGGAGCTGGGTTTAGGGTGTATACAAGAACCAGGAAAGGAGGGGTCTGTGAGAGGGAGTAGCGGGGTTGAAGCCATCACTGGGGCGGGGTGTGTTGTGCTAAGATGTTAGGGTGCTCTGGCGGGCAGAGGGCGTCTGGGCAAACCTCACCAGCCGTGTGTAAGCAGGTGGGTCTGTGCAGATTTTTCAGGAGCAAGAGAAAAACCAAAGACAGAGCAAACAAGGGAGTGAGTTAGGGTCGCACTCCTGGAAGATAAGCTCTGGGTTGTCCTGACTTGTATCTAAAGATGTGCTTTTAGGGTGTGTATTTCTTGCTTGTATCACAAATGAGTAAAATAAATACTCTGTTTCCTGTTTTTATGTCTGTATTCACTTTAGATTTATCAATCATTTGGGGAGGGCTGTCGTTTCAGTTGGTTTAATCTCTTTTCCTGTCAGGGTGGAGGGCGAGTCCTGGAGGCGGGTCACCAGGCCCTTCTCCTGGAGGATGGGTGTGGTAGCTGCCAGCCCTTGGGGTGTGAGGAAGGTGCCCTGTGTGGTGGGGCTGGCTGTCTTGAACTCTGGGCGAGCTGCCAGTGATACCAGGCGGTGATGAAGTTGTGCAGCTCAGGCAGCTGCCAGATGAGGGCCCCGAGAGCAGATCAGTAAACCCAGAAGGCCTTCAGGCCCGCACTCGTCTCTAGCCTGCGCGCCCCCAGTGGCTGCAGACTTGCTTCAGTGGGACGTTTTTCAGGTGTCGCTCCAGGCTCTATGCTGTCTGTGTTGCCCTCGTCTTCTTCCTGGTGCTTTCCTGGGTTTGGAGTCACTTATCGAGTCCCGATGCCTCTCCGAAGCCTGTGACTTGTTTACTGTGTGTCTTGCTCTTTTTGTGTGTGGAAGAGCACCTCATACCCCTGACAGTTAAACTTGTTGAGAGCGTCTCAGCTCCTGGTCTCTGGAGTTTTGCGGGGAGACCCCGAGGTCCAGTCTGCCCACTGCCTTGCCTGGGTTCTGTGACTTGTTTGGCTGCCATGTAACATGAGCAGCCTCCTGAGTAGTTGCGGACGTTGAAGTCTCTGCAGCAGTTTGAATCGCTCACTGTTAGGATATGAATGTTTGTTTTTGGAATGGTCTCTTGAACCCACTTATCATCCTGGCAATATTTGGTGTAAAGTCTGAGATGTTTAACTTTCTTTAAATGTCACTGAGTATTTGTCACGTCCCAGGTATGTATGTTAGGGTGTATGGCTCTGCAGAGAGTATCCCCAGAGACCCCACAAAGGGATGCCCTTGGCTCTAGCTTGAGCCTTCAGCACTAGCCTTTGATAACAGGAACTGTGAAATGATACTTTCCTTATTTGCACAGTTGCCATTAACCGGAAATATGTCTTGATTTCTGAGTTTGTATTTTATCCATGGTGAGAAGGGTGGTCGTTTGGGGGGCAGGAGGGAAGTGTGTGGTCATTCTCAGTGGTGGGGTTGGGGAGGGGAGACATGGCTCATTCTTGCTAGCATGAACTGGATTATCATCGGTTACGTGACTGCTCTCTTCCTGTCAGTATTGCAGGTGGAGGAAGGCCCATATCTTTTTCTGCCGGTGCCTCAAGTGTCTCTGGAAGTGGAGGCCACAGTCAGAAGTTTCTCCTGCAGGACATTGCTGAGCTGATTAAAACCAGAGCCTGCCAGAGGGTGGTGGTCATGGTGGGGGCCGGCATCAGCACACCCAGCGGCGTCCCAGACTTCAGGTGCCTGTGCGGTCCCCGTGCTCCTCCCTGGCTGCCTGGGGCTCTCTCCTGAAGGGCTCAGAGCCTCTTGCTTCTCTCTGCAGATCTCCAGGGACCGGATACTACAGCAACCTCCAGCAGTACAAGATCCCCTACCCCGAGGCCATTTTTGAGCTCTCATTTTTCTTTCGCGATCCCACGCCGTTTTTCACTTTTGCCAAGGAGCTGTACCCTGGGAACTATAGGCCTAATGCCACTCACTACTTCCTGCGACTGCTCCATGACAAGGGGCTGCTTCTGCGGCTCTACACACAGAACATCGATGGGCTTGAGAGAGGTGAGACCTCCGTCCTGTCTCACATCTTCTCACTCCTGCAGGGAAGGCTCAGGTGCCTGTTTCTGGGTGGGGCTGAGGCCCAGTGCTTATTCCCCATCCTTGTGACTGATTTTGAGCCAAAAAGTTTTGCCTTTGTCCCCCCCCCCCCAAAAATGTCCTCTATGTGTTTAAGTATCACTGTTGGGACCTCATTGGTGGACCCATTTTCCGGGCTGTGAGTTTGGGATAGAACTAAGGTTGACATTGGGAGCTTCTGATCCGTTGATTTCTTTTCTTTTCTTTTTATATGTATATATTTTTACATATTTATTTATTTATTTATTTGGCTGCATCAGGTCTTAGTTGCGGCACACAGGATCTTTGTTGCGGTGCGTGGGCTTCTCTCTAGTTGTGGCGCATGGGCTCCAGAGCATGTGGCCTCAGTAGTTGCGGTACACAGGCTCTCTAGTCTTGGCACGTGGGCTTAGTTGCCCCGTGGCATGTGGGATATTCGGTCCCCGACCAGGGATCAAACCCATGTCCTCTGCATTGGAAGGCGGATTCTTAACCACTGGACCACAAGTGAAGTCCCCTGATGATTTCTTTTTTAAAGTTTTCATTATGGGATTTTCCGAGCACACAAAAATGAAGAGAAGAATGTAATGAATCCTCATGTCCTCATCACCTCATCATGGCTAGTCCTGTTTAATCTGTGTCCTACCCCCACCTCTCTCTCACCCCCAACTGTTTTGAAGCAGATCCCTCTCATCATAAATTTAATACATAAATCTAGCAATGGATATCTTTAGAAGATAAAGACTTTTAAAACACAACCATGATATCATTGTCACACAGAAAAATCACTCATAATTCCTTAAGTTCATCAAACTCAGTGTGTGGTGATTTCTTGACTGTCTAGGTGGCGGCCACAACCAGTGATTCATGGGTCATACTGTCATACGGACCCCTGGCCGTGCACCCTAGAGAAGCAGTTGGCGGGGCCTCTTCTTACGTGCAGTGACGCTGACAGGTGCTGACAGGCAACTCTCAGCAAGCCAGCGGCAGCTCAGCCAGGCTGTGGGTGTGTTGTGATTTGAAAAATGGAGTTATCTCGACTCCAGGAAAATGTTTCTCTGCTAGAAGGACTCTACGGCTTGGAACCACATAGGCAGCAGTGAATACCCCATGGGGACAGTCTCTCTCCTGGAGTTGCAGCAGGGCAGGCCTTGTGGGAAGGCGGGAGTGTGTGGCTGTGAGCTTCGGCGTATGTACAGTGAGGACAGTGGGAAACCACTGCAGCTAGGACCAAGTCTGTGTACCTACAGTCTTCCAGAGCTCATGGTGATAACAGAAACTTCATGATAAGTTACCTTTTGTCTGTTTTTCTACAGGTTTTTGGAAATGTATTTATAATATTTTCTCACTTTTACTAGGTGTCTGTAGCATAGAAAATGTTTTTCTTAGTATTGGGTGTACTTTTATCTGGACTTAAATGTTTTTTCTACTGTGTTTTCACAGGCTTTGTTTTAACTGTGATTCGGCTCCATGTTGGAGCCTCGCCCCTGAGGTTATTCTGATCAGTGGGGTGTCGTTTGTAGGTGACAGAGGCGGGACCGTCGGGCTTCCACCAAGGGCGGTGACTCCTGAAGGGCCTGCTCAGCCCAGAGGTTACACTAAGGGGCTTCCGCCCAAGCTGGGGGCAGCAGCACTTAGATTTGGTTTGAATTTCAGCGTCTGGCATCCCTGCCTCAAAGCTCGTTGAAGCTCATGGATCCTTTGCCTCTGCCACCTGCACCGTCTGCCGAAGACCCTTCCCAGGGGAGGACTTTTGGGTGAGTTGTCACACTGACAGTTCTCTCCCTTCTGCCTTTCTCACTGGGAGTAAGCTGGAGAAGCGGTGTTGCGTAAGCATCATGTCGGAAGGACAACAGAACAGTAATACTAGGAAAATGTTTTTAATATGTACTTGTAAAAAATTAAGGCAATACAAACAACAAGGATTTACGGTATAGCATAGGGAACTATACATTCAATAGCTTTAATAACCTATAAGGGAAAAGAATAAAAAAAGAATATGTATACATACATATATATATACATGTATAACCAAATCCCTTTGCTGTACACCTGAAACTAACACAATATTGTAAACCAACTGTACTTCAATTTTTTAAAAATGTGCAAGTCCTAACTCCCAGTACCTGTAAATATAAACTTATTGGGCCATAGGATCTTTTCAGATTAAAAAAAAAATAAGGCAATAGAGAAATATATAGGGAGAAATGAATCTGCCTTCATCCAGTTCCTGTAGCCCACTTTTAACAGTTTGGTGTATAATGTTCCAGGCCTTAAAAAAAGAAAGATATGTATATACAAACATACATGCACATTTCTGGGTGCTACACCCACACACAGTTACAACTTTTCTTCATCAATGGGATCATTAAGATTAATATTGTGCAACATGCTTTGTCACTGAGCAAAATTTCATGGATATTTTGTGTCAATAACTACAGCTCTACTTACTGTTTTTAGTAACTATAGAGCATTCCATTTAGCAATTCACCTGTTGTGGGATATATTATGATGTTTGTGATTTTTACTATTAAAAATAATACAGTAATGATACCCATGTTTACACCTCTGTGTACTTCTGGGAATATTTGGGAATAGAATGTTTTTTTTTTTTAATTTTATTGAAGTATAGTTGATTTACAATGTTGTGTTTAATTTCTGCTGTACAGCAGAGTGACCAGTTATACATATATATATTCTTTTTCACATTCTTTTCCATTATGGTTTATCACAGGATATTGAATAGAGTTCCCTGTGCTCTACTGTAGGCCCTTGTAGTTTATCCATCCTATATATAATAGTTTGCATTTGCTAATCCCACACTCCCACTCCATCCCTCCCACACCTCCCTACCCCTTGGCAACCACAAGTCTGTTCTCTTTCTCTGTGAGTCTGTTTCTGTTGCGTAGATATGTTCATTTGTGTGGTATTTTAGATTCCATGTATAAGTGACATCCTATGATATGTGTCTTTCTCTTTCTGACTTACTTTGCTTAGTATGATAATCTCTAGGTTCATCCATGTGGCTGCAAATGGCATTATTTCAGTCTTTTAAATGCCTGAGTAATATTCCATTGTATATATCTATATACACCACATCTTCTTTATCCTAGAATGGGTTTTTTTTGTTTTTTTTTTTGCGGTACGCGGGCCTCTCACTGTTGTGGCCTCTCCCGTTGCGGAGCACAGGCTCCGGACGCGCAGCTCAGCGGCCGTGGCTCACGGGCCCAGCCGCTCTGCAGCGTGTGGGATCTTCCCGGACCGGGCCACGAACCCGTGTCCCCTGCATTGGCAGGCGGACTCTCAACCACTGCGCCACCAGGGAAGCCCTGTTTGTAGATTTTTTGATGATGGCCATTCTGACTAGTGTGAGGTGATACCTCCTTGTAGTTTTGATTTGCATTTCTCTCATAATTAGTGATGTTGAGCATCTTTTCACGTGCCTCTTGGCCATCTGTATATCTTCTTTGGAGAAATGTATATTTAGGTTAGGTCTTCCGCCCATTTTTGGATTGGGTTGTTTCTTTTTTTGATATTGAGTTGCATGAGCTCTTTGTATATTTTGGAGATTAATCCTTTGTCCGTTGATTTGTTTGCAAATATTCTCTTCAATTCTGAGGGTTGTCTTTTCATCTTGTTTATGGTTTCCTTTGCTGTGCAAAAGCTTTTAAGTTTCATTAGGTCCCATTTGTTTCTTTTTGTTTTTGTTTCCATTACTCTAGGAGGTGGGTCAAAAAAGATCTTGCTGTGATTTATGTCAAAGAGTGTTCTTCCTATGTTTTCCTCTAAGAGTATTATAGTGTCCGGTCTTACATTTAGGTCTTTAATCCATTTTGAGTTTATTTATTTATTTATATACAGTTGTTGTTTTTTTAATAGTTTTTTTTTTTTTTAGATGTTGGGGGTAGGAGTTTATTAATTAATTAATTTATTTTTGCTGTGTTGGGTCTTCGTTTCTGTGCGAAGGCTTTCTCTAGTTGTGGCAAGCGGGGGCCACTCTTCATCGCGGTGTGCGGGCCTCTCACTACAGCGGCCTCTCTTGTTGCGGAGCACAGGCTCCAGACACGCAGTCTCAGTAGTTGTGGCTCACGGGCCTAGTTGCTCCGAAGCATATGGGATCCTCCCAGACCAGGGCTCGAACCCGTGTCCCCTGCATTGGCAGGCAGATTCTCAACCACTGCGCCACCAGGGAAGCCCCTTGAGTTTATTTTTGTGTATGGTGTTAGGGAGTGTTCTAATTTCATTCTTTTACATGTAGCTGTCCAGTTTTCCCAGCACCACTTATTGAAGAGACTGTCTTTTCTCCGTTGTGTGTCCTTGCGGAAGGTGGATTCTTAACCACTGGACCACTGGGGAAGTCCCTAGAATGGGTTTTTTAAAGTAGAGTAAGATAGAGTGGAAAATCTTAAATAAAGATGAAATTCTGAAATATCAACGTGGCACAGGATCCTGTCTTTTATTTTTTATTGAGGTGAAATTCACATAACATAAAATTAACCATTTTAAAGTGTACAGTTTATTGGTATTTAGTACATTCACTGTGTTGTGCAACCGCCACCTCTATCTAATTCCAAAATATTTTCATCACCCCAAAGGAAAACCCTGTATCCACTAATCAGTCAACCCTATTCCCTTCCTGCCCCCAACCCCTAGCAAACACTGATTTTTAAAAAAATTCTATTGGAGTGTAGTTGATTTACAGTGTTGTGTTAGTTTCAGGTGTACAGCAAAGTGATTCAGTTATACATATACATATATTCATTCTTTTTCAGATTCTTTTCCATTAGGTTATTACAGAATATAGAGTTCCCTGTGCTATACAGTAGGTCCTTGTTGGTATATAGTAGTGTGTATATGTTAATCCCAGGCTCCTATTTTATCCCTCCCTACCACGTTTCCCCTTTGGTAACCATAAGTTTGTTTTTGAAATCTGTGAGTCTGTTTCTGTTTTGTAAATAAGTTCATTTGTATCATTTAAAAAAAATTAGATTCCACATATGAGTGATATCATATATATGTCTTTCTCTGTCTGACTTCCTTCACTTAGTATGGTAATCTCTAGGTCCATCCATGTTGCTGCAAATGGCATTATTTTGTTATTTTTTATGGCTGAGTAATATTCCATTGTGTATATGTACTACATCTTCTTTATCCATTCCTCTGTTGATGGACATTTAGGTTGGCAATCACGGATCTCTTTGTTGTCTCCATAGTTTTGCCCTTTCCAGAATGTCACAGAGTTGGAATCATACAATATGCAGCCTTTTCTCACTGGCTTCTTTCACTTAGCATTATGTATTTAAGGTTCCTCCATGTCTTTTCATGGCCTGATAAGCACTTTTTTTTTTTTTTAGGCTAATATTCCATTTGCTGGATGTAACACAGTTTGTTTATCCATTCACCTACTAAAGGACATCTTGATTGCTTTGGCAATTATGAATAAAGTTGCTATAAACATCCATGTGTAGGTTTTTATGTGGACATAAGTTCCTCTGGGTAAACACCAAGGAGCGTGATTCCTGAATGCTATGGTAAGACTGTGTTTAGTTTGTGTCTTCCCAAGGGGCTGCCCCATTTTGCATTCCCAGCAGCAGTGAATGTAAGTTCCTGTTGCTCCACGTCCTCATAGGCACTTGGTGTTGTCAGTGTTCTGATTCTGGCTGTTCTTAATAGGTGTGTAGTGGAATATCATTGTTTAATTTGCAATTTCCTAGTGACATATGATATTGAACTTGTTTCATGTGCTCACTTACCATCTGTATATCTTCTTTGGTGAGGTCTTGGGCTCAGTTTTTAACTGGGTTGCCCATTTTCTTATTGTTCTTTATCAGATGTGTCTTTTGCATATTTTCTCCCCGTCTGTGACTTGTCGTCTCATCCTCTTGACATTGTCTTTCACAGAGGAGAAGTCTTTAATTTTAATGAAGCCTGACTTACCATATTTTTCTTTCATCGATCATCTTCTTCCAGATTGTGTTGGCTATTCTGAGTCTTTTGCTTTCCATATCAACTTTAGAATCAGTCTGTTGCTATCTATTCTCTGCATATTTTAAAAAACTTTTCTCTTTGGAGTTTTGCACTTTACTATGGTTTGTCTCCGTATGGATTTCCTTTTGTTTGTTATGCTTAAAAATTGTAGAGCTTTCTGAATCTGAGGTTTGATATCTTTCATTTTTGCTGAAAAATCTTCAGTCATGATCCCTTCAGACAGTGACTGCCCCACCATGTCCTGTCCTCTCTGTGTGGACCTTGGGTGAAACACCTCTGAGACTGGTTCACACTGTCCGCAGCCCTTGGCGGCTCTTTTCTACGCCCATCCTGCTCCTCTTTGTGCTGCATTCTGAGTTCTTCTCCTGATCTACTTTCCAGTTTATCGATATTCTATTCTGTCATAGAGGATAAAGCCCTTCCACTGAGCTTTAATTTTCGATACTCTACTTTTTATTACTGGAAGTTCTATCTGGTTCTTTTTTAAATCCACGACATTATTTTGTATAGCTTTCTATCTCCAATAGATATTTCAAGCCTGTCTTTTTAAAAATTTACCCATAATATAGTTTCTAATCTGTATCTGCGAATATCTGAAGTCGTTGACCAGCCCATCTCTTTTGTCTGTCGTTTCTGCTGCTCCTTACTGGGTTCCGCCTGCAAAACCAAATCCCATTAGCTGTAAAGGTTTATCTTAGAAGCCAGGTGTCTTTTTCCTTAGTTTCCTCCTCTAATGTCTAGCCCAAGCATGAATCCAGGTGTAGCAGGGTATAATAATAGCTTACATCTGCTTCACCTTGGCCTGCAAGGAGAAGTCTGTGGAAAATGTTGTGACTCATAACTCCAGTCAGTGAGTTGAAGCCGACCTGAATGTCTTCAGGGCTAAGGTGATGATGTCAGGATCACTTCAGCTAAAATCAGGGACAAATTGAATAATGCCTGTTGTTGGCCAAATGCCTGCAGAGTACTTCTGAGGACTATATAATCAGTACAGTTGACCTTTGAACACGGGTTTGAACTGTGTGGGTCCACTCATATGTGGATTTTTTTCAATAAATGTGTACTCCAGGACTACTTGATCCATGGTTGGTTGAACCACAGATACAGAGGAACCATCTGTACAGAGGGTTAACTAACTCTAAGTTCTGTATAGATTTTCATTTGTGCGGAGGGTTGGTGCCCCTGACCCCTGTATTGTTCCAAGGTCAGCTGTGTTTCCTCAGCACCTGCATATCTCTGATAAGCACCCCAGGTGCAGAGCGTAGTGTTCAATGCGTTGGATGTCGTATGGTGTCCAGGATCTGCTTTCAAATACTGCTACTCCCCCAATTCTGGGGTGCTATATGAAACTGGCAGAGTGTCAGTAATTGCTGAAGCTGGGTCCATTATATACAGGGGGCTTCACTGTACTGCTGTCTCAGCTGTGGAACGTTTGACAGTTTCTCAATAAGAAGCTGTTTTTGCCTTTTCCGTTCAAAGTGTGTTGTGACAGCTTCCTTGGGCCCCCTTTCTCTCTGTGTCACCCCAGGCCGACGTGATGGTGGACACGGTCCCACGCTGCCCGGTCTGCACTGGCGTTGTGAAGCCCGACATCGTATTCTTTGGGGAGATGCTGCCCCACAGGTTCCTGCTGCATCTGGCTGACTTCCCCATGGCAGACCTGCTGCTCATCCTTGGGACCTCTCTGGAGGTTTGTCAGCAGGCCTTGCGGTGCACAGACATGTGGGGAGGAGGCTGGCGGAGCGAGGCAGAGGAGGTGGGGCTGGTGGGACAGATGCTCTGGGGCCACACCTCTGGAAGGTGAGTGGATTCAACATGCGAGGAGGCAGAGGTGTTCCAGGCCTAGAATGGGGAGCAGGGAGGACGCTCAGCGTTGGAGGTATCCAGAGTGCAGGTGGGCACAGTGCACAAGGGGAAGGGGTGTGGGAGACGTGAGGCGGGAGCAGGTCTCCCAGGTCGTATCACAGAGACCGACCTTGTGTAGAGGCAGTGAAACCAGGGATGTAGCTGGTCATCCTCGGGATCGGAGAGACTTGGGGACAGGGACTGAAGTGAGCAGATGTCCAGGAGGCTGGGCACAGTCAGACTGCGGGGCTATGAGAGACGGCAGAGAGGGAACGGCTGGACTCGGAGCCTGGCGTCACTTTGAGGACCGAAGAGAGAGGTGTCTGTCTCTTCGTGGGGGTCAGGGCCTTTGCTGGGGAGGGGGAATCTGGATCAGGGATGCTGAGTGTCCTGCACACGTGTGTTTGAGGTGCCTGGGAGATGCATCCGGATTTGAAGCTCAGGAGACTTCTAAAGGACGTGATGAGACCCTGAAATGGGCTGTGCCTGATTGGATGCAGGCACCAAGGGGCAGAGGGGCCAGAAAGACCTGTGCCTGGGGCCCCAGCCAGTCAGAGGCCCAGAGCTGTGTGTTTCTTCAGTGAATCTGCCTGCTGTGTGCCAGGCCCTGTTGCAGGCCCTGTGTGTCAGGAACCCCTCAGTGGTGGCCCCTCTGTGAGGGGCCGGGCCCTTGCTCTCAGGGAGTGAGACCAGATATACGAGCTGTCATGTCACTGGTGAGTGTGGATGAGGAGGGCAGGTAAGGTGGTGTGCATGAACTTTAGCAGGGAGACCCACAGGACCCAGGAGATGTCGGAAGAGAAAGGGGGCGTGGATGAGAGGGAGGCTGGGGTGGGGGAACAAGGGCATCGAGACCCAGCGGTGGGAGTGCTACTGAAGAAATGAAACGGATGCTGGGTTTTCTCCATATCCAAGGTCCCACTGTCAGTCTGTGCTGTCCCTCCGAGGCTGCAGGGGCTGTGGCAGAAAGGTCCCGAGGGCTTGGGAGGGCGGGCAGTGTGCTCCTCACGTTTGGGCAATTTTTCAGGTGGAACCTTTCGCCAGCTTGTCTGAGGCCGTGAGGAGCTCGGTGCCCCGACTGCTCATCAACCGGGACTTGGTGGGGTCCTTGGCTAGGCATCCTCGGGGCAGGGATGTGGTCCAGCTGGGGGACGTGGTTCACGGTGTGAAAAGGCTGGTGGAGCTTCTGGGCTGGACGGAGGAGATGCGGGACCTCATCCAGCGGGAAACTGGAAAGGTAGGGACGGCTGAGAGTCACGGGAGGGGCCATCTCTTCTACTCTGGGGTCTGGTCAACCTGGAATGGCGCCCTCTTTGGCTAAAACAGTAACAGTAATAGGTAATATTGCTGTTAACCCTGTACCAGGCACTGTTTGGCGCCATCTATGTGCTTATGAATCGGGTGCTGTGATTCTTAATACCTCTGTTTAGAGATGAAGAAACTGATGCTTCGTTCCTGCTGAGTGGCAGAGTGGAGATGAGGGTCCAGGCAGACAGGGCTGTCGCTCTGCAGTCGTCACACTTCAGCTGTCTTTGTACCCCAAACTAAAGGAGCACTCCAGGATAAGATGGGATTCTGAAGTTCTCTGAACCTGTGTGGGATGATGCTTTTAGGAGATAATCAGAGTGAGAGGAGTTGACATATCATCTGAGCGTAGAAAGTGAGAGCGCCTTGATCTCTCTAGATGGCAAACCTCCTATAAACAAGTGAAGTTGCAGAAAATGCAGTTTCCCGTGAGAATCAGTTAGCATGTGTAGCCTTGATGTGAGGGGTTATTTTCTACAGGGGGCAGCATTAAGCATTTTAAGTCCAGTTGTCTCAAAGAGGATTATTTATGATTACAGCCAGGTATAACACTGCTGAAAGTGGACTTCACTAGAATGCTGTAAGTTATGTTCTTGCTATCTTGGGAAACCTCTCACCCTTTGGCTGTGGCTGCTTCAGGACTCAGGGCCATGAGTCAGCCCTTTCCTCTCACCTCCACTGGCAAAAGCCCCCAGCCTCTGGCTACAGCCTGATTTCTTACCAATTTGAACCAAAGCAAGAAGAATATGAGGCTTTTTAAAGATATAAGACTTTGCAGTTATATTGTTTTCATGGTATTAGACATCATTGCCTTTCAATCCAGAGTTAGGGCTCTTAGGGATAAGATGTAGGATGGTGCCATTTCTCATCTCATTATATGGAGGAAATAAAGACCGTCAAACGTTAAAGTCACGTTGCTGGGCCGCTTAATGGAAGCAGAGTCCGGCTAATACGGACGCTTACACTTTACACCGCGAGAGGAACCGTAGCAGATGCCTTGCTCACAGGGGAGTAGAGATCTTGGTCAGATCCGCCTGGCAGCTTACACAGGAGGCTTGGGTGGCTGACTTCCTACTTCCATATAACAGCAAGACAAAGTCAAGTAGCCTCTATAGACGTTTAGAATTATAGTCCTATAGGATTTGACCTGTGCTATTTTCTAGTTCCACAGAAATTTGTGTAAAGTTACGATTTTAGGGGTTTACTTATTTTAAGAGTTGCTGTCCAAGAATAAACACTAAGGGATGAGCTGAAGTCTAAGATGGATTACTTTTCCAAACAGTGAACGTACTTCAGTACATCTTGACTGGTTACTTAAGCGAAGCCCTCCATTTAGCCACCCAGTTTTGCCCAGCCCTGCTGGCATCGTCTTAACTTGGTTGAACAGCAGCATTTGCAGACAGAAAAGCTTCCGTTTTAGGAAATAATTCAATTCCAGGCCCTGAGATGTGCCCAGGTATGTTTTCAGATAACCAGTTTCCTCTCTCCTTTGTGCTCCAGCTTGATGGTTGGGACAAATTAGGAGAGTGAGGGCTGCTCCTCACGCCAGAAATGGCTACACGGGAGTCACTGCCCACTTCTGACGAGCCCTCTGCCTGAAGAACAGCTCGGGCACGCTTACAAATTTTGGCTGAACCAGAACATGCGACCTGAGGCTGCTCCTGGAGTGTCTTCCCAGGGCATGAGAGTCTGTGCACTTGGGGCCACCCCAGCCACAGATGTGCAGGAGCTGCCTGGCCTGACTTTTTGCTGAAGCTCTTAATGCCACAAGCGTTCTTCTGATGGTCAACCTCTTGGACTCAGACAGCCTGGAACCCCAGACTGGACTCCATCTGAAGGGCAGGTTTAGCATCTGTCCACTTGGGTCGAGCAGCCCCAGTCACACCCCAAGTGTGGGCCTGGGTCCCAGGTAATGCACTAGGGTTTTCTAGCGCTGTGGCCTCTTTAGTAGGTTTATTTTTAGAGATTGTCCTTCATTTCTGGCATGAAGTAAACTGTAATAGAGAAACTGGGCATCCCTTCATTTTTGTCTCCTAAAAGGGAAGATGAACGTGGAAAGGGGAGCTTGGGGGTGTGTGGGTGTCTCTCCTCTACTGAAACAACCCGAGGACTGAGAACATTTGTCCCTGATTCATCTCAGAGATGGGCATAGTGCCCTCTTCCAGCTCAAGTCCATGGGACCTTCAGAGCACCCAGCACCCCTCATGAAGGTCATCCCATCCTGTTCACTCGACCCCGATGCCTTTCACATCAACCCCCAGAAACTCATCTGTTCCAGACCATTCCAGCAGCTTCCTGTCTCCCTGTCTCTACTCTCCTCCATCAGGCCTTCTTCCAGTAATGCTGCTAGAATTAACCTCTAAGACAGAAGGTAGTACTCATTTGGAAACCTCGCCTGGCTCCCTGACCTGTGCTCAGGCCACACTGCTGTTTGGGCAGAACATACTGTGGTCTCCCTGCTTCTGTACAGGCCTCTTCTGGGGTTGCCCCAACCCTGCCCCCCCAGTGCTCTCTCCTTCCTGGCATCTTGTCTTCCCCACTGGGCCGGAGCAGATCTCACCGACAGACTCCTCAGGAGACCTGGTGGCCTCACTCTTCAAGAACAAGACATGCGGGCTTCCCTGGTGGCAAAGTGGTTCAGAGTCCGCCTGCCGATGCAGGGGACACGGGTTTGTGCCCCGGTCGGGGAAGATCCCGCATGCCGCGGAGCGGCTGGGCCCGTGAGCCATGGCCGCTGAGCCTGCGCATCCGGAGCCTGTGCTCCGCAACGGGAGAGACCGCAACAATGAGAGGCCCGCGTACAGCAAAAAAAAAAAAAAAAAAGAACAAGACACGCATACGCACCTGGGAAAAGTGCTGAATTGTAAGAAAAACATGATTCTATTTCTGCTTAACGTGCCTTTACTTGGTATCTTGCACATATATTCACACACAAACATCCCTGCCTGGAACTCTTTATTCCAGAATAATGTTTCTGTGAAGCTCTGTGGTGCATGACAGAAATCTAGACTTATGGTTTCAGGGGAGACATTATCCTTCATGTATTTATGGTTGAAACCAGTGGGAAGGATCGAGACCCGACTGTCACAACCAGAGAACATGGGCACTGAGCCAGGACCGAGAATGCAAAAGGCTACCAGCCGTGCACTCAGTGGGGACAAAAACAGCAGATCATACCTTGTGTGTTTCTGGCATTAGCATATAAAGTTCCAGCAGGTTCTTTCCCCTGTGAAATGTGGTGCTTGCCCAACACCAGTTCTGGGCCTGCATGCCAGCTGTGGATGTGCTGTGTCTCACTCAGCCCACACTCAGCCCCCGCCCTCCCAAACCCATGTACATTTCTGCCTTCAGTTAAGCCCTGCCCTCAGGCACACATAAAAGAAACCACTTCATTTGCGGAAAGCAAGGCTGAGTTCCCAGAGTTCGTAGGACAAGACCCTTGCAGCCCTAAAGAGAAGAAAATGGACCAAAGGCAAATCACGAATAGAAGTGTGGGAGTAAAGAGAAAAGGGTCTCCGAGTTGGAGGGAGGGATGTGGCTTCCCCAGGTCCTGGCCCCCAGGACTCCTCTGGAAGCAGCACCAGTTCTGAAGGGCAGTAGAAGAGCAGCTGTTCTCAGTCAGGGTCTGAGTCAGGGTCCGAGGAGAGCTGTCCCTCCATGGTCTCGCACATGGCATCCTGCAGGGATGTGAGCTGACCCCGGGGACTCATCCCCATGGGCTGGATGACTCTGTGCCTGCGGGGAAAAGGCGTGGTAGGGATGGGCACGGGTCCTGCTCACCCCTGGCTGCGACCTTCTGTTCCACCAAGCTGCTCCTGTTTACTAGGGAAGCCTGGGTGGGAACTGTTTCAGTCAGTCCTAAATCCTAACTGCTACCTAAGCTCTGAGACCTTAGGCAGTGTCTTAATTTCTCTGGGCCTCAGTTTTCATCAACTGTAAAGATAGACCTAATACTGATCTCAGCCCTAACCCCTGGCTAGAGAATTTCCTCCAAGACAGGTGATTTCAAACATTAGTAACGCAGCCCTGCCAGAACCTAAGCCCCACTGTGATCCCACTTCCTGTGGCTCGCAAGACAGGACGTGGGTCCTTCTCCTTTGTCCTAGCGCTGGGCCCCTCCTGCCAGGGCACATACCTGGAGAGCTTGTCAAACATGTTCACCAGCTTCATGGCCTCATGCTCTTTCTGCTCCTCTGTCATGCCCTCCATGGGGTTGGGAGGCTTTTCCTCTACCCTTCCAGTCACTGGGTTTATGCTGTTTCACAAGAGAGGGAGCATGGGGAACGCATCAGTGACTTTGCAGGACAAAAGAAGGCTGTATGGGGTGAGTGGAGTTCCTTATCTTCCTGCTTGGGCTTGCAATGGCAAGAAACCCATTTTCCTGGGTGCGGGGAAGGCTAGGCAACTGCAGAAGAGCCCTCCCTCCTGGAGCAGCAGGTAACCAGCTCCTGCTGTCTGGACCACCCGGTCCCCGGCACTGCTCGGCCCCCTTCAGCCGGTGTTCTCAACAAAACACCCTGATGTCAGAATACGTGTCACTTGGGAACAGTAGCCTGATTCTGTAAGGTTTTACCTGCTGGTCACCCTGTCCTGCCCACCCTACGGGCCCAAATGGGTGTGGGAATAGGAATGGGGGCCGAGTGAGGGCAGCCCGAGGATGTGGGGGGCACACACCTGGCCTTGGCTTCCTTGTACTCGTCTGTGTCCGTGTCCTCGTCCTCCGAGTACTGGCCCTCAGGCCGGCCCCCTGCCATGAGGCCCCTAGCAGCCAGGAGGCCGGCAGCATTCCCGTAGCCTGTGTACTTGATGAATCGGGGCACTGAAGGGCAGGGCAGAAGTCAGTGTGCAAACGTGGCTGGGGAGGGGCAGGCGAGGGGCAGGCGAGGGGCCGGCCCCCCGACTCACCGCTCTCAGAGCACAGGACAAACAGGAACTCGGCTGCCACCCTCTTCACGTCGGTGTCCAGGTGCGTCATGAGGCGAACCAGCTTGTTCCGCAACAGCTCCCCCACCTCAGGCCGGGTCCTCACATCCCGCAGCGGGGGCAGCACCTGGGGATGTAGTTGTCCCTGAGCCCAGGCCTGGAACGACCAGGGTCTCTGACCAGGGCCTGACCGCGGCCCCTCTGCCCCGTACCTGGGCCTTCAGGAACTTCCTGGCGGGGCGGTGCATGCGGGCACACTCCGTCAGCACGCTCAGCACGGGAGCCACACTCTCCTTCAGCCTGTGCGTCTGCAGAGGAGCCTCTGTCACTGGACTGCGCCCATCTGACTCGAGGCCAGGGGAGCTAGGCACATACACCAGATGGTCCTGGCAAGAAGCGTTCGGGACGAGGCCCCGCCACAGGGGCCCCAGCTGAGGGGCTCAGAGAGGGCAGTGGGTGTCTGTGTGAGCTTCGAAAAGGACAGGCGTGGACCCTAACTCAGGGCCATTCGCATGCCCTGCAACTTGAGGCAAATCACTCAACTGCTTTGAGTCTCACTTCCCTCCCTTTACACCAGAATGGTGGGGAAAACAGAGTGTCCCAAGCTGTTAGCACACCACCAGAACACAAACCAGCTCCCAGGGCACGCAGGCAACATGGATTCCCCGGGGCCCTACAGAATCTCTTTGGCTTGCGTGATACGTCTGCGAACGCCAGGGTGGCTGGTTAGAGCACTGGCTGGCCAATGCCCTGGGGTGCAGCCACAGGCATCAGGGAGCCTCTGGCTTGAAGGCCCTGCGGGTCCCCTTAGGGACGCCAAGGCACGGCCGATGCTCGTCACCAAGGGCTGCTTGTGCTCAGTGACACTTTGAGTTTAGGGGCACAAGCAGGGACTACGGGTGGGCGGGCTTCTCAAGGCCACTCAAAGACCCACAAGGAGATCTAAGAAAATGAGTCCTTTGCTAGACTCTGAAAACTGTTTCCGTATACTTCTCAGGGAGGAGGGTCCAGCCTCCTGCGTGGCCGGACCGTGGAGGAGCTGGAGCGTCACCTGAATCACACTGGGGGGCTGATCTCCACCTCCCAGCGTGGACTACAAAAACGCAGCGACCACAGCTGCGCGGGAAAGCCTGGACCAGAGCCACAGCAGCTCCCCCTGCCCACCTGGTGCAGACGCTTCTCCAGGAAACTAAGGAGAGCACGAATCACATCCATGTTCACTCCCAGGAACTCCAAAGAGCCTTCGTGGGGTTCCAGGGTGAGAAGAACGTCCAGACATTTGAGGGGCAAGTTCCCCAGGAGGTTCACCGTGTGGCTAGGGACAGATGAAAGGGGAATTTGGTAAATCCAATCCCCGAGCCCAGGTACAACGCCTGCCACCACGTGCTGGGGCCATGATATAAACCAGCGCAGGGGGCCTGAGCAACAGCACGAGGTACCAGAGCTGAGGGCAACACTCCCTGCGAACGGCCGACCTAGTGCACATCTGGGTCGAAGCAACGCAGTCAAAAATCAGAACCTGCCTATGCGTAGGTCAGCAACAATGGACGTGAATAAGCGCGCTGCCTTACAGATACCATACTGTCCGTGACACTACCCAAAGTCCACTGGCACGTTCCTGTCCCCGGACTCACAGCTCTTGTCCTAGCTGTGTACTGTAAATGCCGGAGCTCCCCGGAAATACACTGACGTCCGTCTCACCCAGGTGAAGAAGCCTCTAGAGCTAGGAACCACCAGGGAGACCTGCGAGCAGAACGCCCCCCGCACGACAGGCACCACCCTCACCCGTGGAGCTCCTCTGTGCGGTCTCCAGCAGCAGCAACCATCACACAGTGCCGCAGAAGGGTCCCCAGGTGCCGGTAAAGGGCAGTGTCTTCCTGACCAAAGAGAAGAAGATTCCTGTGAGAGCGCCCCACTCGTCCCCATCGCTGCCAGCTGAGATTCCACCGTCTGGCCCACCGCAAGCCCACGCACGCTAATTACACACCTCTATTGTACACCTGGATGCTGTCCTCTCCCACGCGACCTGAAGAGCACCCTCCTGACTAAGAACGTTGACGGATCCCTTTGGACCTGCTCTGCGCTTTAGGCCCATGCTCACAGAGGCGTGGTGATGAGTCTCTCACAGCCTCCCCCCACCAAACAGCCCTCCTGCCAAGCTGCAAGAGCCAGTTATGCTCTCCACCGCCCTGAGAAAACTTCCTTGAGGGCCCTGTCCCGGATGGGCATCTCCCTGCCTTCTCTTGACAGGCTAAGAGTTCCTCCTGGCCTGACGTGGAGAAATTTGAAGATACCTGGCAAAGCAGCACGTCCAAGAAACGTCCAAGTTGTTATACCCCACCCACAGGCTAAGATCAGCCCTCACCTCGTCCACTTCCCTCTTGATGGAGTCGAAGGTGATGTTGAAGAGCACTTTGAGGATCTCCATGGCTCGCTCAGTCTCCTGGGGAGGCAGGAGCTCAGGGGGCCTCTCTCCAGGGGTCATTCCCAGCGTCAGCTCCAGCGCTTCGGTCAGCAGGTGCACTCCCTGCAGCTCCTGAAACAGCTGCTGGCGCACATCGGCGCGAAGTGCCGTTAGCAAGAAGAGGAGGCGCAAGTCAAAGAACTGGACGTCGTGCGGGAAGCTGCTCTGGCGGTACAGCCCCACTCGCTCTGCGAGCCTCACCACTAGACCCGCCTCTGCCGCCAGCACCTGTGCCACGGGGCTGCTTAACACAAGGTTGCACAGGCACTTAAGGGACTCAAGCACAACATCCATGTCCAGGGGTTCGGGGACCGAGCCCTGGGAGGCGGAGATGCCAGCATAGCAGGCAAGTGCCTGCAGGCTCCGGCGGCTGGTGAATGAGTCCAGGCAGCTGCGGTCCCTAGACAAGATGCGGATGCTCTGCAGCCAGATGATGCGGCGGGAAGGTGGCAGGCCCTGCTCCAGGACCGAGACCAGCAGCTCCGCCAGTCTCTGTGGGCAGGGAGAAGAGCGGTTCCACCAGGCTCCTCTACCTAGGCCACCCGTCCCTGCCCCTCTACCCTTCGTTGAGCACCCACCTTCCTGTCCTCCTGTTGGGCAGCATCAAACGTGAAACTCTGGCAGTTCTGCAAAGAGACCCAGAGGCTCAGAAGGCGCAGGCCCACCGCGGCAGAACCCGGGCTCCGTGGAGAGGGACCTGAGGCCGCAGGCACCGCTCGGAACAGATGGCGCCCCAGCCCCACACACCAACCCCCACAGCAACTCCTCAGAGACGTGGCGCTCCTCCCTGCCGCGCTTCCTTCCACCCTCAGCCCCTCGCCACGCTCACCACTCACGCCCCCGCCGCCGGCCACGCGTGCGGACCCCACCCGGCCCCACCTCCTCCCTAAACGTCCCGCGTCCACAACTCCCGCTCACCTCCCGGTTGTATGCGCGAAGAGCCTCCATAACTACGTCCTCCTCCCCCGTCTCCACGGCATCCGCAACCGCCCGGGGCTCCATGGCGGGCCCGGGACCCGGCGCCGGGAAAGCGTGAAGCACCTCGCTTCACGGTTCCCGGCCTCCGTCTGCCCGCCCCGCCCAGGCTCGGCGCACTGGGGTGGCCACGACCGGGCTTGCGCGGCACCGCGGGGCGGGGCTTGGGAGGCGCGCGGGGGAGACCGGGATGAGGCGTGCGCGGCGCCGCGGGGCGGGGCCTGGGAGGCGCGCGGGGGAGGCCGGGACGAGGCGTGCGCGGCGCCGCGGGGCGGGGCCTGGGAGGCGCGCGGAGAAGGCCGGGACAGGGTGTGCGCGGCGTAGTCTGGGCTGCGCGCGCCTTAAAGTGGCGAGCCCTGGAACAGCCCCCCTCTAGGACCCAAAGGCTTTGCCGCCAAGTGAACTTGGGCTTCAAAATCCGACTCGGTGATCGTCCGACCTCTGGGCCCGAATCGCCCCTGAACCGAGCGGCGAGCCTCGCTTCTTGGGCCGGAATTCCCTGTAGGAGAGGATCTCAGCCCCCCACCCTTCCATCACACGAACACCAACACTCCTCTTGATGCACAGAACGAATGAGATGTCCAGGAGAAAGCCGAGGTGGAAAGGATTTTGCAACCCCGGGACCACTCGGTTTCTAACCAGGCGTTTGAGTGCCTACTGCATGCGAGGAGCCGGGATGCGGGTGAACAGGACCCAAAGGTCCCTGTCTTCGTGCAGCTTATGTGCCAGAGGTGAAGACCAAGAAAAACGGGCAAACGAGACGACTTTAGGCATAGTGTTGTGATCGAATAAGAAAAGGGGCTTGATGGACTGCAGGGAGACCTGAAGAAGTGCCATTTTTGCTGAGACCGGTTGGTAAGAAGTGAACCAGGAAAGGATCTGAAAGAAGGTCATGGAAAGTAGAAGGAGTGGCCAGTGCAAAGGTGGGAATGGCCGTGGTGGGAGATAGAAACGTCATTATTGTGGCCGAGAGAAAGGGGAGAGTGGGGAGGGGAGGTCAGGATGAAGGCAAAGCCTGGTCATGTGCGGTGACTTCCTTGCTGTTTAAGCAGGCACACCTGTTGGTCTGGCCTGGACTCAGTTTACAACGTGAAAAGCAGAGATGATAAAAGTTCCCATTTCAGTGGATTGTCAGGCAGACTAAATGACACACAGCAAGTGCTCCATTACGTTGGGTGGTAACTTATAGTCCATCCACTGGGCAAGAAGGCTTTGTTGAGTATCTACTTTGTGTCAGGCCCCTTGTCAGTGCCCAGGTGCAAAGTCAAGAAGCACTGGCTCCTACCGTCCCCACTCCCCTTACGCTCCCACTCCTCTTCCTGGTTTCTTGTTTTCTTCGGAGTGCTTCACCCCTGCGACTTCTGCACTGCTCGCTGGTTCCAGGCACTTTCTAGGCACTGATCTCCACTTTGTTCCGTCGGCAGTAACTGGAGCCGGCCTTCGCACCGAGTCCGCTTCTTAGCCGCACCGCAGCCGGGCGGGCCGGGTCGGGCCTCAGGGCCCGGGCGGGGTCGCGGCGAGGAGCCTCTCTCGCCTGGGAAAGGGCCCGTGGGCTCTTCACAGTTAGGACCTGAAGCCGCCTTAGGCGGGAATGGTTGCGGGAGTGTTTATCGGCACCCTAATTGACACTAAAGACACTAACCACCCAGGGGTCCCAAAAGCAAAGGGCTCGCCCCATCCCCAAGCCAAGCTGTGGAAGAAACGTCAGATCCTTCCTTTCCCACTGCCGCACCCCCGCGGCCTGGACCTCGGCCGGAAGTCGGACGGCCTGAGGCGGAAGGGGCGGGACCGGAAGCCACTTCCCGCGAGTGTGCCACGTCAGAGGAGGTTGTGGCCGAGCCGAGCCGGAGACGGATCCCCGGGTCGGAGCTGTACGGGATGGCGGACTGGGCTCGGGGTGAGTGCGGGAGAGCCGAGGCGGATGGCGGCGGGGCCCGCTGGAACCAACGCCGCTGCCCGCAGGAGCCGCCTTTGCCTGCCCCCCGTCCCGCTGAGTGGCCTCGTCCGGGAGACCCTCGGGGCGGGCGGCGACGGGGCAGGGCGGCCGGGCTGCAGCCAGCAGCGCGGTGGAGGAGTCCCTGGGGCCCTGTGGGCGCTCCTGCCCAGCTGCTCCGTGAAGCTGCGGGGTCCGGAGGCCCGCAGTCCCCACCTCTGCGAGATGGTTCTGTCCGGGACCTCGGCCGGGCCGCCTGGTCGACGGGTCCCGGAGGCTAGCCCCCTCGGAGTGGGGGCTGCGCGTGATGAGAGGGCCCAAGCAGGCCGCGTACGGACTCGGGCTCAGGGTGCCCCACTTGCCCCCCGGGAGCCCCTCTTCTCATTTGCCAAGTGGAATGCCGATGCTTGTTTCGCTGGGCTGTTGTGACCTTTAAGGAATTAATGGATACAAGGGGTTGGTAGGACGCTAACGCCTCTAATTTTGGGGTCTGTACACATTCGTGGTTCTTAGGGCTGTGCTCCTATTAGATAAGTCTCATTGAGGTATCTGGGCCAAGGCAAATATGCACTCTGAACTTTGGGGGAGGCAGTTGTCATCTACCCGATAGGATGGTAATTTTAAATCACCAAGCCCAGCCCCTGTCGTGGGCCAGGTCTCAGCAAACACCATGCTCTGGGTGTCATACAAGGCCCTGTGTGGGGTGCAGAAGTGAGCAGACCTAGGCCCTGCTCTTGGGATCAGTCTCAACCTTTGTTACTAAGGCTTTCCTAAGGCTTTACCAGAGTTCACTGGTTTTCTCTGAGAACAGGTTCTGTGTACGTCGCTGGTGATATCCATGGAGGGATGGTACAGGTTCTGTCACAGAATGTCAGGAAGTGCTGGTTGGACTGAGCCCTTTGGAGGTGCCTACGCATCCCAGCCTGGATGAGTACACAGAACATGTGCTCACGCACACTTGTTTATACAGCCTGTCTTGTGTGTGGAGTCCACATGTTGGATCCTGGGTTAGGGCGGGACCTGCTCAGTAGACTCAGGAGGGCCCAGTACCTCCGGACACCCGACTGGGCCAGATGGGATTGGAGTGAGAGCCCTGAGGCCACAAAGGGCTGAGGTGCAGGCGTCCAGGGGATGCTCGTGGGTGGATGCATGCCCTCAACCTCTGTCTTTACTTGCAGCTCAGAGCCCCGGCGCTGTGGAGGAGATTCTAGACCGGGAGAACAAGCGGATGGCTGACAGCCTGGCCTCCAAGGTCACCAGGCTCAAATCGGTCAGTGGTGGTCCTCTCCTTTTGCCTCCACCTAGCATCCTGGAGGGGGTATCGGAGGGAGGGTGAAGACCTGGAAGGATTTCAGGTAGTTCCATCATCCTTGTCCCGTCTGTGGCACACTCACTTGTGTGCGGCCCAGGTGGCATTTGGATCTGCTGACCTCTGCTGGTCTTGCTGGGGGTCAGGTGCTGTCCGCTGTGTTTGTCCTGGCCTGACCCTGCCTCTTCTGTGTTCTGACCAGCTGGCCCTGGACATTGATAGGGACGTGGAAGACCAGAACCAGAGCCTGGGCGGCATGGTAAGGCCCGTGTTTTGTGAGTGTCACGGTCACCTCTGCTCCCCACCGCCTGCTGTGCAGCCCCCACATGTGTGTGTGTTGTGGGGTCGCCGCCCCTGTGTGACGATGATGGGATTCCTTCCTCAGGACACAGATTTCACGAGTGTGACGGGCCTCCTCACGGGGAGCGTGAAGCGCTTTTCCACAATGGCACGTTCTGGGCGAGACAACCGGAAGCTTCTGTGTGGTATGGCCATGGGCCTGATCGTGGTCTTCTTCATCCTCTCCTACCTCCTGTCGAGGCCAAGGACGTGAGCCAGTGGGAGCTGGCTTCTGCGGGTGCCTCGGGCAAGCATGGTCCGCCTCTGCCTGGCGTCCTGGGCCAGAGAACTTAACGACAAAATACTCCTTTGAAACGACGATTGTGGCTTAGGAATCTTGTTCCTGTGTGGCTGGGAGCCTCTGACCCAGTGAGCTTGTGTTAGCTGGTCCCATGTGTGCAAGGGGCCCATCTTCATGGGGTAGCCAAGGCCCACTTCCTCTGCCACCTTGGGTGCTAGAAGCCCCAGCAGAGTCAGGTCCAAGCAGAGCAGCTGGGAATCCTGGACACGGTCACCTGTGAACAGCAGCTCTTCCCCTGGCCCTCGAGTTTCTGAACATCTCAAGGCTCTTCTACGCTGTTCTTGTCTGGATAAGGCCACGTCTGGTATTTGAGATGCTTGGAGCTGACGTGGGAAGGGGGTGTGGTGGTGAACCTCAGATCATCGCTGTCACCTTCAGCCGAGTGTTCTCAACCCAGAGATGGCAGTTGCTCCTGCCCAGAGCCGCTGGGCATCCGTGGACCAGTGGAAGTCAGGGGTCCTGCCGAGAGGCCTCTTCCTGCCTTCCAGTCCCACAGCTGAAGCCCGACCCTCAGGGAAGGGCAGGGGTTGTGGATGGAGTTGGGAACTGCAGCCTTCGCTGAAAGCATGGGGCTCACATTCTGGTGATCTCCCGGCCATGTATCCAGGTGCAGAAAGTGATACTTTCTCACGATTCAAGATCTACCCAGAGCACCAGGGATCTACTTCCAGGAGACCAGATCTCTGGAAACAAGTCCATCTGGCATTTCAGAGTCAGGCAGGGTGTGAGGAGGGACTTTCGTGGGTATAGATGGAGGCTTCCAAGTAAGGGCTCTTCATAGGACCTATAGGTCAGTTTCTGAGGGTCAGCGAGCAGTTCCCACCAAGCCTGGCCCTTCCACTGCGGTGTTTGCCCACCTCTCCCTGGGCCCTCAGCGCCCACTCGGTCAGTCCCCTGCTCACTCGAACCTCGAACTGAACCACAGGCCGAGCCAGACCAGTGGCTTCTTACCCCACTGAGACCTCAGTATCCTTGTCTTCACAAAAAACACTTGTAAGAAACGAGTCACCGGCTTGTGTCCTTCCCTGCCCTTGTTCGACCTTCTGGTTTCCTAGTCAGCCCCCCTTACTCCCTGAGGGCTACTGGCTCACCGTCCGCCTCCCCGCACGCTCGTGCCATGCGCGGTCACGCGCGCCAGCCGCACCTGCTGCCCCACGTTGCTGGTCTCTGGCCCCGGGCACCGCGCCTCTGGTGCCGCTGCTGCGCCTCCCCTCGTCCTCCGCCCGGCAGGCTGGCTTCACCTCGCACGCTTGCTTTGGTGCCCTCCCTTCCACTGTACCTGCGACTTGAGTGCGCCGTCTCGTCCAGCGTGTGCTTGTGTCTCCCCCGGTGAGACTGCCTTGCTTGTCTCCGTGTCTCTGGGGCTTGGCTGTTTCCCTGTCCTCCTGGACGTTCCTTCGCAGGTCTCTGGTCCTGCCTTGACCCCCAGCGCCCGTGCGCTGCGGCTTTGGCTTCGCCTGCTTCTCATCTCACACTGAACCTTGTCGTGGGGCTTTGTCCTCCGGTCACCAAGCTCAACAGCTGCTGCCTGTGCAGTGTCTCCATCTGGTTGCCGCAGGCCCTGCAGATACACCCAGACCTGAGCTCCGCGGCCCCCACCTTGTCTGGGCCTGCTAACCTTGCTTCCTGAGAACGTGGCTCAGCCATGGCAGCCTTCCCCCCGCAGATGCTTTTATGTGGTGTTCCCCCTTGTCTTGCCAAGGCAGACCAGGAATTTATAGAGTTTGCCTTCAGGGTGGCACACTGGCTGCTGTGTTCTCTGCTCAGGTCTCCGTCTGTGCCTCCCCACTTCTCCACCTCCACGGCTCTTTGCAGCCCTTCCAGCTATTTGGGGGTCTGGGTTCTAGTTTCTTTCTGGTTTACTTTCTTGCTTCCTACTCTCATTGTGTTAGGTGAATTCCTGAAGGGAGCATGGCACCCCTGCTGCCGCTGTGTCGGCAGGGTTTCCTGTGGTGCCTTCCCTGCTCAGCCCTGTACACTGAGCACCTAATCCTGTGGGTAAGTGGGGTTTACCGAGGTTGATCCCGGAGACCATAAAACAGAAGGACTTGGAGCCTCCCTCTGTGCCAGGTGAGGATGAACTGCCAGGTTCTATCCCATGATTCATGGACAACACATTTAGCAATAAAAATTTGGAATAAAGAGCTTCGTGATGAAGTAAACCCATAGCCTTTGGTGTTTTCATTTCCTTGGGGACTTCAGATAGCTTTGTCTGGAACTGACTGTGCTCCGTAAACTGGCCGTGGGCACCAGTGGTCTGGACTCTGCTGCTTTCCTTCTCCTGGGTCCCTTCTCCCCTCCTCACTCATCCCCTCAGGCGGGCAGACGTGAGCTCGCCGCTTCCTGCCGCTGGACCTTCCTTTGCGCGAGTTTCTGTGACTCAGGTGGGGAAGATGCTAGCATTACCTCTTCAGGATTAAAGGGATGCAGGTGAGGTGTTTAGAACAAGTAGCCTGACACGGTCACAGCTGAGGGAGGGTCAGCAGCTGTGCTATGCTTAGTGCAGCTGCAGCCCGCGGTCCCACGGGGGTGACAGGGCTGCCTGCCCAGGGCTAGGGTGAAGGTTAGACTTCATTCCTCAAGGCTGGCCTTGGACTCCAGGGCATCCTCTGGAAATGCCCCTCTTCATCACAGCTCAGACACCCCCTTCGCTGCACAGATCTTATGCTTCCCGTATTATCTTTGATGTTTAACAGATCACCTTCAAATGTAGTCACTTAAAGTTGCAGTAATAGTTTATGTCTCACGGTTACTGTTGGAGTTTGAGACAGAGTGGAGACAGTTGTCTCTGCTCTGTGATGTTAAGGTCTCTGTTTGGAGACAAGAGACTGGCACTGCCACTTGCTGAAGGCTCACACACGTCTATAGGTCATTGCTGGTGTGAGCTGGGGGCCCAGCTGGGTTCACTGTGTTGCCATGTGTTGAGCTTCCTTACAACATGGTGGCTGGTGTGACGGTGAGCAAAGAGAAGAGGGACGGCCAGGCAGAAGCTGTTTTCTTTGTACGTTGCATGGCCTGGCTTCAGAAGTCACATAGCATCACTTTATTCAGGACGGTCACAGGCTCTAGATTCCAGGGGAGGGACACAGACCCCACCTCAGCAGGGGAGAGGCAGTCACACAGGGAGAGGACCACATGGGAAGGGACGAATGCAGGTGTGACCGTCTTTGGAGGATACAGCAAGGCGCGGAGGGCAGCGCTCCAGGCAGAATCAGAAGGGCAGGCATAGCAGCGTCTGATGCTCCTGAGCCCTCCTCTCTGCTCAGACCCCAGGCCCTGGAAGCTAGGGTGGGACCTGACAGGGGCTGGCATGATCGCCTGTGGGGGCCCCTTTCTGGAAAATGTTAATCCTCCCTCAAGGCGAACCATCGCTAACGGAATCCGTGATTTATTGTATATCTGGGCACAGCAGGAAGCACATTTAGCAAATGGGAAAGCATAGAAAAAATAGCTGGTCACAACTGTCCGAGCAAGCATGCTCTGCCCTGCAGGGCCAGGCCGGCTGCAGCCCAGCTGGTAGAGGAGCCGCCCAAAGCCCTCAGCTCGGGGAGTCTGTTGTTGGGGGGACACGATGTGCAGAGGCTTAGCGTGACGGGTGGGGCGGGGCCAGGGCTATTCCACGTCCACGACCAGGGGTGTCATGTAGTCAGAATGCTTGATGCCAAAGGTGACGATCGGGGCGCAGGGCTTGGTCACTGTCACCTGGGAGAGGAGAGGCTGTGAGGGGCCGGCACCCCCGCCCCCGCCCCGCAGGCTCTGCCCTCACTGGGGCCGGGGCTGCTGTACCCCCTAACCCCCCGGCCAAGGTGACCAGCAGGAAGCCCCTCTCAGAGCCTGGTGTGTGGTGACACTCGGCAGCGCTCACCGTCACCAGTGTTTGGGGACACTGGGGACACAGAGCCTGCCGGCTGGGGAAGGCTGGTGCTGGAACGCACAGTGTTCTGATGGTGCCTGGCCCCCGTGACCCTTGCAGGCTTACAGGCCCGTCCCCACCCCACCCCTCCGGGCCGTGCTTTTGCCAGACCTTCTCAGGGCTGTGGGCTCCTGGTCCTGGCTTGAGGGTCTTGTCCCCCGGGGGCTCCACTCGGGCAGCCATGGTGTACTGTGGAGCCTTGAACTTGGTCACCTGGACATCGGTCTGGCGGTAGGCTGCGGGACCTGGGGTCTGGGAGGTGAAAGAGGCTCACACAGGCTCGGCCTGCCAGGGCGTGCGACCCCAGAGGGCAGGGGCTGGCATCAGACACTGGGTTTCAGGCCCCAAGTCACTGTGTGTCTGTGTGTCAGGGGACTCTTCTGTCTGCAAACGATGGCCACACCATGTGACAGTACCCCAGTGCTCTGGGGCCCTTCTCTGTGTGGGATGTCACCTTCCCTTCAGCCTCGCCGTGGCAATGACACCCCAGTCTGTGCCAGCCCCAGACTTGTCCCTTCCATGAGTGTGTGTGAGAGAGGACTCTTCCTAGTTGCGGACTCAAGGGCCTTGGGCTGGTGAGGTCAGCGGTGCTGTGATGCCACCTTGCCAGTCTCCCCAGGCTCCCCAAGCTCCCGGGTACACAAGCACCTCAGGGCCTTTGCACTGGCTGTTTCTGCAGCCAGAACCCTCCTCCCCCAAATATGTCCCAGCTTATTTTTCTCCTCTTGTCAGCTTCCTCCTGCATGCCACCGTGTCTCACACTGCTCCTCGCCCCTCAGGCAGCACCCCACTCAGGCAGCACCCACACACTGGGTGTTGAGGTGTTCGTCTCTCCTCAGCACCATCGGTCTCCATGCCGAGCCTCGGCCTCTTCGTCCTCCTCCACTGTCTGCCCCTCCTCACCTCTGGGATGTAAACCAGTGGGGGTGGGGACAGACGTGTGGCAGGCTCCAAGAGGATGAAGGAGCTGAGAGGCTTCGGGAGGATGGGGGTCAGGCTGGTGGGTCCTAGGTTCTGGGGGAAGGGGCCCGATGGGCCGTCTCTCTAGGGGGTAAGCAGTGCTGTGCCCGAGCCGGGTGACCCTTGCCTTGTACAGGTCGTCGCTGAAGCTGCCCAGCTTGCTGCGGCCCTTGATGGAGAAGGCGGGCTGGGAGGCCTTGCCGACAGTGTGGGGCCCCATCACCACGGGCAGCATGTAGGCAGCGGGGCCTGTTGGGGGCGCAAGTGCCGAGTCTCAGGCTGGACGGAATCCTGTGCCCAGAGTCTCCACCCCCATCAGGCCAGCCCCCCTCACCCGCCCTGCCCGGGATCCTCGACCCGGTCAGCCACAGGCCATCGGGGCTGTGGCGGACCTGGGGTGCTGTCCACTCGGAAGGTCTTGGTTCGGGCAGAAATGGAGTGGCTGGGCGCCGAGTCGAACACATGCTTGGTAGATTTCTCTGGAAAGTAGTGGCCTGCGGGTGGGGGGAGGAATGGTGTGGGTGCTGGGACAGGGAGGACCATCCAGCAGATGCAAACAGGTGCCCGGGCCTGCTCGGGCGGTTCTAGGAAGACCTGCGATGTCGCAGGCCTGGGGCCTCTGGGCCCCAGTGAGTGGCGACCGGGATTGTGCACGGGTGTCCACGATGGAAATGCTGGCTGCAGGGGCTGGGGGGAGGCAGGGGCTGCTTTGAGAAGGAGGGCGAGTCTGACTTGGGCCTGGTGCGGTGACTTTGGCCAAGGAAGGCCCAGGTCAGAGTAGGGCACTAGGGTCTCAGAGGCTGCAGTGGGGTCACAGCTCCACCTCCGGGCCTGATGATATCCCTTCATGAGGAGAAACGTGGGTCAGGAGGGTGAGGATGGCTGTACCCCTCACACCCCTCATACTGCAGCCAGGCCTGCAGTGGCCAGCAGCAGGGTTGGGTGGAGCGGGGCTGGGGCTGGGCCAGAGTCCGTCACCAGGGCCGGGGGTCAGCGTGGTCTTAGTGCAGTAGCGCCCCAGGATGGAGTAGGCGGGGCCGATGTCCTTGCCAGTCCTCAGTATCTTGGGGTTCACGCTGTAGCGGGGCCCCGGGGAGCAGTTCTCTGCCAGGAGCGTGGGGGCCCCGTGGAAGCTGTAGGCCGGTGCACGCAGCTTGTCGGGCGTGTGCTTCACAAAGCCTGTGGGGCAGGGGCTCTGAGCAGCTTGGAGCCAGACCCTGCCCTTCTCCCCCAGACCCCCCATTGACCCCAGAGGGGTTGATGGGCTGGGAGTCAGGGATGAGCCCTGGCCATCCCCGGGCTCCCCGCAGACCTGGCTCCTGCCCCCTCCCAGGCTCCCAAGCGCTTACCTGTGGTGGGTGGAATCAGGTACTTGGGTCCGGGGCTGCTGTAGAGGGCCATGATGGGTCCCCGGGGCCGATGGGGCCTCCAGGTGCCCACCCATACCTCCTCCGCCATGCCTGGCTCTGTCCACGGATGGAAGGGTGACAAGGTGCTAGGAGGCCTGGGCACTCCACCCCCATCACTGCCTCTGCCCCCACAGAGGGGCAGAACTGCAGGCCACAGCCTCCTCAGTGGGGTCTCGAGTTGAGGCCCAGACTTCAGAGCAGTGGGAGATTCTGCCGCACCAACCCGTCCCCCCGCAAGGGGAGGAGCCTCGGAGCCTCGTGGACAAGCCCATGTCTCTTTCAGTGCTCATGGGCCACCCCACAGTGGCTCTGAGGGGGTCTGCGCAGGTGCTTCCCACTCAGAGGACCCTGGACGTGACTGGGCAAGGAGCAGTGGGCAAACGTGGGGAACTTCTGGGATGAGACTGTGCCGTGGGCTGAGCAGGGGTCTGCTCTGGAGGGGCCCTCACCTCCTTAGTCCAGGAGCAATGCTCAGAGCAACCTATGGACCGAGCCTTCTCAGAGGCAATCCCGTCGCACCGGCCTCGGTGCCAGGGAGTCCCAGAAAAGGAGCATGGCGAGGAAGGCCTGTCCTTCTCTCTCCTCTCCCCCTGGGGGCTTCGAGAATTGGGGAAGGGGCCCGGCCCCTGAGCTCTAGAATGTGGCTCTGTGGGGTGGTGGGTTCTAGATCACTGTCCGTGTGATGGAGACAATGACCTCAGCCCGTGGAACCCGCCCCCCCGCCCATGCCTGGCTCGGGACCGGGTCTTTGCTCCTTGTTGCAGGGTGCAGGCCAGAGGCGCAGAGGGCAGGAAGGGGACAACTAGGTCCTGGACTAGGACAGTGAGGCCATGGGACCCAGAGTCCGAGTGGCCGAGGAGTAAGGTCCTCAGGGGCAGAGCTGAACCTCCTCAGTCCTGCCCCCGGGGAAGGACTGAGCTGGGGAAACTGAGGCACAAGAAGGCTCTGGCTGTTGGGGATGCTGGGATCCAGGGTGCAGTAGGGCTGCCCTGGTTTGGGGTGGGGGCAGGAGTTGGCATCGGAAGCTGCTGCTCTGCTGAGGGCCCTTTCCCTGACCCTGCTCTCCCTCCTGCATCATGCTGGCTGTGCCCGCCCGTCGGACCCTGAGTGTCCTCGTTAGCATGTCCTTCTTGGGGCTCCGGCTGGGGCTCCGTCTCTTTCCTTGGGTGACTTCTCAATCCCCTGGACCCGTGTCATGTGTATATTGTGCACATTTATTGTCTCAAAATGATAACCTTCAGATGCAGAGCGCCAGCACCCAGCCTCTTCCCCCAGCCCTGGCCACTTCCTCTCTCTGGGGCTCTTTGCCCTTCCCCGCTCTGAGCCCCTGCCCCCGACCTCTGCCTCCGCAGGCCTTCTTGTGTCCTGATGCCTCCCTGCATCTACATGTCTCGCCTATCTGTCTGTCTTGCTTTGTCCACCTGCCTACAAGGGCCTCTGCCTGGATTTCTGTTGGTGGGTCTGCCCTCTGTGTGGGGTTACTTATACGTGTGTGCTCCGCTCACATGATCCTATGTGTGAGCCTGTAGTTGTGTGCCTGACGGTGGGGAGAGACAGGAGCCGGAGGCTGAGCTGCAGGAGGCTTTGTTGATTGGATGGCTTGAGGATAAATTCATGCACAGGGAAGTGGAAGGGGTGTCGTCGTCATGGTTGCCTGTGCGGCTGGTCCTACGGCTGCTTGGAGCCACATCTGGGGTCCACTAGGCATCGTCCTGACTGCCCAGCACTTGCACCCGGAAGGCAGACACGTGTGGGCCAAGAGGCCTGGGGTTCCCGTGCCCGGTGATGAGTAACTAGAGAGCCACGGCTCCATCAGGCAAACAGGCCCGGGCCAGCCTCTGGGGGGATGGTGGGCTCTGGACATGGCAGCAAGTCCCCTTCCAGCAGCTGGGGAAGCGGGGTGTGCACATGTGTGTTTGCATTTGTGTGTGTGTCAGGTGTGAGCGTGTGCGTATGCATGTATGTGCATGTAGGGGGAGGCTGAGGGCTGCTCTGCAGGCAATGAGGTCTGGGATGTCCACCCCTGCTGGCTGAGGCAGGTCAGGGTGTCTGTGGGGTGCTGGGGTACGGGGTTGCTGCACTGGGTGGATGATGAGGGGCTATGGCATTTGGTGGAGGGCCTGAGGAGTAGGACTGTGGGTCCTGCTAGGGCTGCAGGCCTTTATGGAGTGGGGTGCCTCCCTGGCCACGGTACCAGCAGCTTGACCAGCTCCGCCTTGTGCATGGGCTGCAGGCCATGTGTGCAGGACTTGAGCTTGGTTACCGCTGCCTTGGCATCTGTACTGACGTCGTACTTGCCCAGGGGCCCCTCACAGAGCTCCTCTGCAGATCCCACCAGCAGCGTTTGCAGGAAGTCGATGAAAAACTCGTTGTTGTCCTCCCCCGTGGCCAGTCCTGTGTTGGGATGAGATGAGGCCAGGTCAGGACTCCTTCCAGCTCCACCCCCAGACCTCCCACCTCTAACCTCAGCGGTCTCCAGACCTTCCCCATCAATGTCCCCCTCACCTGCCCCAGATCTTCCTCCAAAACATCCCTCAGCTCCACCTGCCCGCAGACCCCTCCCGTCACCCTAACCTCAGCGGCCTCTTTCCGCTCTGGGTTCCCTAGCGTCACTGAGGAAGGAAAGCCAAGCCTCTGACTCAGTGGGAATTTCCCCTCCGTGTGAGGTTGGCTGACCTGGAGCTTGGATCGGGGTCAGGGTCAGCCTGGGCTGGGCTGGGTTGGTGACATTGGGCTTGGTGGTGACATAGGGGCTGGGAGAGAGGTTGAGCTGGGCTGGGGTTGGGGTAGGGTTGCCTGGGGACTGGGGTCGCCAAGGGCAACAGGGTCATTGTCCACATCTGTGTTCTGTGATGGAGGTGGGTTGGGGTGCCTGGGAAGGTGGGCACCAATCACTGCGGGGCCCAGTGCCTGGATTTCTAGCTTCCCACGTTCCCGCCCATTTCCCCCGACACCAGCCCCCCGAATGTGCTGGAAGCACCTGTCAGCGCACAGACTCAGCACGGGTGCCCAGCAAGGAGAGCGCCACTAGCAGGAGGGCGCCGCCCCCCTTCATGGCGGACGCGCAGGCTCCTCAGGAGCTGCCTGGGCCTGCTTTACGCCTCACAGGCACCTGTCCTGGGGGCGGGTCCGACCTGCCCATCAGGACCCAGCCAGTGCGAGCAGCGGGGGGGGCAGCCGAGGGTGTGTCCTCTGCCCCTGCCCAGCAGTGGTTGCCGAGCAGCAAGGGGCCTGGGGTGCTGTGTGAGGGGTGCTTGGCAAACGTTTGGGGTGAGTGGACAGAGGCAAGGGGGCGACGGGAGCCTGGTCAGCAAGGAAGGGTGGTGTGGCTGGGGATGCTGAGGGCCTCTAGCCTCGCTTGGCTTGTGGCTGAGAGTGGCAGGCTCTTGGGCTAGGCCCAGGCCTTTCTTTTGGGGTAGGAATCCCCCCTCCACTCAGCATGCTTTGTGGGCCAGCGCTGGGCTCTGATCCCTGAGACAGCCTGGAGGTCTCCACTGGGGCAGGGGTGGGGGACTTCCTGGGGTCTGCAGATCTGGGCGGTAGGAGATGGGCCCAGGGCCACGGGAGGCCCGAAGTGGGCAGCAGCCTCCAGGGGATGGAGGGTGGGCCTGAGAGTGACTGAGGGGTGAGGAGCTGGGCCATCTCTGGGACCTGGTGGGATTACAGTCACTTGCAGGAAGTGAGGAGGGGCTGCAGTCTGACTCAGCTTCATTCTGTGGTCATCCAGCCTGGGGAAGTCTAGGATCTGGGGGAGACAGTCCAGTGCTATGATGGAGAAAGGGGGCTGCAACACCTGGGCCCATAACTAGATGGCCCCTAGAGCAGTGCTGCAGTCTGGCCCTTATGCTGTGGGCCCTCTTCTCCTGTCCCATGCTGCCACCTGGTGGCCAATGGCATCCTGCAGGACAGGCCCACTCTCCACAGGGTCCCTGTGAGGATCCAGGGTTTCAGGCCCTACCTGGCCCCCGGGGGCTCCTCATTCACTACTGACACCTCCAGACCAACCTTGTCCGGATTGGTTACCCTGCCTCTGCTTGTCACCCTGCCCCTCACTTGCCCCTAGCTGTCCCTGAGTGTGTCACAGACCACAGACCCTTGTCCTGTATCCTCTGAGCACTCAGAGCTTCTCATCCACTTGAGTGTCTGTTTATAACAAATAGTCTGTAGTCCCCTTTGCTAACATGAAATGAAATCCATGGGCGATATAACCTACTTCCGCTCACAATTCCAAGAATATAGGAGAAATAACGTGTAATGAGGTCATCTGTAACAAAACAATGTGGCTTCATGAGTGAGACTGCTTTCGGCAAATTTGAGCCCCTCCCCGTCCCCAAAGGCCCAGGGGGTTCTGGTCAGTGGGACAGGCCTTGCTCTGATTATGCTTTGATGGACCCACATCATCTTCTTTAACTTAGTGGTCCTCTGGCTGCTTGCTGGGCCACCTGGAGAGATGTTTAAAGGTGCTGTCCCTGGGCTGTGACATAGTCCAGACCCATGGAAGCAGGGTTCCGGGGGCAGGGCCTGGATATCTGCCCTTCTGAATCCCTCCGGCCCCAGTGGAGACCGTCCGCCCAGCATTTATTCCCCTTCCTCTGCACTTTCTCCCAGTCTCCAGAGTGCTGTGTGTTGGTTTGATATGATTTCAAATGCACTTTTTTATGACTTGAGTGAAGTTGTTTTAATCCACCAGTTGTTTTATGACCAAGACCAAAATCAGTTTTTTTTGGAAGAAAAGTTGTTTTGATTTAAGAATGAAGTGAGCTGTGTCAGGGTCACTCCCTAGCAACAGGGCACTGGAAGCCGGCTCCCGGCTGGTTAAGCCGACTCTCTCGAGAATCTCACAGAAGAGGTACACCTCGACTAGATGTGGACTTTATTCCTGTCACCTTCCTGTCACTGTTGTGTGGGACAACAGTGTAATTCACCTGTCGCTTGTTTGGATTATGTTATTTCTTTATTGGCTTATTGTAAAGAGACATTATCCTGTATGCTACTGGCTTGAGCAGTTATTGTAACTCCCGCCGTGAACCTGTGTTGAATAAACTATTGGCAAAGACAGTCTCAGTCTCTGAGAGTGATCTGCCGCCCCCTCCCACAACAAAACAGCTGCCCCGACTGGAGGTGGGCTGGGTGCCCCCCTTTACTACGTTTGGATTGCGGTTTTTCTTTTTCCCCAAACGCCAGGCCCCTGGAATCACATGCTATTGAACGTTGCTCCTGCAGCCCTTCACAGGCGCCGTCAGTTACGGAATCCCCAACAATCTCTCACGGTTGCTGAGGATTTGAGCCTCTCAGTTCTGTCTTGCTCTGCTCACTCCTCCAGGTACCATTCTTGGTGACTTTGCTATGCACATACCTAGCCCATCCCACACCTTGACCTTCGTTCGCCTGGCCTCCTCCCCTCCTGTGGTGTTGCCCTCCACCCGCTTCAGTCAGTCACTGTCAAGGTTATCCCCTGGTCTTTGCAATACCAATAACTGCACTCCCTGCTCAATTTCTTTTTCAGGTGCCCCTGCCTCTGGCCATGTCCTTTCCCTCAGCTCGCTGCCTCTGGTGCGCAGCAGTTACTCAGGAACTGCTCTGGCCAACCGTCACAGTCCTACACACATCCAGTCCACCTGGCCTGGATCTACCGCACCATGGTTAAGAACATTCCCTCGCTCACGGTCAAACCCCCTTCCTGTCCCACCCTCTCCCCCCGACACTGGATAACTCCACCTCTTCCTCTCCACTTGCCCACTCAGCAGGGTGTGCTGACCTCATGTCAAGACCTCGCCTTGGGTGGGGCCTTAGTGCTGCCCACGACTTCTAGATTCCCAGGATGGGTGTCCTCCCATACTTTGAGATGGCTATTGTCACACTGCCCCTCCTGTCTTACCCTCTGGGCCTCAGAAACTGAATAGGTCAGAAAAAAACTACACATAGTCTTATCACCAAATCTATCAACCTGCCTTCATTTCCAGGTTTGTGTTTCTTCCTGTTGCAAGAGATGACCTGTCTTCACGCATACCAATGGCAACCCTCCTCTGTTACTTCTCCCCACATGAAGGCTTTGTCATCTCTTTCTGCAGTATCATGTTTTTATCTCTACTGCATCATTCTCAGTGTAACGGGGAAGAGCCAATTCTGACTCCATGTTGGATCTGTTTCTTTGACGTTAACCTTTGCTTTTCGTTGCTTTTGTTACTATAATCATACATAATGGCCTGCCCCAGGGAACCCTCTGCCTGAATGTTAAAGTGCCTCTGTTCAGCTCACAGGGAGACAATCTGACCCTGCCTACCTGTGAATGGCCGCAAGAAAGAAGAAAGTAACACATCCCCTCACCCGTTTTGCAAGACTGATAGTCCTTTTGACTTGACTTCCTCACCGCCTCTCCCTCTCTGATCCTATAAAAGAAAGTGGCACCCAGATCCCTCATAAGATGGTTGGGGGCACCGAGTCCGCCATCTTCTCCGTCTGCCGGCTTTCCGAATGATGTCGTGCTCCTTGCCTCCTTGCCTCGTCTCCGATTTACTGGCTTGTCGTGCGGCGAGCAGAGCGAGCTTGGACTCGGTAACATCACCAGCATCTACTCCTGCTGTAACGTCACCCATCTGGAAGCAGAACACAGCACAACAAAAGCCACCCCCTAGCACTAGTGCTGCAGGCTTCCCCGTGGTCCTCAGACCACGCTCCCCTCGGCTTTATCTCACCCTGAGCCACAGGAGGCTCCCAGCCTTCTGTCTTCAGGTTGCATTTGGCTAACGGGGAGGGACAAATAGATTCTGCATTCATTAACGTTCTAGTCATGGATCTTGTTCTGATGGAAAATTACAGTCAAAATGTTCTTAAAAAAAAAAAAGAACCCACCAGGTTCTATCAATTCATAACGTGTTTGGTTCTAATTTTCAGAGACGTGCAAATACCAAGATCACATTTGTTAAATTATGGAACTCATCACCACAACCTGCAAAGGCTCTGTTCTAGTTCTTGAACATTTATTTGTGCTCTATGACCTTAGGTGCCCTCATGAAAATATGTGACATTCCGTTCTGGGACAGAAATACTAAGGTTATTAAATACTGAAGATATCAGACAAGTCAGTATGTCAGACTGTCTGATTCACCTTGTTAATGAGGCAGGACTGAACACGGCTGCTTTTCTTATAGAAACACTGAGAGTTCATTCGGTAGTCAAATTTTCTTAGCAGGACTCCTCCCCTGGGTAACTATCATATCGGAAAATGGTCTAGACCTTATATGGTTTAGAGCTAACGTTTTTGTTCGTAATAAAGCTAAAAAAAAAAGTCTTTTTTTTACATCATCATTATATTCAAATTACATATATCTTTATCAATAACTGTATTCATCAAGTTACGATGAAAATATTGAAACCAAGCAGGAGGGGCCCTCCTGGCTACAAAAGCCTTTCCATGTCCCCTGTTTCTTGTTTGTAAGAAAAGGGCTTCAGCCTCCTGGACATTCCCAGAGTTCCAAAGGACAGATTCAAACGGTTACTAATTAGGGAGGGGAGGGAATACAGAAATAAAGGAGGAGCAGTCAGCTAATAATAGAGCAGCATAAGGCAGGGTCCTGGTTCCTCCTCGAGAGATGTACATAACAATATGTCTCTGAGTTCTTCTGCAGGAACTAAGGCCTCCAACCAGCGGAGGATGGTAAATTCTGGCTGAGCACAAGAATCCTGGAGCACCACCCTGTTACCTCACCACCAGCCAATCAGAAGAAAATCACACACTGCAGCCCTCACCCCAAATTTTGCCTTTAAAAACTCTTCCCCCCAAACCATCAGGGAGTTCCAGTGTTTTGAGCACGAGCCACCTGTTCTCTTGCTTGGCTTTTGCAATAAACCTTTCTCTGCTCCAAACTCTGACGTTTCAGTTTGTTTGTCCTCACTGTGTGTTGGGCACATGAACTTGGGTTTGACAACAATTCTGTCGAGCCAGCCAGGAGTCTGTATCCATGGTGGGTGGACCCCAGCCGGGGCATCCCCTTCCCTGAGTCCCCAGCAGCTGCCAGAGCTCATTTTGCTCCAGGGAACTCGAAGGGACTCTTCCTGACAGACACTGACCATCCCGGCCCAAGGCTGTCTGGAGATGAGGAATGTCCTGAGCTCTCCAGTCCGCACTCCGTGTCATTTGGGGCTGATTCACTCCACTCTGCACAGCCTGGGAATTCTACCCGTTCCATCTGGGTTCATTCCATTGCGAGCAGTGAGCCACCCTGGGCTTGTTGTGAACCATTCTGGGCCCGTTTGTCTTTTAGGAGCTGGGCCAATCTGTCTGGAGGCCTCCATCTGGGAGTGGGAATGGAATGTTTGGACTACACCTCATCTGATCTCTTGTCTGTGTGATTGTATTTGTTGTTTGTATGTATGTGTGTACCAGTACTTGCATTGGGTGGTTGAGACATCTCTGGTAATGGAGCTCACATGTGATGACACCAGGGTATTCTTCCCTATTGCTTTGGCTTGGCTTACTGCAGAGCATTGGTTGGGACTAAGGCTTGGTCATTTGGCCCCATCTCTGATGGGGCATTGGTTGGGTTTCTCCCCTTTGGATTCAAGCTGGGTCCTTTGGTTTCGTCTCTGACTCATGGGCCGTTGATTGGGAATCTCCTTTTCTGGGCCTAGGGAACTGCGACCGTGAGAGACTGTTCTGCATTGGTTTGCTGTTTGCTTGATATTTCACAAACTGACAGTGAATAATTAAGTATGGGTGATCAGAGCTCTGTTCTGTCTTGTAGTCCCCTAAGGTATATTTTGCAAAATTGGGAAATCTTCAGCTATGCTCCCATGAATAAAAGAAAATAGCATTTCATTGCAACCCTGCATGGTCTCAGTACTCCTTGGGATCTGGAGAACAGTGGCTGTAAATTGTAACTCCACCCTTTCAACGGCAGGATATTTGACTGCATTTCAGTTTGAATTTCCAAAGGCTAGTGTGTGTAGCCGATCTGCCCACTGGGAGTGGGGTCTCGCTGAACTGTGAGCGTGCATGGTCTGCACTTCCCTGATGGCTCATGGGGGGCGTGTAGCCCTCGTTGCTGACCCGTGTTCCACACTCAGAGTTGGGTTTGTACACAGCTGATGGGATCTGGGTCTCATCAGGGCTGTCCAGGGCTTCAGCTCTGGGATAGTGCGGGGTCACATCGACACTGACAGGAGCCGGGTCTCCTCAGGACCTGCCAGGAAGCAGTGCAGCAGGAGAAGAGGTGAGGGAAGGTGGGGAGAAGGTTCCTGTGCGTGGCTGACCGCGGAGGGGCTCCATCTTCAGAGGACCCAGGAGGGGAAGGAGCTGATGTGGAAAATTGTGGGTTTTAGCCAGTTTGTGTATATGGTGTAGACAGAGCACAGAGTTGTTCTTTGGCGTGTGGCGTCCGGTTTTCCCAGCACCGTTTATTGAGGGGACTGTCCTTTCCCTGGCGTCTGTTCTTGGCTCCTTTCTTGTGAGTTAACTGACCACATACCTGTGGGTTTATCTCTGGGCTCTCTATTCTGTTGCTCTGGTCCCTGTGCCTGTTTTGAGCTAGTTCCACGCTGTTTTGGTGACTGTAGCTTCGTGATGTAGTGTGAAGTCAGGGAGGGAGATGCCTCCAGCCTGTTCTCTTTTCTCAGGGTTGCTTTGGCTATTTGGGGTCCTTTGTGGTTCCACACAGATATTAGGAGGATTTGCTCTATTTTTGGGGAAAATACCATGGAATTTTGGGAGGGATTGCATTCACTGTGTCCATTGCTTTGGGTAGAATGGGTATTTTAACAATATCAGTTTTTCCATTCCATGAGAACAGGATGTCTTTCCATTTATTGGTGTGTTTTTCAATTTCTTCATCAATGTCTTAAAGTTTTCAGTGTGCAGGTCTTTCACATCCTTGGTTAACTTTATTCCCAGGTATTTTGTTCTTTTCGACGCAATTGTAAATAGGGTTGCTTTCTTTCTCTTTCTGATGGTTCATTATTAGTGTTTAGAAATGCAACTGATTTCTGTGTATTGATTTTGCAACTTTACTGAATTCATTTATTAGTTCTAATAGTTTTTTTGTGGAATGAAGTGGAAAATTGGAATTCCAAAATCCCACGGTTTCTACCGTATCCAGGTCGTCCACAACACGGAGGACAGTGGCTCCTAATATAACCTTCCCCCAGTGCCTCTAAATGACACGCGGACTTTGGGTGAACTGGATATGGGTAAAGCTTGGCTTCTATATGGAAGCTTGATGTTTTCTTTGCTTTTCTGGCGTGCTATTGACATACATGATATTTTGAAAAGTAATTTACTTTCCAGTAATTTCAAACGCACAAATTTACATACATAAAACAAGTCTTGTACCTTGATTAAATATACTCCTAAATATTGATGTTGACCTTATTAAAAATGGAATTGTTTTCATAAATTCTTTTTCAGATTTTTTGCTAGCGTATACATATAAGACAGATTTTCATGAATTGATATTTTGTTCTATAACTTTGCTTAATTAGTTGATTAGCTCAAATAATTTCTTTGCTGATTATAGGTAGTTTTATATATAAGATGATGTGACCTATGCTCTGTGAATAGACACAGTTTTAATTTTTCCATTCACGTATGGATGCCTTTTGTTTCTTCCCTCAAAACTCTGGGTAGAACTTCCAGTACACTATTATCAGTGGTGGAGGCCAGCTTCCTGGTGGTGTTCCTGATTTCAGGAGTAAATCTTTCAGTTTTTAACATGGAGTATGATGTTTGCTGTGGCTTTGTATGCTACTCCTTTTCATATTGAACAAAATTCCTTTTGTTCCTACTTTCTTGAGTGTTTGTATCATGAAATAGCGCTGGATTTTGATTATAGCGTTTTCTGCAGTAATTGATACGATCATGTGTTTTTACTTCACATCTTTATAGTTGTTCAATACATTGCTTAGGTTTTTTTTTCGTTTTTTTTTGTTTGCAGTATGCAGGCCTCTCACTGTTGTGGCCTCTCCCGTTGCGGAGCACAGGCTCCGGACGCGCAGGCTCAGCGGCCATGGCTCACGGGCCCGGCCGCTCCGCGGCACGTGGGATCCTCCCGGACCGGGGCACGAACCCGTGTCCCCTGCATCGGCAGGCGGACTCCCAACCACTGCGCCACCAGGGAAGCCCCATTGCTTAGTTTTAATATGTTGAACACCCTGACATTTCTGGTGTAGAGATACTTGCTTATGGCATCATCCATTTAATGTTCTGTTGGTTTCGTGTTGCTCTAATTTTGTGGAGGATTCTTGCGTTCATATTTATGAGGTATACTGCTGTACTTTTCTTTTTTATGATGTATTTGTGTGACTTGATTAGATTTGGCTTGGTGTTGGTGGTTTGAAGGGTTAGCATTAGGGCTGGGACTGGGTTATGGTTGCCCTATGTGACCCCACACATCCCAGACCAGGCCACCTGCCTCTGACCTCTGCGTCCTGCACGCCAGCTCCAGCCCGGCCCTCTAGAGACTCCTCATCCCCCAGAGGACAGGGGTGACTGCCCACTTGGCCTCCCTCCCGCCTCTGCCTGTCTGTCTGTCCTCCCTGAGTCAGGACACCTCTTCCTCCGTGAGGCTCCTGGATTCCAGCCTTGGAGGCCCCCCCGCCGCTCACATCTTCCCCCGGGAAGATGGACTCCCTGGGACCTCAGATTGGGACTTTGTGTGCAGATGGGCCACCACAGAGCTGCCCAGGTTGACCTGTGTGCGGGGGTTCCTCATGGGGGGAATTTGGACCCAGACGCACAGAGGAGAAGGCGATGTGACGGCAGAGACGGAGACGGGGCTGGGAGTGGCCTGGGACTGACTGACCCCAGAAGCCGTGGAGGAGCGGGCCCCCAGCACCTTGACCTCGGGCTCCAGGCCTGAGGGGAAGCGTCCCCTGTCCCAACCGCGCCCCCCGTCTGGTGTTCTGTGCGGGGCCCGCAGGAATCCCACACCCGGCCTGCGGGGCGCGGCGCTGTGCTTGCTGACACCCAGGACCATCACCCGCCTCCCCCCCTCTGGGCGTGACCCCCTCTCCTCCTCGGTGAGGGACCCAGGGCCCAGGACCCCCGTCCCACACTTCCCCATCACAGCAACCTGCCCCGCTCCCCCAGCCACCCCTGGGGCATCTCAGGCCTCAGAAAGGAGCCGCAGTGGCGTGGTGACCTCGGCGAGTGGCCACAGGCCACCCCACCCCACCCCGAGACCTGAGTGTGGCCATCTGAGAAGGGACCCACAAGCCCCCCGACCCAGGCGCCCTGTTTCACAGGGCAGGTCCTCTTACCGAGTCTCTGGAGGGGGGCTGTCGAGCAGGGGTGACTGAGGCCTGTGAACATGTGGGCCAGAGAGGTCCTCCCCAGGAGCCCAGGCACAGTGAGCCCAGGGCGTGTGCATCCCTCCCCTCCTGTACCCCACGGAGTGAGGATAAAGCTCCAGTGACCCCCAAGAAAAGACAAGACACCCAGAGGACTAGACCATCCACAGACCGGGAACTGAGTGTCCACCTCATTTCCCTGGAGAGAACAGTGTGTTCACCGGGACTGCAGCTGGGCCCATGTGCCCACAGACACCGAGCTTCAGTGAACCAGCCACACAGCAAACCCCCTTCCAGGGTCCCCTGTGTTACTAGACGCAGCCTTCAGGGCAGGGGGCCGGCCCAAGCGAGGATGCACGTGCTCCAGCGCCGGACACGCACTGCCCGTCCCCCTGCCCATCTCCCGGCCCCCTCCTGCACCCTGTGACCTCACCCTCTCAGGAACCCTCCTCTCCAGGCTCCGAGCACCCGCATTTCCCACCTGCACCCCATCACTCTCCACTTCAGTGTGCCCGTTTCCCCGCCAGGTGAAGTGGACGGCAAACGTCCCACACTGGTGTTTTCAGCCGCGGAGACGGGGCTTCCTTTTTCTTGCCGGCTGGGGTCTGGCCGGACATCAGGGTCTGGCCCTGCAGGGAGCAGCTCTGATCCCGCCCTGAGTATAACAGCTTCAAGGAATTCTGGGAGCAAGAAAAAAGAAGCCGCGGAGGGGATCCCCTACCCTGCAGTTGGGGTCAGAAGTCGGTGGGGAGGATCTTGGGGCCCTGGAATCTGAAGGGCCCCCCTACCAGGGGAGGGGTAGGAGACCCGGGGTGGCAGTTAAGCTGAGTCCAAGGCCCTCCTGCGTAGGAGGCTTCCTAGCCCCGGGGATCCTGAAGAGGCCGGCTCCCTCCTCCCCTCCACCTGCAGGCCTTGTCCCTACTCTTGAGAGATTCCCTAGGGTGGGGTCCTGGTGCTGGAGGTGCCCCGATGCTGTGGCCTCCTGAGTCTCCAGTGAGGATAATGGGAGTGGGGGAAGACCTGTTCACAGAAAGGGAGCTTCTGCCAGAACAAAGCCTGGGTCTGCTGCCCCCGACCCCAGGTGCACTGGGGCAGGAATGTGAGAGCGAGGCTCCCTCCCCTCCCAAGACACACAGGACACATGGGCGCTGGTCGCTGGACTCCCACACAATATTAAAATCTCCCACGCAGGCCTGTTGGGTGAGAGACACTATTTAAAGACTATTAATGGGCCCAGGGGGGCCCAGGGAGTGAGGCTGATGTGGGGAGAGTTGGAAATCTCCCAAGGACGCACTATCCCTGCAGCGACCCCCCAGGTGAGCCCAGGTGGAGGTGGACCCATCAAGTCAGAGCCCACATTCGGGGTCTTTGGGGGACAAATAGCCAAGCACCCCCAGTACTTGCCTCCACCTGCTGCAGTTAGGGCCTGCCCTGTCTTCTTCATGGTCAAGTTCTCACCCCTCCCAGAAGGCCTCTTGGGGGTTAATGGGATGGGGGTGTCCATGGCAGGACTGGAGGGCCTGTGGTGGGCTGGAGGCCACGTGGCAGGCAGGGGGGCTCCCACTGATCCTGCCAGTCCACACCTCATGGTCATAGGCCCGCACAGAGTCCACCAGGCTATGGATGTGGTAGAAGGTGCTGGGGACCGGTCCAGCCCATGCAGGTGTCTGACCACCGAGTGGTCAGTGTGGAGTATTCACAGGGAGCCCTGGCTGTGCTCACACCCTCCTGGGAAGGACACGTCAGCATGGTCCCTGGATGACCGGGAGGTCAGCCAGAAGCGCCCCCCACCCAACCTTACTGCTACCACAAGAAACAAGAGACAACTCCGTGAGGAAACACAGAACATCACCAGCCTGATGCTGTCCTGAGGAAGGTCGGCTGGCATCTGGGAACTGGGTGCTATAGTGGGTTGAATGGGGGGCCCCCAGAAGTTATGTCCACGTCATGTCCCCCAGAATCTGAGAATGGAACCTTATTTGGAAGTAGGGTCTTTGCAGGTATAATTAGTTACGGATCTGAAGATGAGGTCATCCTGGATCAGGGTGGCCCTAAATCAGTGACAGTGTCCTTCTAAGAGACAAGCAGAGAGACACAGACACACAGGAGACACCATGTGAAGACGGAGGCAGAGACGGGAGGGATGCGGCCACAAGCCCAGGGATGCCTGGAGCCCCCAGAAGCTGGAAGAGGCAAGCAGGACCCTCCCCTGGAGTCTCTGGAGGGAGCGCAGCCCTGGGACACCTTGACCTCAGACGTCTGGTCTCAGGACAGGTTTCTGTTGCTCTGAGCCTCCGTTTGTGGTCGTTTGTCACAGCTGCCCCGGGAAGCTAATGCAGCTGGTGAGCAGCTCCCTGGTCTGATCTAAACCCTCCCGCCTCCCATTAGGGGCAGCCCCCTGCTCCTGTGCTGATTGCACAAACCATGTGGTTCATGCTGAACCCCGGCTGCCCTTCTGGGCACTGGCATTTTGGAGGGTGAGGGCAGACAACACCACGTGACCAGTCCCCAGCCAGGTGCCAAGTCTCTAATGAGCTTCCCTGGGGGGACGGGGGTGGTAACTGTCATGGTTCTGCCCTTCGTCGCTGGGGGAAGAGACACCCTAGAGACCCTCGAGGGAAGGAGGGGGCATGAAGGGTCATGAGGTGACTGGAGCAGGGCCCCTCCCTCCCGGGCATCCCTACTGCGTGCTGTGACCCATCTCAGCTGTGAGGACACAAGTCACAAGCATGTGCTGGGTCCTGTGAGCCTCCCAGCCAATACCTGAAGGTGAGGGCGGCCCTGCAGACCCCAGCCCTCTCCTCCACGTCTAGTAGGTGGAAGACCCACTTCTGCTTGCCATTCCGGAAGCGGTCCTGGGGCTGTCCTGGGAGGGCTTCTGGGGTTATGCAGGCTGAGCCCCTGTGGCTAAGTCCCCACTTCCCCACAAGAGCCTCTAGAGCAAGCTGTTTGCCCTGTTGCCTGAATGACCGCCCACCAGTTTTCTGAGGAAAGAATCAGGGGTTTCTGTAGCAGCATCCGCAGGCAGCTCTGCTTCTGGGGGCCACGTTCACATCTTCTGTGTAAACACCGAGAACCTTCCCTGACACGTGCCGCCGGCTGACCCCCTCCGCATGCCGACCACAGGCCCCAGTGTGGGCGTCAGACTGCCCGCCCGTCTCAGCCTCCGCCTCTTGTTGTCAGAGCTGCTCCAGGCCCTGCTCAAACCCATGCACCCACCTTTCACAGGGCTGTCCTGCACCCCCACCTTCAGCAGGAGTTCCCCTAAGTATTTAACGGGTCCAGAGGTAAGAAAGGACGCTGCAAACAAACAAACATGGAACCAGCTGGGACCAGGATGGCAACGAGTGTGACCTCCAACCGACCCCGAGTCTCATCACGTGTTGAGTTTACTATATCAGCATATTAAGTGACACACCCACCGGCGGCCATGACTGGACATGAAGGACCAGAAACGGGTAAAAGGAGGTGGTACCCCAGCCCCTTGGAAGAAGCCCCGCCCCTTCCCCGGAAGGCCTCTTCATCCCACCACTAGCCTCACTCCTCCTCCCTTTGTCTTTACTCTTTAAAATTAAACCTCTCTCTCCAGGAGGGCGAGAAGGCGATCTGTGAACTCAGTTCCCGCTTCTCCACTCTTTGGCCACTGAACAGAGCCTGTGCTGTGTTGGTCTCGGCTTTGGTTCTGTTCTTTGCCTACTTGAACCCACGTGGAAAAAGGAAACCTTCCCCACTGGGGCAGAGCGCCTCGCAGGCTGGGGCCCGAGCAGGGTCCACATGACTTCACTTGGTAACAGTCTGTAAGGGGACGGTGGTCTCTGCCCACGGGGTGGGGAGGGAACGCCTACAGCCACAGCACCGGCTCCGTGGACGGCACGGCGCCTCGTGGGCCTGGACCGTGTGCTCTCGTCCCCCCACGCCTGACACCCCTGACAGTCGTGACGTGGTGACACTGGCTGCTGGGCGTCCAGTCAGGTGGGACCAGAGGCAGCACCTGGTGCCAGGTGAGACGTGCCTTTTCACAGGCAGGGGACATAGGAGATATTAGGACTTTTTGTCTAGAAAACAAACCAAGTGGCTAGAAGGTGATCTGAGCCGTGGACTTGAAACCCACGTGCGAAGTGAGGGCTCCCACTGGACAGTGGCTCGGGAGCTTCCGCACAGGCGAGACCACACCCGTGCTTCCCGCCCGACCCCTCCAGGCCTCCCTGCGGGCACAGCTGGGCCTGTGCCCCTCAGGCTCCCGGACCCAGAGCCTGGAGGGCTGATGCTGCTAGGGCCTGGGGACGCGAGGAGCCCCTCCACCAACACTGCTTGGCCCCTCCTGCCCAGTGACCAGGGGAGGGAAGCCCCGTGGAGTCTGAGGCCTGGTACAGGCGAAGCCTGTACCCCCCCACCCCGACCCCCAGCCCCACCCTGCTTCCGCAGGCCCACCGCCTGCCCCTCCCGGTGCCCGTGTCCCACCGACCCACATTCCCGGTGTGGACGTCCACGTGCACAAGCTGCTCCATGTCCTGTTCCCATATGGGACACCCCCATCCCTGCTTCTCCCTAATGACGGCCCGGACCCCGAATGTTCTGGGCAGGAAGAGGGCTGAGGGGGATGGCGGCCTGTCCCACCTGCCTCCCGGGGGCCCAGACACAGGGCTCGGGGCTGCTGGGAGTTGAGGTCTGGATGCTCCCAGGTGTGGGATGAAGCTGCCACTGCCCACTGGAGCTGCTCCTTCCGAGACTCAGGAAACAGGGGGACCCAGCAAACGGAGCCCGTCCCCAGGCTCTGCTGCAAGTCTGCTTGGATTTGCTCTCCCGATCCTGAAGACAGACCTGTGGGAAACAGGGCCTGCGATTCCCATACTGACGGTGTTCTGTGGAATTTCCATTAGACCCCTTGCTACCCTGCTCTGAGCAAATCACTAGTCAGTCCATGCTGCCATCACCCCATGAGCAGACCGGGAAGCTGAGGCTCCGAGAAGCCAAGTAATGCAGCCGGAAGCACAGCTGTGGGACCACGGAGTGGGGTCTGCACCCGCCGCCCGCCCAGGGGGACTGCCCACTCCCCACCGCTTCCACGCCTGTTCCCTTCACCCCCTTCCCAGGACCAGCTCACAGAGCCTCCTCTTGGGGGGATTCACTTACCTTCTTCTAACAGGATCCGTCTCACTATCCTGTTCTGGGATCACCCGGAAGCTTGTCACTGAAGCAGGATCAGCCTCACGTCACCAGGGCAGCTTTCCTGGATCACACTCACCACCTGCACGTCCACTCCCAGCTCAGACCCAGAAAGGCCCCCTCGACCCCCAGCCCCATGGCTCTGCCTGGGCTCCCACCCCCTCCTGCCTGCTCCGTCCCTCTCATGTCCCCTGCAGGGCCACCAGGAGCTCCCGCCTGCCCCAGGCAGGCTGTCTGCTCTGTCCTGGGGAGGCCTCCGTGGTGTCAGGTGGAAGACACAAGAGGTACCTGTGGGGTCTCCCTCACGCAGCACAGTGGCCAGCAGCCGGCTACTGACCTCATCACTCTAGATGGACAGGGGTTCAGGGGGCCCGTGGCATCTCCCGGTTCTCATCTCATCCCAGCGCTGCCCCCAGGGAAGTAGCCAAGCAACTCTGTGCGGGCTGCAGAGAGAGGACGCTCATACACACGCCCCCCTCCCAGCACACGGGGCTCTCGTGGCCAGGCCCCTCCCTGGAAATGGAGATCACATGTGCAGGTACCCAGCAGCACACAGGGCTCTCGTGGTCAGGCCCCTCCCAGGATATGGAGCTCACCTGGGCAGGCACCCAGCAAGTCTGGGCACACAGGAACCGTGCATGTAGCCCTCATTGCAGAGCACCCCCAGCCCACCTGTCGGTCAGAGCTGACACAGAGCACCTCAGAGCAGGACCTGAACTAACAAACAGCAGCTCCGGGACACGTCTGTGACCCTGGGCTTCACTCTGTGTGGCCTCCTTCCGCCTGGTCTTCCAGAGGCTTCCACTGCAGCCGGGGCACCAGGCCTCTGTCTCCACCCACCACCCACCCCTCCTCTCCCTGACTCCTGGGTTCCTCTCATTAGGAGAGGGTTTTCTTGAAGTTGTCTCCCACTCATGGGCCAGATAAAATGATTAGAAAACAAGCCGGAGCCGCAGCCCCTTGTCTATCCTGACTCAGGAGCCCACACCTGTTCCTTGGACCTGGCCGGTGCAGCAAGGCCCATTTTCTGCAACTGTGAGCCCCTGAGGGGTGAGGATTGGCTGACCTGGGCAGCCTTACCGTGCGGGCCAGCCCTCCCCAGGTGTGCCTGGGTTGAGGTCAATATAAACACCGCTCCAGGGAGCAAGAGCCCCTGCAGCTGTGCCTGACGCCATATTCTCTGCCCCGTCAGCAGTGTCGGGGCTGGGCTGGTGGGTGGGAGTGAGGGGCCACGGCTTTGTGGGTGGCCCGGTGTGAGTGGGGCTCTGCTGGACTTTCTGCAGGAGTTGCCGGGCTGCCACCTGCTAAAGAGGATGTGTCACCCGTAACTGCCGCTGGAATTTCTCCCCGGACAGAGGTGAGGAAGGAAAAAAGCAGTGGGGGCCGGGACAGGAGGGGTGCCTCAGGCAGGGAAATGGAAAGCTTCCAGAAGAGCGCCCGGGGCCAGGACAATCCTGGCTGGCCTGCAGGCACCAAGTCGGATGGCGTGCTGTCGGTTGTGTGGCTCCATGGCCCTTCCTCTAGGCTTTCAAGTCCTTGTACATATTCAGGTGTTTTACCTGGGAAGGGTGGGAACAGTTCAGCAGCAGCTGGCCTGGGGCTCAGCTCACGTTTACTCACAGACGCCTCGGCATGGTCCCCCAGCTTGGCAATGAGGACGCTTGTTGCGTGGGGGCTGCTGGCTGAATGGGAGACGATTCCCCACCACTGACCAACTTCAGAATTGTTTACAACTGGAGCAAGTGCCCTGATAGGGTTTTCCTCTGTATAACTGGTGGGTTCTGTGTTTTTTTCTTTTTTGGTTCAAGGTAGATTTTATTCCTCTTTTTTGTACTTATAGATATAAGCATGGAAATAATTCATTCATAGAAATACATGTATGTGAAGGGAATAACTTTTTTCCGTTTTTTAAAAAATTTTATTTTTAATTTAATTTAATTTATTTTTTATACAGCAGGTTCTTATTGGTTATCTATTTTATACATATAAATGTATACATGTCAATCCCAATCTCCCAACTCCTCCCACCGCCACCCCACCATGGCTTTCCCCTCTTGGTGTCCATACATTTGTTCTCTACATCTGTGTCTCTATTTCTGCCCTTCAAACCAGTTCATCATGTACCATTTTTCTAGGTTCCACATATATGCATTAATATACAATATTTGTTTTCCTTTTTCTGACTTACTTCACTCTGTATGACAGTCTCTAGATCCATCGACGTCTCTACAAATGACCCAATTTCATTCCTTTTTATGGCTGAGTAATATTCCATTTTATATATGTACCACATCTCTATCCATTCGTCTGTCTCTGGGCATTTAGGTTGCTTCCATTACCTGGCTATTGTAAATAGTGCTGCAATGAACATTGTGGTGAATGTGTCTTTTTGATTTATGCTTTTGTCTGGGTATATGCCCAGTAGGGGGTTGCTGGATCATATGGTAATTCTATTTTTAGTTTTTTAAGGAAACTCCATACTGTTCTCCATAGTGACTGTATCACTTTACATTCCCACCAACAGTGGAAGAGGGTTCCTTTTCTCCGCACCCTCTCCAACATTTGTAGTTTGTAGATTTTCTGATGATGTCCATTCTAACAGGTGTGAGGTGATACCTCATTGCAGTTTTGATTTGCATTTCTCTAATAATTAGTGATGTTGAGCAGCTTTTCATGTGCTTCTTGGCCGTCTCTATGTCTTCTTGGAAGAATTGTCTATTTAGGTCTTCTGCCCATTTTTGTATTGGGTTGTTTGTTTTTTTAATATTGAGCTGCATGAGCTGTTTATATATATTGGAGATTAATCCTTTGTCCATTGATTCATTTGCAAATATTTTCTCCCATTCTGAGTGTTGTCTTTTTGTCTTGTTTGTAGTTTCCATTGCTTTGCAAAAGCTTTTACGTTTCATTAGGTCCCACTTGTTTAGTTTTCTTTTTTATGGCATTACTCTAGGAGGTGGATCAAAAAAGATCTTGCTGTGATTTATGTTAGAGTATTCTTCCTATGTTTTCCTCTAAGAGTTTTATACTGTCCGGTCTTACATTAAGGTCTCTAATCCATTTTGAATTTATTTTTGTGTATGGTGTTAGGGAGTGTTCTAATTTCATTCTTTTACATGTAGCTGTCCATTTTTCCCAGCACCACTGATTGAAGACACTGTCTTTTCTCCATTGTATTGTCTTGCCTACTTTGTCATAGATTAGTTGACCATAGGTGTGTAGGTTTATCTCTGGGCTTTCTTTCTTTTTTTTTCCTTTTACACCTTTATTGGAGTATAATTGCTTTACAATGGAGTGTTAGTTTCTGCTATATAACAAAGTGAATCAATTATACATATACATATATCACCATATCCCCTCCCTCTTGCATCTCCATATCCCACCTCTTTAGGTGGTCACAAAGCACCAAGCTGATCTCCCTGTGCTATGTGGCTGCTTCCCAGTAGCTATCGATGTTACATTTGGTAATGTATATATGTCCATGCCACTCTCTCACTTCGTCCCAGCTTACCCTTCCCCCTCCCCGTGTCCTCAAGTCCTTTCTCTACGTCTGTGTCCTTAACCCTGTCCTGCCCTTAGGTTCTTCATAAACTTTTTTTCCTTTAGATTCCATATATCTCTGTTAGCATACGGTATTTATTTTTCTCTTTCTGACTTACTTCACTGTGTAGGACAGACTCTAGGTCCATCCACCTCACTATAAATAATTTAATTTCATTTCTTTTTATGGCTGAGTAATATTCCATTGTATATATGTGCCAGATCTTCTCTATCCATTCATCTGTCGATGGACACTTAGGTTGCTTCCATGTCCTGGCTATTGTAAGTAGAGCTGCAATGAACATTGTTGTATATAACTCTTTTTGAATTATGGTTTTCTCAGGGCAAATGCCCAGTAATTGGATTGCTGGGTCGTATGGTACTTCTATTTTTAGTTTTTTAAGGAACCTCTATACTGTTATCCCTAGTGGCTATACCAATTTACATTCCCAGCAGCAGTGCAAGAGCGTTCCCTTTTCTCCAGTAAATGCCTCTCCAGCATTTATTGTTTGTAGA
>NW_021703784.1:107563787-107566389 GCF_005190385.1 Monodon monoceros
TCCACACCCTCTCCAGCATTTGTGGTTTGTAGATTTTCTGATGATGCCCATTCTAACAGGTGTGAGGTGATACCTCATTGCAGTTTTGATTTGCATTTCTCTAATAATTAGTGATGTTGAGCAGCTTTTCATGTGCTTCTTGGCCATCTCTATGTCTTCTTGGAAGAAATGTCTATTTAGGTCTTCTGCCCATTTTTGTATTGGGTTGTTTGTTTTTTTTTAATATTGAGCTGCATGAGCTGTTTATATATATTGGAGATTAATCCTTCGTCCATTGATTCATTTGCAAATATTTTCTCCCATTCTGAGGGTTGTCTTTTCGTCTGGTTTGTAGTTTCCATTGCTTTGCAAAAGCTTTTACGTTTCATTAGGTTCCATTTGTTTAGTTTTCTTTTTTATGGCATTACTCTAGGAGGCGGATCAAAAAAGATCTTGCTGTGATTTATGTTAGAGTATTCTTCCTATGTTTTCCTCTAAGAGTTTTATACTGTCCAGTCTTACATTAACGTCTCTAATCCATTTTGAGTTTATATTTGTGTATGGTGTTAGGGAGTGTTCTAATTTCATTCTTTTACATGTAGTTGTCCATTTCTCCCAGCACCACTGATTGAAGACACTGTCTTTTCTCCATTGTATAGTCTTGCCTACTTTGTCATAGATTAGTTGACCATAGGTGTGTAGGTTTACCTCTGGGCTTTCTTTCTTTCTTTTTTCCTTTTACACATTTATTGGAGTATAATTGCTTTACAATGGAGTGTTACTTTCTGCTGTATAACAAAGTGAATCAATTATACATATACATATATCACCATATCCCCTCCCTCTTGCATCTCCCTCCTACCCTCCATATCCCACTTCTTTAGGTGGTCACAAAGCACCGAGCTGATCTCCCTGTGCTATGTGGCTGCTTCCCAGTAGCTATCGATGTTACATTTGGTAATGTATATATGTCCATGGCACTCTCTCACTTCATCCCAGCTTACCCTTCCCCCTCCCCGTGTCCTCAAGTCCTTTCTCTACGTCTGTGTCCTTAATCCTGTCCTGCCCTTAGGTTCTTCATAAACTTTTTCTTCTTTAGATTCCATATATCTCTGTTAGCATACGGTATTTATTTTTCTCTTTCTGACTTACTTCACTGTGTAGGACAGACTGTAGGTCCATCCACCTCACTATAAAAAATTTAATTTCATTTCTTTTTATGGCTGAGTAATATCCCATTGTATATATGTGCCAGATCTTCTTTATCCATTCATCTGTCGATGGACACTTAGGTTGCTTCCATGTCCTGGCTATTGTAAGTAGAGCTGCAATGAACATTGTTGTGGTGAATGTGTCTTTTTGATTTATCATATTCTCTAGGAATATGTCCAGTAGTGGGATTGCTGGATCGTATGGTAAGTCTATTTTTAGATTTTAGGGACCCTCCATACTGTTCTCCATAGTGACTGTATCAATTTACCTTACCACCAATAGTGGAAGAGGATTCCTTTTCCCACACCCTCTCCAGCATTTGTTGTTTGTAGATTTCCTGATGATGTCCATTCTAACAGGTGTGAGGTGATACCTCATTGTAGTTTTGATTTGCATTTCTCTAATAATTAGTGAGGTTGGCTTAGGGTAAGGGTTAGGGTTAGGGATAGGGTTAGGTTTAGGGAACAGGTACAGTTTAGGGTATAGGTGAGGGTCCGACAATGGGTTAGGGTTAGGGTACGTGTTAGGGTATGGGTTAGAGTTAGTGTATGGGTTACGATTAGTATACGGGTTAGTGTAAGGCTTCGGGTAAAGGTTAGGGTTAGGCTTAGGTTCAGGGTTAGGATTAGGGAACAGGTACGGTTTAGGGTACAGGTTAGGGTACGACAACGGTTTAGGGTGAGTGTACGTGTTAGGTTATGGGTTAGTGTTAGTGTATGGTTTGGATTAGCGTATGGGTTAGTGTAAGGCTTCCGATAAGGTTTAGGCTTAGGGTTAGGGAAAGGGTACGGTTTAGGCTGCAGATTAGGGTCCGACAATGGCTTAGAGTCAGCGTACGTTTTAAGGTATGGGTTAGGGTTAGTGTATGGTTTAGGGTTAGGGTACGAGTTACGGTAAGGCTTCGGTTAAGTGTTAGGTTTAGGATGAGGGTTAGGTTTAGGAAACGGGTACGGTTTAGGATAAAGTTTAGGGTATGACTACGGTTTAGGGTTAGTGAACGTGTTAGGGTACGGGTTAGTGTTAGTGTATGGGTTATGATGAGTGTAAGGGTTAGGGTTAGGTTTAGGGTTAAGGTTAGGGTTAGGGAACGGGTATGGTTTAGTGTACAGGTTAGGGTCTGACAAAGGTTTAGGGTTAGCATACGTGTTAGGGTACGGGTTAGTTTTAGTGTACGGGTTAGGAATAGGGTACGGGTTACGGTAAGGCTTCGGGTAAAGGTGAGGTTTAGGATTAGGGTTAATGTTAGGGAAAGGGTACGTTTTAGGTACAGGTTAGGGTACGAAAATGGTTTAGGGTTAGTGTACGTGTTAGTGAATGTGTTAGTGTACGGTTTAGGATTAGGGTATGGGTTAGGGTAAGGCCTCGGGAAACTGTTAGGGCTAGGGTTAGGGTTAGCGAACAGGTACAGTTT
>NW_021703785.1:0-3082 GCF_005190385.1 Monodon monoceros
ATAATAAGGTTAGGGAGTGAGAGGCAGGTGATGTAACTCTCACAGAGTTAGGGATGATGGGTGCCAAAGGTAAATTACATAGTGTCATGGAGTGAGGTTAGTCTTGTAAAGTACAAATCTAGTTACTACAAATGAGTGACAAAGTAAAACAAGGAGTGATGAACTCTTTCAGGCCAGGTTATGTTTCTTCTCTAGCCTGTTCGCTGTTCCCTTTGTTTTCGTAGTTCTCAGGGGAGGGAAAACTTCATTTCTATTTTTGCTGCAACACGACTCTGGAGGAGCAGATGACAGTCAGTGGGGCACAAGGAGAGTGGGAGCATGGGAGACCCCAGTGTTACTGAACAAGATGTGGGTCCGCTTGCCCGAGTGCAGTGAAGCCAGTCTGACACCAGGTGTGGTGAAGGAAGGTGCAGCCTTAATTGTACAAGTGCCAATACAAGGAGGCCATGTGGATTGTGCTCTAAAACCCCAAACTCCCTGAAGGATTTCAGCAAAGCAATTTTAAAGGCCAAGTTAAGGAGGGGTGTCGCAGGGTATGTGATCAGCTGGTGCACAATTCTCTGGTTGATGGTGAGGTAACAGGCGGTTAACATTATAAATTCTTAGGCACCAGAAGCTCTGGGGATAGGGTTAGGGGTAGGGGTAGGGACAGGGTATGGGTTAGGGTCAGGGTACAGGTTAGGTTTAGGGTACGGGTTAGGGTATGGCTACGGGTTAGGGTTAGAGTACGGGTTAGGGTGTAGGTTAGGGTACGGGTTAGGGTTAGGGTTCAGGTTAGGGTACGGGTTAGGATATGGGTTAGGATTAGGGTATGGTTTAGGGTTAGGGTATGGGTTAGGGTTAGGGTATTTATTAAACCTCTCCCACTCTCCAGATATCACTTAGCACGTAAAGGAATATTATTTGGGGTCCAGCCATGGAGAAGACTTTAGACACTAGGATAAGACAAAGAACACACACATTATAAATAAACCACATTAGGATTTTGTTTTTAACCTGTACATTAAAACACTAGTGCTTAGGAAATCTAATTGAGGCAGAAGCAGTAAAGGGTAGTTTTATGGGAATAACATCACAGTTTTCTGTAGAATACACAGATTTTGACTGGTTAGAAAGTCAGGGAGGAATGCTTTTGTTCTGAAGATATAAACCCTCTTCTAAATTGAGCTGTTATTGGAAGTTAGAAATTGTTTGTTGCTGTTGTATTGGTTTGTGTTTTCATGATTATTCTGCTTGCATCTCCCTTGTTAAACCTTTGATTTGGGGAAGAGTGCCATTACTGGAAATGAGTTTACAGAATTATTCTCAAAAGAGAAGGAAATAGTTCTCACCTAAATATTAAGAAATAATCTCTATACTGGTGTACAAACAGAATTATGATTCATGGATAATAATTATATGAAATGTAATTAAACACACAATATATACTTTTTCTTTCAAATTTACATTGTTAATTTTTAAAAGTACAATTATAATTCAAGTTTTTTGTAACAAAAGAAATTTAAAAAGATTAAAGAGAAAGATAATATCTTACCACATGCCATCCTTTCCCACTCCCTGAAACGACCAGCATAATGCGTACCTCTCTCATGTCATCCAGGTGTTCCTGACATGTGAAACATCATGTTTCTCACTGTAGAAAAACATATTTAGCTCTCACAATTTTATAGGCTAAATAACAGTCGATAGAACAGAAGTACCAAGTATTTAAGACGTAGATATTTGAGGGACACACAGGTTAGTTTCTGTTTTATTGAGTTGTTGTGCTAATTTGTTTTAACCCCAGAAAAATATTTTTTAAATACAAAAAAAATTAAGTTAGGGGTAAGGATTAGGGTTTAGGGTTAGGTAGGGTTAGGGTCAGTGTTAGGGAAGGGGGACAGTTTAGGGTACAGGTTAGGGTACGACAACGGTTTAGGAATAGCATAGGTTATAGGGTATGGTTTAGTGTTAGGGAACGGATTAGGATTAGGGGACGGGTTAAGGTAAGGCTTTGGGTAAGGGATAGTGTCAGGGTTAGGAAATGGGTACGGTTTAGGATAAACGTTAGGGTTAGGGATAGGGATAGGGTTAGGGTAAGGGATAGGGAACGGGGACAGTTTAGGGTACAGGTAAGGGTACGACAAATGTTTAGGGTTAGTGTACGTGTTAGGGTACGGATTAGAGTTAGCGTAAGGGTTAGGATAGGGGACGGGTTAGGGTAAGGATTTGGGTAAGGGTTAGGGTTAGGGTTACAGGGCAGGGACGGTTTAGAGTACAGGTTAGGGTAGGACAACGGTTTAGGGTGAGCGTACGTGTAAGGGTATGGGTTAGTGTTACTGTAAGGTTAGGATTAGGGAACAGGTAAGGGTAAGGCTTCCGGTAAGGGTTAGGGTTAGGGTTAGGTGATGGGGACGGTATAGGGTACAGGTTAGGGTATGACAACGGTTTAGGGAGAGAGGACGTGTTAGGGTACAGGTTAGTGTTAGCGTACGGGTTAGGATTAGGGGACGGGTATGGGTAAGGCTTCGGGTAAGGGTTAGGTTAGAGGTAGGGTTAGGGGACGGGGACAGTTTAGGGTACAGGTTAGGGCAGGAAAGCGGTTTAGGGTGAGCGTACGTGTTAGGGAACGGGTTAGTGTTAGGGTATGGGTTAGGATTAGGGGACGGGTTAGGGTAAGGCTTCAGGTAAGGGTTGGGTTAGGGTTAGGGCTAAGGGATGGGGACGGTTAAGGGTACAGGTTAGTGTACGACAACGGTTTAGGGTGAGCATAAGTTTTAGGGTATGGGTTAGTGTTAGCGTACAGGATAGTGTTAGCGTACTCGTTAGGGTAAGGCTTCGGGTAAGGGTTAGGGTTAAGGTTAGGGGATGGGGAAGGTTTAGTGTACAGGTTAGGGTACGAAAACGGTTTAGGGTAAGCGTACGTGTTAGGGTACGGGTTAATGTTAGCGTATGGGTTAGGATCAGGGGACGGGTTAGGGTAAGGCTTCGGGTAAGGTTTAGTGTTAGGGTTAGGGGACGAGGACGGTATAGGGTACAGGTGAGGGTACGACAAAGGTTTAGGGTGAGTGTACGTGTTAGGGTACGGGTTAGTGTTAGCGTA
>NW_021703785.1:3182-16087 GCF_005190385.1 Monodon monoceros
CTGACGAAGCTCCCTGCCCGCATGGTGCGTCTCACATCCCACCCCAATGTGGTCTTTCTGAAGCATAAATGAGACGGACTCTCTCCCACCTGTAATCCCCCAAATGTTTCCCCACTTTCACTAGGGTATCTGCCGGGAGAGACATCTGCCCAGGCCCTGAGAGTCCCCGGCATCCCCACTAGGCTGCTGGCTCCTGAGCTCCCTGACAATGGGCGCCTTAGCAGGCCAGGAGACACGGCAGGTAACCCCAGAACTGCTTACCTCAGGACGGGGCAGGCACCACCACGGCCTGATCAGAGAGAGCAGAGAAGGCTTCCCCAGCTGGGACACAAACTCTGCACGAGTGGCCTCTCCTTGAGCCATTACATCACCTCGTGTGACTTGAGGGAAGGAAGGACTGAAGCACACTTGGTTCCTAAGGAGGATGGTATAGGCTCAGTCACATCCCCCCAAATTCACATGCTGAATCCCTAACCCCCAGGAACCCAGGACGTGGCTGTATTTGGAGATGGGATTTTTAAAGAGGTGATCAAGGTAAAAATGAGGTCACTAGGGTGGGTCCTAATCCAATAGGATTGATGTCCTACAAGAAGAGATTAAGACAGAGATAGGCACAGGGGGAGACCATGTGAGGACCTGGGGAGAAGATGGCTGTCTAAGCACCAAGGAGAGAGGCCTCAGGAGAAGCCAGCGTGCACACACCTTGATCTCCGACAGCATCCAGGACTGGGAGATAGGTCTGTTATCCAAGCTGCCCTGTCTGTGCTATTTTTTATGGCAGTCCTGAGCAGACTCACATGCAGGGTAACTCAGGGCTCAGACTGGACAGAGCCCACGCTCCATCCTCCTGTACGTGAGTTACAGGATCCTCAGGAACTGAGGAGCGGGTCCCTGATGGGAGGCACAAGATAGAAGATGCTAGGCATTAACATGACTGCGTTCGTGTTAAACGTGCCTGAACTACATTCACACGAGATGGTTTTGCCCTCTATGTACATCGGCACCTTCAGTCTGAACTGAAGATCTTTGGCTTCACCACCTCCACTGAGAGCATTAGCTTCACCTGCTGTGGACCGTCTCCTATAGGATTTCCAGAACCACAAAGCATCGAAGCTTCACAGGACCCAGATTCTTTGCGCTACCGTCCAGGTGACCCTCACAGCAGGGCCGCACAGCTGCCCATAAGAACCCATTTCCCTTTTTCCTGTTCACAGCTACCCTGCAACTCCCAGCTTTCCCACCCCTTACAGCTGGGGCACAGTGTCTCCTGTTTCCAAGGGGAAGGAGTGGAGGTGGTGAGGGCCTTGGCCAGCCTGCATCTTAGGATGGAGGGCATGATGCCCTCCTGGTCACCCCACCCTGCTGGTTGGAGCCCTCACCTGGAAGCCGGGAGGAGAAGCAAGGGGGACAGAGCCTGGGACCTGACACCCACCTGCCCTGGACTCTCACAAGAAAGGGACAGAGACATCTTGAACTTCAGCCCAGTTTTGGGAGGCACTTTCTTCCAGCAACAAACTTTGCCTTAAAAGTCAAGTTGCTTTACAATCCCCTCCCCAGCTGTCACAGAAAGTCAGGCTTCATCTCATCACACTTTTCTCAATCCCCAGCTCACGCTGAGACCTCCTCTTAGGTGATGGTGCTTCAGAGCAGCCCCTTTAAAAGACCCCTGGAGTTCAGCTCTCCCAGCCCTGCCTTCAGTTTAAGGGAGAATTTTCCTTGACAACCTTGACAAACCTGCTCAGTTTCCTTGACAACCAAACTTCACAATCTCCCAAACTCTTCTCCTTCAAACATTCCTATTCTAGGCTGGATGAGCCTCAAGAGACAGTGCTGTCATCACGTGCCAGAAACCGATTCCCCCAAGCCCGTAGTTATTGGTTACATGATGCTATTGATGATGAAATCCCAGAAGAGCCAGCTTTGCAACATAACCACTTCTGGACTCGGCACTGGGTCCCTTTCCACGGACGGAGTGGAGTGGCTGTTTCCACGGACCCCATGGTGGAAGAGCTCACCTAATTCAGCCAGGACTTCATCCCTTCCAGGTGATTCCAGGGTCCTCATTCTCCCCAGACCACCACAGCCCCACGTGCACCACCTACATGGCTACTGTCTTTGCCAGTCCATACGGGACCTTGGTAATCTCCTAAAAGAGTGTTATTTTATACACAGGTAATGGGTTGAATGCTGGCCCCAAAAGATGTGCCCCTCCAGAACACGTGAACAGGACCATATCTGGGAAAAGAGTCTTTCTACATGTAGTTAAGGATCTCGAGGTGAAGTCATCTTGGGTTATGGTGGCCCTCAATCCAATTGAGAGAGTCCTTATGAGAGACAAAAGAGGAGAAACACAGATATAGAGGAGAAACCACGTGAAGACAGAGGCAGAGACGGGAGGGATGCAGCCGCAAGCCTGGGAATGCCTGGAGACCCCAGAAGCTGGAAAAGGCAGGAAGAACCCTATCCCGGAGTCTTTGGAGAGACTTCCATCCTGCAACAACTTGATCTCAGATGTCTGGTCTCCAAGACTGGGGGGGCGATGAATTCCTGTTGTTCTAAACCACCCAACTTTTGGTCATTTTTTATAGAAGCCACAGAACAGTCACACAGACCCTGCTCTGTAGGATCCTGGAAGTGCAGGTCTCATTAAAGGCCGACAGAGGCTGGATTGCAGAACCCATAGAGTCAGCATTGGGCCCCAGAAATCCTAAAGCAGTGGCTAGACACCAGAATGTTGAGGGGTCGGTCGGAAGCCAATCCCTAAGGGTGCCGGCTGCACACAGCCTCCCCAGGATTTTTCTTTTTCTTTTTCTTTTTTTTTGCGGTACGTGGGCCTCTCACTGTTGCAGCCTCTCCCATTGCAGAGCACAGGCTCCGGACGCACAGGCTTAGTGGCCATGGCTCACGGGCCCAGCCGCTCCGCAGCATGTGGGATCCTCCCGGACCGGGTCACGAATCCGCATCCCCTGCATCGGCAGGCGGACTCTCAACCACTGAGCCACCAGGGAAGCCCTCTCCCAAGGTTTTTACGCCTGTACCTGTTGGGGATAAGTATTTCCCTCCTGATTCAGGACTTCTGATGTCACTGTTCACGTTGCTAATTAAGAACCCACTAGTTACACAGATGAAAACCCTATCAGAACACTTGCCCCAGTGGTAAACAATTCTGACCAACAGAGGTGGGGAATAATCTCCCATGCAGCCAGAAGCCCCCTGCTGCAAGGAGCATCCTCATTGGAGGGCTGGGGGATGGTGCCGAGGTGTCTGTGAGTAATCATGAGCTGAGCCCCAGGCCAGCTGCTGCTGAACTGTTCCCACCCTTCCCAGGTAAAACTTGTGCAAGGACTTGAAAGCCTAGAGGAAAGGGCTTGGAGTCACACCAGCCACAGCACGCAGGCCAAGTTGGTGCCTGCAGGCCAGCCAGGATGGTCCTGGCCCCAGGTGCTCTTCTGGAAGCTTTCCATTTCCCTGCCTGAGGTACCCCTCCTGTCCCGGCCCCCACTGCTTTTTTTCTTCCTCACCTCTACCAGGGAGAAATTCCAGTGGCAGGTATGTGTGACACATCCTCTTCTTTAGCAGGTGGCAGCCAGGCAACTCCTGTGGAAAGTCCAGCAGAGCCCCACTCACAACGGGCCACCCACGGAGACATGGGCCCTACTCCCTCCCACCAGCCCAGCCCCGAGACTGCTGACGGGGCAGAGAATAAGGCGTCAGGCACAGCTGCAGGGGCTCTTGCTGCCTGGAGGGGTGTTTATATTGACCTCAACCCAGGCACACCTGGGGAGGGCTGGTGGGCCGTGCCAGGCTGCCCAGGTCAGCCAATCCTCGCCCCTCAGGGGCTCATAGCTGCAGAAAACGGGCCTTGCTGCACTGGCCAGGTCCAAGGAACAGGTGTAGGGTCCTCAGGGTCAGGATAGACACGGGGCTGCAGCCCTGCTTGTTTTCTAATCATTTTGTCTGGTCCATGAGTGGGAGACAACTCCAAGACCCTCTCCTAATGAAAGGAACCCAGGAGTCAGGGAGAGGAGGGGTGGTGGGTGAAAACAGAGGCCTGGTGCCCCAGCTGCAGTGGAAGCCTCTGGAAGACCCGGTGGAAGGAGGCCGCACAGAGTGAAACCCAGGGTCACAGACCTGTCGGAGATGCTGTTTGTTAGTTCAGGTCCTGCTCTGAGGTGCTCAGGGTCAGCTCTGAGTGACAGGTGACCTGGGGGTGCTCTGCAATGAGGGCCACATGCACAGTTCCTGGGTGCCTGCCCAGGTGAGCTCCATACCTGGGGAGGGGCCTGACCATGAGGGCCCCAGGGGCTGCTGGGTACCTGCACAGGTGAGCTCCATATCCTGGGTGAGGCCTGGACACGAGAGCCCTGTGTGCTGGGAGGGGGGCGTGGGTATGAGTGCCCTCTCTGTGCAGCCGGCACAGAGTTGCTTAGCAACTTCCCTGTGGGCAGTGCTGGGATGAAACGAGAACAAGGAGATGCCACAGGCCCCCTGAACCCATCCATCCAGAGTGATGAGGTGAGTAGGTTGGTGCTGGCCACTGGGCTGTGTGAGGGAGGCCCCATGGGTACCCCTTGTGTCTTCCACCTGACAACACGGAGGCCTCCCCAGGACAGAGCAGACAGCCTGCCTGGGGCAGGTGGGAGCTCCTGGTGACCCTGCAGGGGACATGAGAGGGATGGACCAGGCAGGAGGAGGTGGGAGCCCAGGCAGAGCCATGGTGCTCGGGGCCGAGGGGGCCTTTCTGGGTCTGAGCTAAGAGTGGACGTTCAGGTGGTGAGTGTGATCCAGGAAAGCTGCCCTGGTGACGTGAGGCTGATCCTGCTTCAGTGACAAGCTTTCAGGGTGATCCCAGAACAGGATAGTGAGACGGATCCTGTTAGAAGAAGGTAAATGAATCCCCCCAAGAGGAGGCTCTGTGAGCTGGCCCAGGGAGGGGGGTGAAGGGAACAGGCATGGAAGCTCGGGGAGTGGGCAGTCCCCCTGGGCGGGCAGTGGGTGCAGACCCCACTCCATGGTCCCACAGCTGTGCTTCCAGCTGGATTACTTGGCTTCTCGGAGCCTCAGCTTCCCAGTTTGCTCGTGGGGTGATGGTAGCATGGACTGACTAGTAATTTGCTCAGAACAGGGTAGGAAGGGGTCTAGTGGAAATTCCACAGAACAGCGTCAGTATGGGAATCACAGACCCTGTTTCCCGCAGGTCTGTCTTCAGGATTGGGAGAGCAAATCCAAGCAGACTTGCAGCAGAACCTGGGGATGGGCTCCGTTTGGTGGGTCCCCCTGTTTCCTGAGTCTCGGAAGGAGCAGTTCCAGCGGGAAGTGGCAGGTTCATCCCACACCTGGAAGCATCCAGACCTCAAGGCCCAGCAGCCCTCGAGCCCTGTGTCTGGGCCCCCAGGAGACAGGTGGGACAGGCCGGCATCCTCCTTGGCCCTCTTCCTGCCCAGAACATTCGGGGTCCAGACCCTCATTAGGGAGAAGCAGGGATGGGGGTGTCCCATGTGGGAACAGGACATGGAGCGGCTTGTGCACGTGGACGTCCACACCAGGAATGTGGGTCGGTGGGACGCGGGCACCGGGAGGGGCAGGCGGTGGACCTGAGGAAGCAGGGCGGGGCTGGGGGTCCGGGGGTGGGGGTGAGGGTATGAGCTTCACCTGTGCCGGGCCTCAGACTCCACAGGGCTTCCCTCCCCTGGTCACTGGGCAGGAGGGGGCAAGCAGCATTGGTGGAGGGACCCCTCGCATCCCCAGGCCCTGCCAGCATCAGCCCTCCAGGCTCTGGGTCGGGGAGCCTGAGGGGCGCAGGTCCAGCTGTGCCCACAGGGAGGCCTGGAGGGGTCGGGTGAGAAGCACGGGTGTGGTCTCGCCTGTGCGGAAGCTCCCGAGCCATTATCCAGTGGGAGCCCTCACCGTGCACATGGGTTTCAAGTCCACAGCCCAGATCACCTTCTAGCCATTTGGTTTGTCTTCTAAACAAAAAGTCTTAATATCTCCTATGTCCCCTGCCTGTGAAAAGGTACGTCTCACCTGGCACCAGGTGCTGCCTCTGGTCCTGCCTGACTGGACGCCCAGCAGCCAGTGTCACCATGTCACGACTGTCAGGGGTGTCAGGCGTGGGGGGACGAGAGCACATGGTCCAGGCCCATGAGGGGCCGTGCCGTCCACAGAGCCGGTGCTGTGGCTGTAGGTGTTCCCTCCCCACCCCACGGGCAGAAACCACCGTCCCCTTACAGACTGTTACCAAGTGAAGTCATGTGGACCCTGCTCAGGCCCCAGCCTGCAAGGTGCTCTGCCTCAGTGGGGAAGGTTTCCTTTTTCCACGTGGGTTCAAGTAGGCAAAGAACAGAACCAAAGCTGAGACCAACACAGCACAGGCTCTATTCAGTGGCCAAAGAACAGAGAAGCAGGAACTGAGTTCACAGATCACCTTCTCGCCCTCCTGGAGAGAGTGGTTTAATTTTAAAGAGTAAAGACAAAGGGAGGAGCAGTGAGGCTAGTGATGGGATGAAGAGACCTTCCGGGAAAGGGGCGGGGCTTTTTCCAAGGGGCTGAGGTACCACCTCTTTTTACCCGTTTCTGGTCCTTCATGTCCAGCCATGGCCGCCGGTAGGTGTGTCACTTAATATGCTGATGTAGTAAATTCAACATGTGATGAGACTCGGGGTCGGTTAGAGGTCACACTCATTGCCATCTTGGTCCCAGCTGGTTCCATCTGTTTGTTTGTTTGTAGCGTCCTTTCTTACCTCTGGATCCCCTTCACTTAAATACTTAGGGGAACTCCTGCTGAAGGTGGGGGTGCAGGACAGCCCTGTGAAAGGTGGGTGCACGGGTTTGAGCAGGGCCTGGAGCAGCTCTGACAACAACAGGAGGCTGAGACGGGTGGTCAGTCTGACGCCCGCACTGGGGCCTGTGGTCAGCATGTGGAGGTGGTCACCCAGGGGCACGTGTCAGGGAAGGTTCTCGGTGTTTACACAGAAGATGTGAACGTGGGCCCAGATGCAGAGCTGCCTGCAGATGCTGCTACAGAAACCACTGATTCTTTCCTGAGAAAAATTCTGGGCAGTCATTCAGGCAACAGGGCAAACAGCTTGCTCTGGAGGCCCTTTTGGGATAGTGGGGACTTAGCAACAGGGGCTCAGCCTGCATAACCCCAGAAGCCCTCCCAGGACAGCCCCAGAACTGCTTCTGGAATGGCAAGGAGAAGTGGGTCTTCCACCTACAAGACATGGAGGAGAGGGCTGGGGTCTGCAGGGCCACCCTCACCTTCAGGGACTGGCTGGGAGGCTAACAGGACCCAACATATGCTTGTGGCTTGTGTCCTCACAGGTGATATGGGTCACAGCACACAGTAGGCATTACCTCGAGGCAAGTGCTCATGCTGAGCGTCCCATTAGCAACACAGCATGGTAGGGTGCTGACTTTCTCCTGGAGGAGGTTGACTTCAGGTACGAGGTCTTCACGGAATTCTAAGCAGAGGGTTTTCTCATGGCAGCTCAGACGACGGCCATGACAAAGACTTCCATGTCACACCAGGCTAGCTAGAAATGTGGTCCTGAAGTCTGTTTGAGGGCTCTGGAAATGTAGCTCCCCTTAAGGAACGTGCAGTGTGTTTCCCATCACTCGGCATATGCAGAGGGCCTCTGAGGGACCAACCTATTGGCCTTGATGTTGCTCAACAGGGCCACAGAGGTCTGGAGGTACTCAGTGATCCTGGAGGGAAATGATGCACACCCAAGGGGCCTAGGAGTCCTGAAAAGGGTACTTCCTTTAAAATAAAGCAGAACAGTGACTAAGACCTCATGGAAACATCTGCATGTCTCTCTTTCTGAATGGATACTCAGGGCCTTTCCTTGAGGCAAGTACTCACGTTGAGTTTCCCTTTAGCTCTAGAGCATGCCAGGCAGAGCTTCACACTGGCCATGGAAGCACCTGGTTTAGATAGAAGAAACTCATTTTCTTCCCACAACCATGCCTCCAGTGGCTACAGGACGGTCAACAGCAGTGCATTTCAGGAAGCTTCAAGGCAGCATGAATGGAGCTTTCAAATTGGGAAAGCAAGGCTAGATCCATCAGGCCCCCATTTCCATGGGCACATGCAGCATACATCCCTGTGGTTTCTAACAAGTCAAAGAGACACAGGTTACCCAGTGGTTCCTTTCCTGAATCAACTCCTCGAAGCAGGGTGTTCTGCATCTAGCGAAATGCCTTAAATAAGGTACGTCCTAGCTAGGCCTCTGGGCCTGTGGCTCTTCAAAGACCTGCAGTATTACACGAAGAACTGGGTTTTAGATGCAGTCGGAACGCAAGCCGACTTCTCCTGGAGGCAGGGTGACTTCAGGCAGGAGGACCTAGATGGAATGCGAACCTGAGGGTTTCTCTCAGTGCAGCTCAGACTAGGGCAATGAGTCAGATTTCCCCAGCATGTTGGACGTTCTAGACCAGTGTTCATGAAACTCTGGGAGTGCTGGGGATTTCAAGATGACCCAAGAAGGAGTTCAGGGTGTTGCTCTACACTCGGCATACACAGAGTGGCTCTGAAGGGCTACGGGCCTGGAAGTTGCTTAGCAGGCCCAGGGGGGCCTGGAGGTACTCAGTGTTCCTGCCAGCAATACGATGCCGACGCGAGGCTCCTAGGTGTCCTGAAAAGCATAGTGCCATTGAGAAAATGCATACCATCAGCTATGGGCTCATGGAAACTGCTGCACGCCTCCATTTCTGCACAGCAATTCAGGGCCTTACACTGAGGCAAGTGCTCACGCTGAGTGTCCTGTTAGCGAAAGAGCATGATAGGATGCTGAATTCCTTCTCGAGCAGAGTGATTTCAGGTACGAGGTCCTAGAAGAATTCTAAGCAGAGTGTTTTCCCATGGCATCTCAGAAGCTGGCCATGATGAAGACTTCCATGGCACATCGCGCTGGCCAGAAATGTGGTCCACAGGCTGCTGGAGGGCTCTGGAAATGCAGCTCCCCTTAACGAACATGGAGTGTGTTGCCCATCACTCAGCAAACACAGAGGGCCTCCGAGGGACGGACCTATGGGCCTCGATGTTGCTCAGCAGGCCCACAGGGGTCTGGAGGTACTCAGTGATCCTGGAGGGAAATGATGCACACCCAAGGGGTCTAGGAGTCCTGAAAAGGGTACATCCTTTAAAATACAGCAGAACAGTGACTAAGGCCTCATGGAAACAGCTGCATGCCTCCGTTTCCGTATGGAGATTCAGGGCCTTTCCTGGAGGCAAGTACTTACGTTGAGTTTACTTTTAGCTCTAGGGCATGGAAGGCTGAGCTCTACCCTGGCCATGGAAGCACCTGGCTTAGATAGAGGAAACTCATTTTCTTCCCAGAGCCAGGCCTACAGTGGCTAGAGGCCTGTCAACAGCAGTGAATTTCAGGTAGCTTCAAGGAATCATGAATGGACCTTTCAAAATGGGAAAGCAAGATTAGTTCCATCAGGCCCCCATTTCCATAGGCACACACAGCATACATCCCTGTGGTTTCTAACAAGTGAAAAGAGACACAGGTTACCCAGCGGCTCCTTCCCTGAATCAACTCCTCAAAGCAGGGTGTTCTGCATCTAGTGAACTGCCTCACCCAAGGTATGCCATAGCTAGGCCTCCAGGCCTGTGGCTCTTCAAAAGCCTGCAGTTTTACACGAAGAACCCGGCTTTAGTGGCAGTCGAAATGCAAGCTGACTTTCTCCTGGAGTGACGGTGACTTCAGGCAGGAGGTCCTAGATGGAATGCGAAGCCGAAGATTTTTCTCACTGCAGCTTAGACTAGGGCAATTAGTCAGACTTCTCCGGAAGGTTGGATGGGCTAGAACGGTGTTTGTGTAACTCTGGGATTGCTGGGGATGTCAAGCTGTCCCATGAAGGAGTGCAGTGTGTTGCCCTGTACTCGGCATACACAGAGTGGCTCTGAAGGGCTACGGGCCAGGAAGTTGCTTAGCAGGCCCGGGGGACCTGGGGGTACTCAGTATTCCTGCCGGCAATATGATGCCGACACAAGCCTCCTAGGTGTCCTGAAAAGCATAGTGCCATTAAGAAAATGCATAGCATAGGCTATGGATTCATGGAAACTGCTGCACGCCTCCACTTCTGCACGGCAATTCAGGGCCTTACATTGAGGCAAGTGCTAACACTGAGTGTACCATTAGCGAAACATCATGGTAGGACACTGAATGTCTCCTCAAGAAGAGTGACTTCACGTATGAGGTCCTCGAAGAATTATAAGGAGAATGTTTTCCCACGGCAGCTCAGACGATGGCAATGACAAAGAATTCCATGGCACGTCGGACTGGCCAGAAATGTGGTCCTGAGGCAGTTCGAGGGCTCTGGAAATATAGCTCACCTTAAGGAACGTGCAGTGTGTTGCCCATCACGGGGCATACACAGAGGGCCTCAGAGAGACCGACCTATGGGCGTCGATGTTGTGCAGCAGGCCCCCAGGTGTCTGGAGGTACTCAGTGATCCTGGAGGGAAATGATGCACACTAAGAGGCATAGGAGTCCTGAAAAGGGGACTTACTTTAAAATACAGCAGAACAGTGACTAAGACCTCATGGAAACAGCTGTATGCCTCCATTTCTGTACGGATACTCATGGTCTTTCCTCATGGCAAGTATTCCTGTTGAGTTTCCCTTTACCTCTAGAGCATGGCAGGCTGAGCTCCATCCCGGCCATGGAAGCACCTGGTTTAGATAGAGGAAACTCATTTTCTTCCCAGAGCAAGGCCTACAGTGGCTAGAGGCATGTCAAAAGCAGTGAATTTCAGGTAGATTGAAGGCAGTATGTATGGAGATTTTAAAATGGGAAAGCAAAGCTAGTTCCATCAGGCCCCCATTTCCATGGGCACATGCAGCATACATCCGTGTGGTTTCTAACAAGTAAAAAGAGAAACAGGTTACCCAGTGGTTCCTTCTCTGAATCAACTACTCAAAGCAGGGTGTTCTGCATCTAGAGAACTACCTCAACCAAGGTACGCCCTAGCTAGGCCTCTGGGCCTATGGCTCTTTAAAAGCCTGCAGTGTTACATGAAGAACTGGGCTTTAGGGGAGTCGGAACACAAGCCAACGTTCTCCTGGAGGCAGGGTGACTTCACGCAGGAGGTCCTAGATGCAATGCGAATCCGAGGGTTTTTCTCAGCGCAGCTCAGACTAGCGCAATGAGTCAGACTTCCCCGGCACGTTGGACGTGCAAGAACGGCATTCGTGAAACTCTGGGCATGCCGGGGATTTCAAGCTCTCCCATGAAGGAGTGCAGTGTATTGCCCTATACTCGGCATACACACAGTGGATCCAAAGGGCACCAGGCCTCGAAGTTGCTTTGCAGGCCCAAGGGGGCCTAGTGGTATTCAGTGTTCCTGGTGGGAATATGGTGCCCCCGCGAGGCTCCTAGGTGTCCTGAAAAGCGTACTGCCATTAAGATAATGCAGAGCAGTGGTTATGGCCTCATGGAAACTGCTGCACGCCTCGGCTACTGCATGGAAATTCAGGGCCTTACCTTGAGGCAAGTGCTCATGCTGAGTGTTCCATTGGCGACACAGCATGGTAGGATGCTGAATTCCTTCTCGAGCAGAGTGACTTCAGGTACGAGGTCCTAGAAGAATTGTAAGCAGAATATTTTCCCATGGCAGCTCCGACGACGGCCATGACGAAGACTTCCATGGCATGTCGGACTGCCCAGAAACATGGTCCTGAGGCTGTTCGAGGGCTCTGGAAATGTGGCTCTCCTTAATGAAAATGCAGTGTGCTGCCTATCACTCAGCAAACACAGAGGACCTCTGAGGGACCGTCCTATGGGCCTCAATTTTGCTCAGCAGGCCCACAGGGGTCTGGAGGCACTCAGTGATCCTGGAGGAAAATGATGCACACCCAAGGGGCCTAAGAGTCCTGAAAAGGTTACTTCTTTTAAACTACAGCAAAACAGCAACTAAGACCTCATGGAAAGAGCTGCATGCCTCCCATTCTGTACGGATACTCAGGACCTATCCTCGAGGCACGTACTCATGTTGAGTTTCCCTTTAGCTCTACAGCATGGCAGGCTGAGCTCCATGCTGGCCATGGAAGCTCCTAGTTTAGATAGAGGAAACTCATTTTTCTCCCAGATCCAGGCCTACAGTGGCTAGAGGCCTTTAAACAGAAGTGAATTTCAGGTAGCTTGAAGGCAGCATGCATGGAGCTTTCAAAATGGGAAAGCAAGGCGTGTTCCATCAGGCATCCACTTCCATGGGCACACACAGCATACATCCCTGTGGTTTCTAACAAGTCAAAAGAGACACAGGTTACCCAGTGGTTCCTTCCCTGAATCAACTCATGGAAGCAGGGTGTTCTGCATCTAGCAAACTGCCTCAAACAAGGAAGGCCGAAGCTAGGCCTTGGGCCTGTGGCTCTTCAAAAGCCTGCAGTGTTACACGAAGAACTGGGCTTTAGTGGCAGTTGTACTGCAAGCCAACTTTCTCCTGGAGGCAGGGTGACTTCAGGCAGGAGGTCCTAGATGGAATGCAAAGCCGAGGGTTTTTCTCAGTGCAGCTCAGACTAGGGCAATGTGTCAGACTTACCCGGCATTTTGGACATGCTAGAACCTTGTTCGTGAAGCTCTGGGAGTGCTTGGGATTTCAAGCTCTCCCATGAAGTAGTGAACTGTGTGGGCCTATATTCGGCATACGCAGAGTGGCTCTGAAGGGCTACGGGCCTGGAAGTGGCTTAACAGGCCCAGTGGGCCCTGGGGGTAATCACTATTTCTGCCGGGAATAGGGTGCCCCCATGAGGATCCCAGGTGTCCTGAAACGCCTACTGCCCTTAAGATAATGCTGAGCAGTGACTAATGCCTCATTGAAACTGCTGCACACCTCCGCTTCTGCACGGCAATTCAGGGCCTTACCTTGAGGTAAGTTCTCACGGTGAGTGCCTC
>NW_021703785.1:16097-195555 GCF_005190385.1 Monodon monoceros
GCCCTAGCTAGGCTTCCAGGCCTGTGGCTCTTCAAAAGCTTGCAGTGTTACACGAACAACTGGGCTTTAGTGGCAGTCGAAATGCAAGTTGAATTTCTCATGGAGGCAGCATGACTTCAGGCAGGAGGTCCTAGATGGAATGCGAAGCCAAGGGTTTTTCTCAGTGCAGCTCAGACTAGGGCAATGAGTCAGACTTCCCTGGCATGTTGGACGTGCTAGAACGGTGTTCGTGAAACTCTGAGAGTGCTGGGATTTCAAGCTGTCCCATGAAGGAAGGCAGTGTGTTGCCCTATACTCGGCATACACAGAGTGGCTCTGAAGGGCTATGGGCCTGGAATTTGCTTAGCAGGCCGAGTGGGCCCTGGGTGTACTCACTATTCCTGCCGGGAATAGGGTGCACACGCGAGGATCCCAGGTGTCCTGAAAAGCGTACTGCCGTTAAGATAATGTAGAGCAGTGGCTACAGCCTCATGGAAACTGCTGCACGCCTCGGCTTCTGCACAGCAATTCAGGGCCTTACCTTGAGGTAAGTTCTCACGGTGAGTGCCTCGTCAGCGACACAGCACAGTAGGATGCTGAATTTCTCCTCAAGCAGAGTGACTTCAGGTACGAGGTCCTTGAAGAACTGTAAGCAGAATATTTTCCCATGGCAGCTTAGACGATGGTCATGACGAAGACATCCATGGCACGTCGGACTGGCCAGAAATATGGTCCTGAGGCAGTTCGAGAATTCTGGAAATGTAGCTCTCCTTAAGGAACATGGACTGTGTTCCCCATCAGTCAGCATACACAGAGGGCCTCTGAGGGACCGACCTATGGGCCTCAATGTTGTTCAGCAGGTCCACAGCGTTCTGGAGGTACTCAGTGAACCTTGAGGGAAATGATGCACACCCGAGGGGCCTAGGAGTCCTGAAAACGATACATCCTTTCAAACACAGCAGAACAGCGACTAAGACCTCATGGATACAGCTGCATGCCTCCCTTTTTGTACGGATACTCAGGGCCTTCTCTCGAGGCAAATACTCATGTTGAGTTTCACTTTAGCTCTAGAGCATGGCAGGCTGAGCTCCACCCCGGCCATGGAAGCACCTGGTTTAGACAGAGTAAACTCATTTTCTTCCCAGAGCCAGGTGTACAGTAGCTAGAGGCCTGTCAACAGCAGTGAATTTCAGGTAGCTTCAAGGCAGCATGCATGGAGTTTTCAAAATGGGAAAGCAAGGCTAGTTCCATCAGGTCCCCATTTCCATGGGCAAATGCAGCATACATCCCTGTGGTTTCTAACAAGTCAAAAGAGACACAGGTTACCCAGTGGTTCCTTCCCTGAATCAACGCATCGAAGCAGGGTGTTCTGCATCTAGCAAACCGCCTCAAACAAGGTATGCCCTAGCTAGGCCTCTGGTCTGTGGCTCTTCAAAACCCTGGAGTGTTACACGAAGAACTGGTCTTTAGTGGCAGTCGGACTGCAAGCCGACTTCTCCTGGAAGCAGGGTGATCAGGGAGGAGGTCCTAGATGGAATGCAAAACCGATGGTTTTTCTCAGTGCAGCTCAGACTAGGGCAATGAGTCAGACTTACCCGGCATTTTGGACATGTTAGAATGGTTTTTGTGAAGCTCTGGGAGTGTTGGGAATTTCAAGCTCTCCCATGACGGAGTACAGTGTGTGGCCCTGTATTCAGCATACACAGAGTGGCTCCGAAGGGCTATGGGCTTGGAAGTTGCTTAGCAGGCCCAGTGGGGCCTGGGGGTACTCAGTGTTCCTGCCGGGAATAGGGTGCCCACGCGAGGATCCTAGGTGTCCTGAAAAGCGTTCTGCTCTTAAGATAATGCAGAGCAGTGGCTACGGCCTCATGGAAACTGCTGCACGCCTCCACTTCTGCACAGCCATTCAGGGCCTTACCTTGAGGTAAGTGCTCATGCAGATTGTTCCGTTAGCAACACAGCATGGTAGGATGGTGAATTTTTCCTTCAGCAGAGTGACTTCAGGTACGAGCTCCTCGAAGAATTGTAAGCAGAATATTTTCCCATGGGAGCTCAGACGACGGTCATGACGAAGACTTCCATGGCACGTCAGACTGGCCAGAAATGTGGTCCTGAGGCAGTTCGAGAATTCTGGAAATGTAGCTCTCCTTACGGAACATGCACTGTGTTGCCCATTAGTTGGCATACACAGAGGGCCTCCGAGGGACCAAACTATGGGCTTCGATGTTGCTCAGCAGGCCCACAGGGGTCTGGAGGCACTCAGTGATCCTGGAGCGAAATGATTCACACCCGAGGCGCCTAGGAGTCCTGAAAAGAGTACTTCCTTTAAAATACAGCAGAATAGCGACTAAGACCTCATGGAAAGAGCTGCATGCCTCCCTTTCTGTTCGGATACTCAGGGCCTTTCCTCGAGGCAAGTACTCACATTGAGTTTCCCTTTAGCAATAAGCATGGCAGGCTGAGCTCCACACCGCCCATGCAAGCACCTGGTTTAGAGGAAACTCATTTTCTTCCCAGAGCCAGGCGTACAGTGGCTGGAGGCCTGTCAACAGCAGTGAATTTCATGTAGCTTCAAGGCAGCATGAATGGAGCTTTCAAAATGGGAAAGCAAGGCTAGTTCCATAAGGCCCCCATTTCCATGGGGACACACAGCATACATCCCTGTGGTTTCTAACAAGTCAAAAGAGACACAGGTTACCCAGTGGTTCCTTCCCTGAATCAACTCCTCAAAGCAGGGTGTTTTGCATCTAGCAAACTGCCTCAACCAAGGTACGCCATAGCTAGGCCTCGGGCCTGTGGCTCTTCAAAAGCCTGCAGTGTTACACGAAGAACTGGGCTTTAGTGGCAGTTGGACTGCAAGCCGACTTTCTCCTGGAGGCAGGGTGACTTCAGGCAGGAAGTCCTAGATGGAATGAGAAGCCAAGGGTTTTTCTCAGTGCAGCTCAAACTAGGGCAATGAGTCAGACTTCCCCGGCATTTTGGACATGCCACAGCGGTGTTCGTGAAACTCTGGGAGTGCTTGAGATTTCAAGCTGTCCCATGAAGGAGTGCAGTGTGTTGCCCTATATTCGTCATACACAGAGTGGCTCTAAAGTGCTACCAGCCTGGAAGTTGCTTTGCAGGGCTAGGGGGGCCTGGGGGTACTCACTGTTCCTGTCGGCAATAGGGTGCTGACACGAGGATCTTAGGTGTCCTGAAAAGCGTACTGCCATTACGATAATGCGGAGCAGCGACTACGGCCTGATGGGAACTGCTGTACCCCTCTGATTCTGCCTGGCAATTCAGGGCCTTACCTCGAGGCAAGTGCTCACTTTGAGTGTCCCGTGAGCGACACAGCATGATAGGATGCTGACTTTCTCCTTGAATAGGGTGGCTTCAGTTACGTAGTCTTCAAAGAATTCTAAGCAGAATGTTTTCTCATGGTCGCCTATACAAGGTCATGATGAAGACTTCCATGGCACGTCGGACTGGCCACAAATGTGGTCCTGAGGCAGTTCGATGGCTCTGGAAATGTAGCTCTCCTTAAGGAACGTGCAGTGTGTTGCCCATCACTTGGTATACACAGAGGGCCTCCGAGGCAGCGACCTATGGGCCTCATTGTTGCTCAGCAGGCCCACAGGTTTTCTGGAGGTTCTCAGTGATCTTGGAGGGAAAATGATGCACACCCGAGGGGCTTAGGAGTCCTGAAAAGGGTACTTCCTCTAAAATAAAGCAGAACAGCGAGTAAGACCTCATGGAAACAGATGCACGCCTCCATTTCTGCCTGGCTACTCAGGGCCTTACCTCAAGGCAAGTACTCACGTTGAGTTTCCCTTTAGCTCTAGAGTATGGCAGGCTGAGCTCCACCCCGGCCATGGAAGCAACCGGTTTAGCTAGAGAAAACTCATTTTCTCCTCAGAGCCATGCTTACAGTGTCTAGAGGCCTGTCAACAGCAGTGAATTTCAGGTAGCTTCAAGGCGGCATGAATGGAGCTTTCAAAATGGGAAAGCAAAGCTAGTTGCATCAGTCCCCCATTTCATGGGCACAGGCAGCATACATCCCTGTTGTTTCTAACAAGTCGAAAGAGACACCGATTACACACTGGTTCCTTCCCTGAATCAACTTCTCCAAGCCAGGTGTTCTGCATCTAGTGAACTACGTCAACCAAGGATCACCCTAGGTAGAACTTCGGGCTTGTGGTTCTTCAAAAGCCTGCACTGTTACATGAAGAACTGTGCTTTAGTTCAAGTAGTAACACATGCTGACCGTATCTTGGAAGCAGGGTGAACTCAGATAGGAGGTCCTAGATGGAATGGGAAACCGAGTGTTTTTCTATGTCCAGCTCAGTCTAGGGCAATGAGTCAGACTTACATGGCATGTTGGACGTGCTAGAACGGTTTACCTGAACCTGTGGGAGTACTGGGGGAATCAAGCTGTCCCAAAAAAGAGTGCAGTGTGTTGCCCTACACTCAGCATACACAGAGTGACTATGAAGGGCTACGAGCCTGGAAGTTGCTTAGCAGGCCCAGGGGGCGCTGGGGGCACTCACTGTTCCTGCCGGGAACAGGGTGCCCCCGCGAGGCTCCTAGGTGTCCTGAAAAGCATACTGCCGTTAAGATAATGCAGAGCAGTGGCTACAGCCTCATGGAAACTGCTGCACACCTCCACTTCTGCACGGCAATTCAGGGCCTTACCTCGAGGCAAGTGCTCTCGTTTAATGTCCCATTAGTGACACAGCATGGTAGGATGCTGACTTCCTACCTGAGTATAGTGACTTCAGGTACGAGGTCCTCGAAAAATTCTAAGCAGAGTGTTTTCTCATGGCAGCACAGACAAGAGCCATGATGACTTCCGTGGCACATTGGACTGGCTATAAATGTGGTCCTGATGCTGTTCGAGTGCTCTGGCAATGTAGCTCTCCTTAAGTAACGTGCAATGTGTTGCCCATCACTTGTCATACACAGAGGACCTCCAAGGGACCTATGGGCCTCGATTCTGGTCAACAGGCCCACAGAGGTCTGGAGGTACTCAGTGATCTTGGAGGGAAAAGGATGCACACCCAAGGGGCCTAAGAGTCCTGAAAAGGGTACTTCTTTAAAATAAGGCAGAACCCCGATGAAGACCTCATGGAAACAGCCGCATGCCTCCCTTTCTGCATGTCTACTCAGGGCCTTACCTCGAGGCAAGTACTCAAGTTGAGTTTCCATTTAGCTCTAGAGCATGGCAAGCTGAGCCCCACCCCAGCCTCGGAAGAACCCTGTTTAGCTAGAGGAAACTCACTTTCTTTGCAGAGCCATGCCTACAGTGGCTAGAGTTCTGTCAACAGCAGTGAATTTCAGGTAGCTTCAAGGCAACATGAAGGGAGCTTTCAAAATGGGAAAGCAAGGCTAGTTCCATCAGGCCCTCGTTTCTATGGGCACATGCAGCATACATCCCTGTGCTTTCTAACAAGTCAAAAGAGACACCGATTACAACTGGTTCCTTCCCTGAACCAACTTCTCCAAGCAAGGTGTTCTGCATCTAGTGAACTACGTCAACCAAGGAACGCCCTAGGTAGGAATTCGGGCCTGTGCCTCTTTAAAAGCCTGCAGTGTTACTCGAAGAACTGGGCTTTAGTTGCAGTAGGAACGCAATCCGACTTATTCTTGGAGGCAGGGTGACTTCAAGTAGGAGGTCTTAGATGGAATGTGAAGCCAAGTGTTTCTCTTAGTGCAGCTCAGACTAGGGCAATGAGTCAGACTTACACGGCATATTGGACATGCTAGAAAGGTGTTCGTGAACCTGTGGGAGTATTGGGTAAATCAAGCTGTCCCAAAACACAGTGCACTGTGTTGCCCTACACGCGGCCTACACAGAGTGACTCCGAAGGGCTATGGGCCTGGATGTTGCTTAGCAACTAAGACCCTACTGCTGATCCAACAAAGACCCTGATGCTGCTGCTACATCATGCCCTGAGAGTGTCCCCAGCTAAGGGCCTGACGCTAGGCCTCACTCAGGCCCTGTCACTCTCCCTAAGTCAGGCTCTGATGCTGTCCCTACCTGAATCCTTGATACTGGTTCTAATTAAGGCCCAGATACTCTCAGTGACTAAGGCCTTGACACTATCCCTAGGTCATTTCCTGACACGATCCATAAACTTTACCCTAAACCTATCCCTAGCAAATGTCCTGTCTCTTATGCTAACTGAAGCCCTTACTCTGTGACTAACAGACACTGAATTTAGGCCCAAGGCCAGGACACTGTCACTAACTAAGGCCTAGATGCTCGTCCTAAATCCGGCCCAGAACTGTCCCTCACTAATGCCCTAACATTATTCCTAACTCAGGCCCTGACACGGTAGCTAACAGAGGCTCTGATGCTAGTCCTAACACAGGCCCTGACACTGTCTCTAACTAAGGCCCTGCTGCCCTCAATATCTAATGTCCTAACACTATCCTGAGCTCATTTCCTGACCCATCTCTTAACAAGGTCCTGAAACTGTCCCTAACAGAGGCCCTGAGAATGTCTTTTACGAAGACCCTAAGGCTGATCCTACAGAGGCCCTTATACTACTCCTACGTCATGCCCTGACACTGTCCCTCACTCAGGCCCTAAAGATCGGCCTCACTTAGGCCCTGTTGCCATACCTTAATTAGGCTCTGATGCTGTCCCTACATCAAGACATGACACTGGTCCTGATTAAGGCCCTGACACTGGTCCTAACTAAGGCCCTGATGCTCTCAATAATTAATGTCTTCACGCTATCCCTAGCTCATTTCCTGACACTATCCGTGGCCTGGAAGCTGACTCTGTCCCGAGCTAATTTCCTGCCTCTTATCCTCACTCAAGCCCTAATGCTCTCCATAACTAAGACCCAGACTAGTATTAACTAAGGCCCTGACACTGTCTCAAACTAAGGCCTGGAATCTGTCCCTAATATAGGCCCTGCTGCCGGCAATAACTAAAATCTGGACAGTATCCTGAGCTAATATCCTGACTCATTTCTAACCAAGGGCCTGACACTGTCCCTAAGAAAGCCCTGTCACTGTCCCTAAGTGAAGGCCTGAGGCTGTGCCTAAATCAGGCCCTGAAGCTATGCCTACCTGAGGCCTTGTCGCTGTGACTACCTCAGGCCCTCATCATGTCTTTAACTAAGACCCTATTGCTGATCCAACACAGGCCCTGATGCTGTTCCTACATCATGCCCTGACAGTGTTCCCAGCTAAGGGCCTGACTCTAGGCCTCACTCAGGCCCTGTCACTCTCCCTATGTCAGGCACTGACGCTGTCCCTACCTGAAGCCATGATACTGGTTTTAAATAAGGCCCTGATACTCTCAGTGACTAAGGTCTTGACACTATCCCTAGGTCATTTCCTGACACGATCCATAAACTTTACCCTAACCCTGTCCCTAGCAAATGTCCTGCCTCTTATGCTAACTGAAACCCTTACACTGTGCCTAACACTGACCCTGAATTTAGGCCCAAGGCCATGACACTGTCCCTAACTAAGGCCTAGATGCTCGTCCTAAATCCGGCCCAGAACTGTCCCTCACTTATGCCCTAACACTATTCCTAACTCAGGCCCTGACACTGTACCTAACAGAGGCTCTGATGCTAGTCCTAACGCAGGCCCTGACACTGTCTCTAAGGCCCTGCTGCCCTCAATATCTAATGTCCTGACACTATCCTGAACTAATTTCCTGACCAATCTCTTACCAAGTTCCTGAAACTGTCCCTAAGTAAGCCCTGACACTGTCCCTAAGTGAGGCCCTGAGGCTGTCCCTAACAGAGGCCCTGAGAATGTCTTTAACGAAGACCCTAATGCTGATCCTACAGAGGCCCTTATCCTGCTCCTAGGTCATGCCCTGACACTGTCCCTTACTCAGGCCCTAGAGATAGGTCTCACTTAGGCCCTGTTGCCGTACCATAGTTAGGCTCTGACACTACCCCTACATCAAGCCCTGACACTGGTCCTGATTAAGGACCTGACACTGGTCCTAACTAAGGCCCTGATGCTCTCAGTAACGAACATCTTCACGCTATCCCTAGCCCACTTCCTGACACTATCTCTGGCATGGAAGCTGACTCTGTCCCGAGCTAATTTCCTGCCTCTTATCCTCACTGAAGCCTTAATGCTCTCCCTAACTAAGGCCCAGACTAGTCCTAACTAAGGCCCTGACACTGTCTCTAACTAAGGCCTGGAATCTGTCCCTAATATAGGCCCTGCTGCCGGCAATAACTAAAATCCAGACACTATGCTGAGCTAATATCCTGACCCATTTCTAACCAAGGGCCTGACACTGTCCCTAAGAAAGCCCTGTCACTGTCCCTAAGTGAAGGCCTGAGGCTGTGCCTAACTCAGGCCCTGAAGCTATGCCTACCTGAGGCCTTGTCGCTGTGACTACCTCAGGCCCTCATCATGTCTTTAACTAAGACCCTACACAAAGGCCCTTAATCTGCTCCTACATCATGCCCTGACAGTGTTCCCAGCTAAGGGCCTGACGCTAGGCCTCACTCAGGTCCTGTTTCTCCCCCTAAGTCAGGCTCTGACGCTGTCCCTACCTGAAGTCCTGACACTGGTCCTAAATTAGGCAATGATGTTCTAAGTAGCTATTGTCTTGACACTATCCCTCGGTCATTTCCTGACGCTATCCCTAGACCTTAACCTAACCTTGTCTTTAGCTAATGTCGAGCCTCTTATGATAACTAAATCCCTGATGCTGTCCCTAACTAAGGCCCTGAATTTAGTCCCGAGGCTGTGAACTTGTCCCTAACTGGGGCCTGGAGGCTGTCCTTAACAAAGGCCCTCAACTTATCTTTAACTGAGGCCCTGACACTCTCCCTAATTAAGGACTGAGGCTGTCTCTAACTAAGGCCCTGAGTCTGTCTTTAACTAGTGGCCTCACTGTTTCCCTAACAAAGGTCCTGACACAGTCCCTAACTAAGACCCTGATATGGTCCCTATAACTTGAGCTGTCCCTCATTAATGCCCTGATGCGGCCCATAAATGATGTACTGAAGACGGCACTAAGGTCCAGACAATGTCACTAATGACCCAAAATGTCTCTTACTAAGGCCCTCAAATTACCTCTAACTGAGGCCCTAATGATGTCCATAACTAAGTCCCTGACACTGTCTCTAACTAAGACCCTTAAGTTATCTTTAACTGAGGCCATGACAGTGTCCCTAATGAAGAACCTGACACTGTCTCTAACTAAGGCCCTGAGTCTGTCTTTACCTAACAGCCTCACTCTTTCCCCAACTCCTCCCTGACACTGCCCCTACCCAAGGCCCTGACGGTGTGCCTAATTGCCTGAGCTGTCTTTCACTAATACCCTGACCCTGTCCATAACTAACGCCCTGATGATGTCCCTAACGAACAGCCTGAAGTGCCTCTTACTAAGGCCCTCAAGTTTTTCTCTGAGGCCCTGACACTCTCCCTAATTAAGGCCTTGACACCGTCTTTAAGTAATGGCCTGATACAGCTCCTACCTGAGATGCTGATGCCCTCACTAAGACCTTGAAGTCTCTATCTGAGAATCTGACACTGTCTGTAACTAATTTCCCGACTTTTTCCTTAACTAACATCCTAATTTTGTCCCTAAATAACGCCCTGACACTGGTCCTAACTACGGCCCCGATGCTGACCATATCTAAGGCCCTGACGATGTCCCTAATAGACTTAGATGTCCCTCACTGGGGTCCTGATCCTGTCCATTACTAAGGCCCTGAATATGTGCCTGAGGACGTCTCTGACCCTGTCCTAAGGCCCTGACCCTCTTCCTAACTAAGGGCCTTGATGCTGTCTCTACAGAAGGCCCTGACACTGCCCCTAAATAACGGCCTGACACTGGTCCCAAGTATGGACCTGATCCTGTCCATAACTAAGGCCCTGAAGATGTCCCTCATTAAGTCTCTGACACTGCCCTTAATAAGCCCCTGACACTGTCCCTAGCTAATGGCCTAAGCTATAACTTACAAAGTCTCTAACACTATCCCCAAGACGCTGACACCCTCCCTAACTTAGGCTTTGATGCTGTCCCTTAGTGCCTAAGCAGTCACAAAATAACACCCTGATTCTGTCCCTAAGGCCCTGAATATATCCCTAAGAAAGTCTCTGTAGTGTCCTTAACTAACGGCCTAAACTGTCTCTTACGAAGGCCCTCAAGTGATCACTGAGGGCCTGACAACACTGTCCCTAACTAAGGCCCTGTTGCTGGCCCTAACTAACGTCCTGATGCTGAACCTAACTGAGGCCCTGATGCTCTTCCTAACTAAGGCCTTGATGCCGATTCTACCTGAGGCGCTAAAACTGTCTGTAACTAATGACCTGACTCTTTCCCTAACTAACACCCTAATTTTGTCCTTCATTAATTCCCTGACACTGGTCAACACTACAGCCCTGATGCTGGCCCAATCTAAGGCCTTGACGATGTCCCTAATAGCCTTAGATGTCCCTCACTGTTGGCCTGACCCTGTCCCTCCCCAAGGACCTGACCCTCTTCCTAAGGCTGTGATGATGTCTCTACCTGAGGCACTGTCACTGTCTATAATAACGGCCGACTCTTTCCCTAACACCCTGATGCTGTCCCTAATAGCCTCATGTATCTCTCAATAACGCCCTGATCCTGTCCATAACTAAGGCCCTGAATATGTCCCTAAGTATATCTCTGACGCTGTCCTTAACTAAGGCCCTGATGCTTTCTCTACCTAAGGCACTGACACTATCTATAATAATGGCCTGACTCTTTCTCTAACTAATACCCTGATGCTATCCCTAATTGAGGCCCTGAAGATGTCCCTAATATCCTTAAGTGTTCCTCTGTATCACCCTGATCCTGTCCATAACTAAGGCCCTGAATATGTCCCTAGGTAAGTCTCTGACACTGTCCCTAACTAAGGCCCTGATGCTGTCTCTACCTCAGAATCTGAAATTCTAATGTCCTGACTCTCCCTAACATCCTGACGCTGCCCCTAAGTGAGGCCTCGACACCTTAACTAAGGACTTGCCGCTGTCCCTACCTAAAACCCTGACACTGTCTGTAACTAATGACCTCTTTCCCTAACTAACACCCTAGTTTTGGCCCTAACTAACCCCCTGACACTGGTTCTAATTATGGCCATGATGCTGGCCTAAGGCCCTGAAGATATCCCTAAGTAACAGCCTGAACTGTGTCTAACTAAGGCTCTCACGATTATCTCTAAGTGAAGCACTGACACTGTCCCTAACTTAGGCCCTGATGCTGTCCCTTATAGTCTAAGCTGTCACTAAATAATGCCCTGATCCTGTCCATAACTAAGGCCCTGAATATGTCCCTAAGTACATCTCTGATGATGTCCTTAACAGCCTGAACTCTCTTCAAGTTATCTCTGAGGCTCTGACACTGGCCCTTCCTAAGGCCTCACCCCAGGGTTGTCCCAGGCTGCTGGGCAGTTTTCTCTTGTCCACATCACTAGCCAGCTGCCTGCCATTGGCCACTCTAAGGTTCTGCGATGCAGTGGTCCCACGTGGGATGTGCCTGTGTAGGCTCACCTGCGGGAGGAGAGTCATGGCCACTCCGCCCTCCAGGGGACTGCAGCTCATGGTAGGAGCCTCTCAGCCAGTGTCTGGACACAGGGTTCTGTGTCCTTGTTTGTTGTAAATCCCTTGGAGTTACCTCTAACATTTTTTAAATGGATATCCCCCTCAGCATATTTATAATATAAATTATTTACCACATTAAAATCCAGGAATGACATTATTAGAATGAGCAGGAGAACACTGGATGTCCGCCCCCCGCAATGATCTATTACTTGGAGGATTTAAAATTCTAATGAGAAAACACTGACTCTCCTCACCCTCTTGGGCGTCAGCACAAGGCGGGAATCAGCTGCATCCTTTATTTATCCCTCTGATTTTCCAGAACCTTTCCTTCCAGGAGAAATCTCTGGGTTCTGTGGGAGCTGTGAGTGGTGGCCGTCAGGTAAATCTGAGACTGAAAAGCAAGAGGAAGAGAGACAGAGGAGGAGATGAGAATAGGTGATGGGGAGAAGCAGGGGCGTCCACATTCAATCGCAGGCTGAGAGTCTGGGTTAGTCTCCAGCGAAGCTAAGGACCACCAGGGTCTGGCCCCACTGGCCTTGTCACCTGGTGTGGGGACTGGGGACAGCCAAACCACCATGGCCACTCTCAGAGAAATCAGGAAGGTTGGAGGGCACCCCTGAGAGCCAGATTGAAAATGGTCATGCTGTGAAATAATAAGATGCCCTTTCAGAAAAGTGAAGGCGGTTCTCTTGGTTCTCAAAGACTTGCAAATACTCTGTGTCCTTCTGGAGGCATGATGAAGCCTTCAGCCTTTGAGGGCAGTAATGGGAGTGCATCTGGGCTCAAAACCATCCAGCACTCACCCCCTGAGGGTGCTGAGGGTGACCCGTGCCCACCCCTCGGGTGCTGTGGGGCCTGAAATCCCCTGATCACCGAGGACGGGAGGGGCCGCACAGACACTGCACTGGACCACCGGGGGCTTGGCTGGTGGGCTACAGTCCTTTATCAGATACATGGTTTGCAAACAACTTGGGCCACTTTGGATGGTGGATTATCTTATTCCTTGCTCCTTTTATACACAACTGTTTTTCATTTTGAGGAAGTCCAATTCATCTATTTTGTCTTTTGTTGCTTGTGCTTTTGGTAGATCTAAGAAATCATGACCAAATCCAAGGTCATGTAGACTTACTCTCATGTTTTCTTCTACGAGTTTTATAATTGTCATTCTTGCATCTAGGCTTTTGGTCCATTTTGCGTTGATTTTGTATATGGGGTCGGGGGAGGTAAGGGTCCAACTTTACTCTTCTGCATGTGGGTATCCAGTTGTTCCAGAACCTGTGCTCACTGTTTGGGAGAAAATACCTGCAAATGATGCGACCAACAAGGGCTTAATTCTAAAATATACAAACAGCTCATACAACTCAAAAACGAAAAAAAATTTTAAAAATAGGCAGAAGGTCTAAATAGACATTTCTCCAAAGACATACAGATGGCTAATAGGCACCTGAAAAGACACTCCACATCGCTAATTATTAGAGATCGCAAATCAAAGCTACAGTGAGTTATCACCTCGTAGTGGTCAGAATGGCCATCATTAAAATGTCTAGAAATAAATGCTGGAAGGGGTGTGGAGAAAAGGGAACCCTCCTACACTACTGGTGGGAATGTAAATTGATGCAGCCACTATGGGAAACAGTATGGAGGTTCCTCAAAAACTAAAAACAGAATTACCATATGAACCAGCAATCCCACTCCTGGGCACATATCCAGACAAAACTATAATTCAAAAAGATACATGCACCCCAGCATTCACAGCAGCACTATTCACAATAGCCAAGACATGGAAGCAACCTGAATGTCCCTCAACAGATGAATGGATAAAGAAGATGTGGTACATATATACAATGGAATATTACTCAGCCATAAAACAGAATGAAATAATGCCATTTGCAGCTACATGGATGGACCTAGAGATTATCATACAAAGTGAAGTAAGTCAGACAGAGAATAACAAATACCATATGATATCACTTATATGTGGATTATAAAATGAGACCCAAATGAACCTATCTACAGGACAAAAACAGACTCACAAATATAGAAAACAGACTTGTGGTTGTCAAGGGGAAGACAGGGGAGAGGGATGGATTGGGAGTTTGGGATTAGTAGATGCAAATTATTATATATAGGATGGATAAACATGGTCTTACTGTACAGCACAGGGAACTGTATTCAATACCCTGTAATTAACCATAATGGAAAAGAATATGAAAAATATGTATATATGTATGTATGTATATATGTATCGCTTTGCTGTACAGTAGAAATTAACACAACATTGTAGGTCAACTATACTTCAGTATCAATTAGTTTGAAGGCACTTTTATAAATCAGGTCTTATTTCTCTTGTCCTTTCATCCTGGGACAAATGTATAACAGAAACTAACCTGGATTACTCCGGGATGAACTCAAATCACACAGAACTTTAATTGTTGAACAAACCATGAATACCAGTTACACCATGGGAGGTCCTGATCCAATATGAAGTTTGTAAGCCTTGTATCAAGCCTGCAGAATCCACTAAATTTGGAAATTCAAACTGAAATGAAGCCACCTATCCCATGACTTCTCTACAACTAGTTATACAACATCAATTGGAAACCATATACAATCAAATGAATGTAGACAGAAACAACTATAGCCTTCCTTTTTTTTCCTTATAGATGAAGACGGTATTTAAGGTGATGTCTTGGGCCGTTTCAGGGTGTTACTCAATTTCCTGGGTATCTGCCATGCACACAGGAGGTACACATGTTAGTTAACTTGCTTGTGCAACTATATGAAGGTAGTTAATACCACAAAACTGTATACGTAAAGTGAATTAAATGCTAAAGTCGTGTTTTGTATTTTTAATGACAATGAAAAAGAAGTGCAGCGCTGATATTTGTTACAAAAATGAACATTAAAAACATTCTTAGTGAAAAAAGCCATACAGAAAAGGCCACCTAGATCCCATATTCATCTTGTCTGCTTCAGATCCATCACGGTTGTCCAAATGAGGGGGAAACTCAGGAATGGGTCCAGAAAAAGAAAACTGGATCAGGATGGAAAAAGACATTTTCATACAGTTGGGACAGCAGGTGAAAGTTGAAGTGGGGCTGAGTATTAAATTATAATGTGGACATCAGGATTTCTTCATTTAGGGGTTATGTGCTGGTTCCTTAGGCAAAACACACTGAGCATTTTGTGTGAAGTGGCAAATGTGAGTACTTTTTACCATTATTGCAACTTTTCTGTACATTTAAAATTACTGGAAAGTAAATTACTTTTCTAGACAACCATGTCAGTATCATGCCAGAAAATCAGATAAGACAGACATCAAATTTTGTTATAGAGGCCAAGACTTACCCAGACCACGTTCAACCAAAGTTGTGATACTTATTTCCCTTGTAGGAGTCCACATGGTATTAAGAGGCACCATGGGAAGAGTATATTAGTAGCTACCATCTCTTGGGTCCTGTGGATTACCTGGGGTGCAGTAGAAACTGTGAGATTTTGGTATTGCAATTTTTCACATTACTTCAAAAATATGTTAAAAAATAAATTCAGTAAAGTTGCAAAATACGGAATCAATATACAAAAATCAGTTTTGTTTCCATACACTAATAATGAACCACCAGCAAGAAAAATTAAGAAAACAATCCCATTTACAATTCCATCAAAAAGAACGAACTATTTAGCAATAAATTTAACCAAGGACATGAAAGACCTATACTCAGAAAACTATAAAGCATTGATAAAGAAACTGAAGAAACAATAGAAAACAATATTCCATGCTCATGCATCAGAAAAATTACTATTATTAAAATGTTTGGGAGAGTGGGAAGATGGCAGAAGAGTAAGACGCGGAGATCATCTTCCTCCCCACAGATACACCAGAAATACATCTACACGTGGAACAACTCCTACAGAACAACTACTGAACGCTGGCAGAAGACCTCAGACCTCCCAAAAGGCAAGAAAGTCCCCATGTACCTGGGTAGGGCAAAAGCAAAAAGAATAAACAGAGACTAAAGAATAGGGACGGGACCTGCACCAGTGGGAGGGAGCCGTGAAGGAGGAAAGGTTTCCATACACTAGAAGCCCCTTCGCGGGTGGAGACTGCGGGGGACGGAGGGGGAAAGCTTCGGGGCCGCAGAGGAGAGCACGGCAACAGGGCTGCAGAGGGCAAAGCAGAGAGATTCCCACACAGAGGATCGGCACCGACTGGCACTCACCAGCCCAAGAGGCATGTATGCTCCCCCACCGGGTCGGGCAGGGCTGGGAGCCGAGGCTCAGGCTTCGGTGGGAGCCGGGAGAGGAGTGGGGTTGGCGGCGTGAACACAGCCTGCAGGGGGTTAGTGCACCACGGCTAGCCGGGAGGGAGTCCGGGGAAAAGTCTGGACCTGCCGAAGAGGCAAGAGACTTTTTCTTACCTCTTTGTTACCTGGTGCGCGAGGAGAGGGGATTAAGAGTGCTGCTTAAAGGAGCTCCAGAGACAGGCGCGAGCCGCGGCTAACAGCGCGGACCCCAGAGACGGACAGGAGACACTAAGGCTGCTGCTGCCGCCACCAAGAAGCCTGTGTGCGAGCACATGTCACTATCCACACTCCCCTTACAGTGAGCCTGTGCAGCCCGCCACTGCCAGGGTCCCAGGATCCAGGGACAACTTCCCCGGGAGAACACACAGCGTGCCTCAGGCTGGTGCAAAGTCACAGCGGCGCAACGTCACAACGGCCTCTGCTGCCACAGGCCCGCCCTGCACTCAGGGCCCCTCCCTCCCCCCCCAGCCTGAGTGAGCCACAGCCCCCGAATCAGTGGCTCCTTTAACCCCGTCCTGTCTGAGCAGGAAAAGACGCCCTCCAGTGACCAACACGCAGAGGTGGGGCCATATCCAAAGCTGAGCCCCGGGAGCTGTGCGAACAAAGAAAGGGAAATCTCTCCCAGCAGCCTCAGAAGCAGTGGATTAAAGCTCCACGATCAACTTGATGTTCCCTGCATCTGTGGAATACATGAATAGACAGCGAATCATCCCAAATTGAGGAGGTGGACATTGAGAGAAAGATTTATGATTTTTCCCCCTCTTCCTCTTTTTGTGAGTGTGTATGTGTATGCTTCTGTGTGAGATTCTATCTGTATAGCTTTGCTTCCACCATTTGTCCTATGGTCCTATCCGTCCTTTTTTGTTTCTTTGTATTTTCTACTTTTTAAAACATTTTTTCTTAATAATTATTTTTTATTTTATTTTACCTTACTTTATTTTATTTTCTATTGTCCTATTTCTTTCTTTCTTTCTTTCTTTCTTTCTTTCTTTCTTTCTACTTTCTCTCCCTTTTATTCTGAGCCATGTGGATGAAAGGCTCTTGATGCTGCAGCCAGGAGTCAGTGCTGTGCCTCTGAGGTGGGAGAGCCAACTTCAGGACACTGGTCCACAAGAGACCTCCCAGCTCCACGTAATATCAAACGACAAAAACCTCCCAGAGATCTCCATCTCAACACCAACACCCAGCTTCACTCAACAACCAGCAAGCTACAGTGCTGGACACCATATACCAAACAACTAGCAAGACAGGAACACAACCCCACCCATTAGCAGAGAGGCTGCCTAAAATCATAATAAGTCCACAGACACCCCAAAACACACCACCAGACGTGGACCTGCCCACCAGAAAGACAAGATCCAGCCTCATCCACCAGAACACAGGCACTAGTCCCCTCCACCAGGAAGCCTACACAACCCACTGAACCAACTTTAGCCACTGGGGACAGACACCAAAAACAACGGGAACTATGAACCCGCAGGCTGCAAAAAGGGGACCCCAAACACAGTAAGATAAGCAAAATGAGAAGACAGAAAAACACACAGCAGATGAAGGAGCAAGATAAAAACCCACCAGACCTAAAAAATGAAGAGGAAATAGGCAGTCTACCTGAAAAAGAATTCAGAATAATGATAGTGAAGATGATCCAAAATCTTGGAAGTAGAATAGACAAAATGCAAGAAACATTTAACAAGGACCTAGAAGAACTAAAGATGAAACAAACAACAATGAACAACACAATAAATGAAATTAAAAATACTCTAGAAGGGATCAATAGAAGAATAATTGAGGCAGAAGAACGGATAAGTGACCTGGAAGATAAAATAGTGGAAATAACTACTGCAGAGCAGAATAAAGAAAAAAGAATGAAAAGAACTGAGGACAGTCTCAGAGACCTCTGGGACAACATTAAATGCACCAACATTCGAATTATAGGGGTTCCAGAAGAAGAAGAGAAAAAAGAAAGGGACTGAGAAAATATTTGAAGAGATTATAGTTGAAAACTTCCCTAATATGGGAAAGGAAATAGTTAATCAAGTCCAGGAAGCACAGAGAGTCCCACACAGGATAAATCCAAGGAGAAACACGCCAAGACACATATTAATCAAACTGTCAAAAACTAAATACAAAGAAAACATATTAAAAGCAGCAAGGGAAAAACAACAAATAACATACAAGGGAATCCCCATAAGGTTAACAGCTGATCTTTCAGCAGAAACTCTGCAAGCCAGAAAGGAGTGGCAGGACATATTTAAAGTGATGAAGGAGAAAAACCTACAACCAAGATTACTCTACCCAGCAAGGATCTCATTCAGATTTCATGGAGAAATTAAAACATTTACAGACAAGCAAAAGCTGAGAGAGTTCAGCACCACCAAACCAGCTTTATAAAACATGCTAAAGAATCTTCTCTAGGCAAGAAACACAAGAGGAAGGAAAAGACCTATAATAACAAACCCAGAACAATTAAGAAAATGGGAATAAGAACATACATATCGATAATTACCTTAAATGTAAATGGATTAAATGCTCCCACCAAAAGACACAGACTGGCTGAATGGATACAAAAACAAGACCCATATATATGCTGTCTACAAGACACCCACTTCAGACCTAGAGACACATACAGACTGAAAGTGAGGGGATGGAAAAAGATATTCCATGCAAATGGAAACCAGAAGAAAGATGGAGTAGCAATTCTCATATCATACAAAATAGACTTTAAAATAAAGACTGTTACAAGAGACAAAGAAGGACATACATAATGATCAAGGGATCAATCCAAGAAGAAGATATAACAATTGTAAATATTTATGCACCCAACATAGGAGCACCTCAATACATAAAGCAAATACTAACAGTCATAAAATGGGAAATCGACAGCAACACATTCATAGTAGGGGACTTTAACACCCCACTTTCACCAATGGACAGATCATCCAAAATGAAAATAAATAAGGAAACACAAGCTTTAAATGATACATTAAACAAGATGGACTTAATTGATATTTATAGGACATTCCATCCAAAAACAACAGAATACACATTTTTCTCAAGTGCTCATGGAACATTCTCCAGGATAGATCATATCTTGGGTCACAAATCAAGCCTCGGTACATTTAAGAAAACTGAAATTGTATCAATTATCTTTTCCGACCACAACGCTATGAGACTAGACATCAATTACAGGAAAAGATCTGTAAAAAATACAAACACATGGAGGCTAAACAATACACTACTTAATAACGAAGTGATCACTGAAGAAATCAAACAGGAAATCAAAAAATACCTAGAAACAAATGACAATGGAGACACGACGACCCAAAACCTATGGGATGCGGCAAAAGCCGTTCTAAGAGGGAAGTTTATAGCAATACAATCCTATCTTAAGAAACAGGAAACATCTCGAATAAACAACCTAACCTTGCACCTAAAGCAATTAGAGAAAGAAGAACAAAAAAACGGCCAAGTTAGCAGAAGGAAAGAAATCATAAAGATCAGATCAGAAGTAAATGAAAAAGAAATGAAGGAAACGATAACAAAGATCAATAAAACTAAAAGCTGGTTCTTTGAGAAGATAAACAAAATTGATAAACCATTAGCCAGACTCATCAAGAAAAAAAGGGAGAAGACTAAAGTCAACAGAGTTAGAAATGAAAAAGGAGAAGTAACAACTCACACTGCAGAAATACAAAAGATCATGAGAGATTACTACAAGCAACTCTATGCCAATACAATGGACAACCTGGAAGAAATGGACAAATTCTTAGAAATGCACAACCTGCCGAGACTGAATCAGGAAGAAATAGAAAATATGAACAGACCAATCCCAAGCCCTGAAATTGAAACTGTGATTAAAAATCTTCCAAAAAACAGAAGCCCAGGACCAGATGGCTTCACAGGCGAATTCTATCAAACATTTAGAGAAGAGCTAACACCTATCCTTCTCAAACTCTTCCAAAATATAGCAGAGGGAGAAACACTCCCAAACTCATTCTACGAGGCCACCATCACCCTGATAGCAAAACCAGACAAGGATGTCACAAAGAAACTACAGGCCAATATCACTGATGAACATAGATGCAAAAATCCTCAACAAAATACTAGCAAACAGAATCCAACAGCACATTAAAAGGATCATACACCATGATCAAGTGGGGTTTATTCCAGAAATGCAAGGATTCTTCAATATACACAAATCAATCAATGTGATACACCATATTAACAAATTGAAGGAGAAAAACCATATGGTCATCTCAATAGATGCAGACAAAGCTTTCAACAACATTCAACACTCATTTATGATAAAAACCCTCCAGAAAGTAGGCATAGAGGGAACTTTCCTCAATGTAATAAAGGCCATATATGACAAACCCACAGCCAACATCGCCCTCAATGGTGAAAAACTGAAACCATTTCCACTAAGATCAGGAACAAGACAAGGTTGCCCACTCTCACCACTCTTATTCAACATAGTTTTGGAAGTTTTAGCCACAGCAATCAGAGAAGAAAAGGAAATAAAAGGAATCCAAATCAGAAAAGAAGAAGTAAAGCTGTCACTGTTTGCAGATGACATGACACTATACATAGAGAATCCTAAAGATGCTACCAGAAAACTACTAGAGCTAATCAATGAATTTGGTAAAGTAGCAGGATACAAAATTAATGCACAGAAATCTCTGCCATTCCTATACACTAATGATGAAAAATCTGAAAGTGAAATCAAGAAAACACTCCCATTTACCACTGCAACAAAAAGAATAAAATATCTAGGAATAAACCAACCTAAGGAGACAAAAGACCTGTATGCAGAAAACTATAAGACACTGATGAAAGAAATTAAGGATGATACAAAGAGATGGAGAGATATACCATGTTCTTGGATTGGAAGAATCAACATTGTGAAAATGACTCTACTACCCAAAGCAATCTACAGATTCAATGCAATCCCTATCAAACTACCACTGGCATTTTTCACAGAACTAGAACAAAAAATTTCACAATTTGTATGGAAACACAAAAGACCCCAAATAGCCTAAGCAATCTTGAGAACGAAAAACGGAGCTGGAGGAATCAGGCTCCCAGACTTCAGACTATACTACAAAGCTACAGTAATCAAGGCAGTATGGTACTGGCACAAAAACAGAAATATAGATCAATGGAACAGGATAGAAAGCCCAGAGATAAACCCACGCACATATGGTCACCTTATCTTTGATAAAGGAGGCAGGAATGTACAGTGGAGAAAGGACAACCTCTTCAATAAGTGGTGCTGGGAAAACTGAACAGGTACATGAAAAAGTATGAGATTAGATCACTCCCTAACACCATACACAAAAATAAGTTCAAAATGGATTAAAGACCTAAATGTAAGGCCAGAAACTATCAAACTCTTAGAGGAAAACATAGGCAGAACACTCTATGACATAAATCACAGCAAGATCCTTTTTGACCCACCTCCTATAGAAATGGAAATAAAAACAAAAATAAACAAATGGGACCTAATGAAACTGCAAAGCTTTTGCACAGCCAAGGAAACCATAAACAAGACCAAAAGACAACTCTCAGAATGGGAGAAAATATTTGCAAATGAAGCAACTGACAAAGGATTAATCTCCAAAATTTACAAGCAGCTCATGCAGTTCAATAACAAAAAAAACAAACAACCCAATCCAAATATGGGCAGAAGACCTAAATAGACATTTCTCCAAAGAAGATATACAGACTGCCAACAAACACATGAAAGAATGCTCAACATCATTAATCATTAGAGAAATGCAAATCAAAACTACAATGAGATATCATCTCACACCAGTCAGAATGGCCATCATCAAAAAATCTAGAAACAATAAATGCTGGAGAGGGTGTGGAGAAAAGGGAACACTCTTGCACTGCTGGTGGGAATGTGCATTGGTACAGCCACTATGGAGAACAGTATGGAGGTTCCTTAAAAACTACAAATAGAACAACCATATGACCCAGCAATCCCACTACTGGGCATATACCCTGAGAAAACCATAATTCAAAAAGAGTTATGTACCAAAATGTTCATTGCAGCTCTATTTACAATAGCCAGGAGGTGGAAACAACCTAAGTGTCCATCATCGGATGTATGGATAAAGAAGATGTGGCACATATATACAATGGAATATTACTCAGCCATAAAAAGAAACGAAATTGAGCTATTTGTAATGAGGTGGATGGACCTAGAGTCTGTCATACAGAGTGAAGTAAGTCAGAAAGAGAAAGACAAATACTGTATGCTGACACATATATATGGAACTTAAGGAAAAAAATGTCATGAAGAACCTAGGGGTAAGACAGGAATAAAGACACAGACGTACGAGAGAATGGACTTGAGGATATGGGGAGGGGGAAGGGTAAGCTGTGACAAAGTGAGAGAGTGGCATGGACATATATACACGACCAAACGTAAAATAGCCAGCTAGTGGGAAGCAGCCGCATAGCACAGGGAGATCAGCTCGGTGCTCTGTGACCACCTAGAGGGGTGGGATAGAGAAGGTGGGAGGGAGGGAGACGCAAGAGGGAAGAGATATGGAAACACATGTATATATATAACTGATTCACTTTGTTATAAAGCAGAAACTAACACACCATTGTAAAGCAATTATACTCCAATAAAGATTTTAAAAAATAATGTTTATTCTACCTATAGCCATCAACAAACAGTGCCAGGAAAACTAGACACCAGACTCCAAAGAACGACACTGGTCACCATCTACACTGCACATAAAACTAACTAAAAGCGCACAGTATTCCACATTAAACCCTTCCTCTCCTGAGTCCCCTGAAGATGCACCCCACCCACCCAGCAGTCAGCTGCACAGGAGGATTCTCCACACTTGCTCATTTTTTCCTCTTGTGAAGTCTCCTCACCAGTGGTTCCTGAGAAAACCCAGCTCCTGTCAGTGTGGACAATGCCTCATGGTCCAGAAACCTAAGCCCTGACAGGAGACAAAGCTCCTGTCTGCTTGTCACAGAGCAGTCTGTGGACAGGGTGCACCTGTGCCCCCAGGGTCAGACAAGTGGGTTTGGCGCCCCCTGTGGGACGTGAGAAAAGTGCCGGGAGTGCCGCACTCACAAACCCAGAGGCCTCATCCGGAAGGCAGTTCTGATGTATACACTAAGTTTGGAAATCCAAACTGAAATGGAGCCAAGTATCTCACTGTATCTTCTCAAAAGATGCTTAAGGAGCAATTAATTACAAACCATACGTAATGAAATGAATGTATACACAAACTTTACAACTTAAACCAAAATTCACTCAAAATTGCCCATAGACAAATTTAAGTTACCAAACTATAAAAATCCTAGGGAAAAAAAAAGATAATCTACGTGACTTTGGGTCTGGTGACCTTATTCAGAAAACCGGAAGACAAACCACAAACTGCAAGAAACTATTTCCAAAACACATATCTGATAAAGGATTTGTACTCAAATTATGCCAACAACGCTGTTAAAATTTGGTAAAGATTGAAACACACACCTGGCCCAAGAAGATAAACAGGCAGTAAATAAGCATACAAGAATAAACTCAAGATGCTGGTGGAATGCATGTACAACCAACTTTGGAAGACACTTTGGCAGTTTTCTCCAAATCTAAAAAGTCTCACCTTAGGATCCAAGAAGTGTACCTCTTGTATTTAGACAACTGCTTTGAAAAACTGTGTTCAAACCAAAACTAGCCTCAAGTAATGCATAGCAGCTCTATTCATAATGGCTAAAAACTTAAAGATATCAGTATGTCCTTCTGCAGATGAATTCATAAGCAAATCAGGGCAGATACATGCCAAGGGGAGCAGAATACACCACCCCAAAATATGCCCATTTGACAGAAGGATTATTTTGGATGGATTAATTTAAGAAACAGCAGACCCAGGAGAATCTTTCAAAACCAGGCAGAAAATGCCCTTTTAGGAGGTAAATTTACATTTATTAAGGATATCTCCATTTGTAAGGGTATGTCCCTCTCTGGACCAGGAACTGAATGATGACTAAATATCAAGAAAAGCTTGTTGGGACTTCCCTGCTGGTCCAGTGGTTAAGACTCCATGCTCCCAATGCAGGGGGCCAGGGTTCAATCCCTGGTCAGGGAACTAGATCCCGCATGCTGCAATTAAGAGCCCACATGCCACAACTAAAGATTCCACAGGCTGCAACTAAGACCCGGCGCGGCCAAATAAATAAATGTTTTTTAAAAAAAAAAAAAAGCTTGTCAGTGAAATAGGCCTGGATGTAAATCTGTGTAACAACCATACCCTTGTTTACTGGGCTTTGACTAATAACATCCCTTAAATGGCTGCCTCCATTCCCTAACATCTTTCTCTTGTTCTCAGCAGAAGATAGCATTTAAGGTAACGGCTTGGGCCATTTCAGGGAGTGACTCAGTTTTCCTGGGTATCTTTCAAGTATACAGGAGGTACGCATGGTATATATTAAACTTCTGATTGTTTTCTCCAGTTCACCTCTTTTTCATTACAAGGGAGATCTCAATAAAGAACATAGGAGTGTAGAGGGAAAATTATTTTTCCTCTCATATACATGCAGTGCAATAGTATTCAGAGATATAAAGGAATGGATCATCAACCCATGCAAAAAAAAATAGATGCATCTAACACTTACATTGCTAAGTGAAAGAATACAGTCTGAAGTGCTACACACTGTATGACCTCATTTATATGACATTCTAGAAAAGGCAAAACTGACAATGGTAAACAGTTTACGGAATATGTGGTTGAAATAGTCCATATGATACTTCAGTGGTGAATACCTGTCACTATGCATTTGGCTACACCCACAGATGTGTACAACCCAACAAGTAATTTACAATCTATTCAAACTTAGCTACCTAGGATATGGGAGTGTCAAAGACTGGAATACAGAATGTAACAAAGAATCTAACTGATTCAGAAATGTATGAAAAAACCCACTGTTGGTAGTGGGACAAATGGGCTGACCTAAATTAACTTTGGAAATGTACAGAATCTGTAGGCCAAAGACAAAATGTGCCATACATACACAGTGGCCTCTATGTTCTTTCCCAGGAGGGGTAGCAGCTAACAGTACTAAAACTACTATATCAGTCATCGAATGGAACAAGCACTGAATTTAATAAATGACAAATGGTGGAAGCCAGGTTTCTTACCACTGGAGTTGGATGTTACAGTCAAACAAAGGGAGAAGGTTACAATATCCATGTCATAACAGATCTCGTTGGAGATATCAGTATAAACTCTCTTTAGCCTACACATAGGTCCACATGGAAATCTTTATAATTATGTGTATATGCATAGGCTGGGATACATGCATATATTTCTATGTACTGTCAGCGGAGCATATTTAGCTCCCACATGTAAGTTTTTAATACCATTCTCTAATAAAAGGAACAAGGGCTCTTTGAAGAAAGGGCTGCTGCTAGGACTGAGACAGTAAATATATGAAGCAGGATAATCTTAAAATATCAGAAGGTAAAGAAGCACCAAAAATTTTAAAAACCCACAAAAGAAAATTATGTAAAATGAAAACAGGAGCAAATGGAAGAAGCTCTCAACAGCCAAAGCAAGAATTAACTAAGCAGTCTAATAATGTAGTGCTGGATTATAACCAAAAGTTTACAATAATTATTCACGTGTCCAAACTGGTACAAATAAATTACATAGTTTTTGAAGAATGATGTTAAATAGAAATCTCCTATGCAGAAAGCTTCTAAACAATGTATATAGCCACTCAGCTGTCCACCAAGGATGTGAAGCTCACCCCTCTCTCCTCAAGTGTGGCTTCTGCATTATGACTTCCTCCTACATAAGACACACAGGATGAACATGGGAAAAAATTAACCTCACTGTGGGAAAACTTGACAAACATTACCTCAGCTAGGTGACCAAAATGAAGAATATAAGGGAGAAGTTCCCTTAAGAGCCTGTCCTCTTGATATTTAGTGAAGAGGAAGGACTTCACCTCTGTGGTCTGTTTTTCAAAGCCAAGTCTAACCACGACAAAACCACCAAGCAAATCCCAGCGCCCGGCAGTCTATACAATACCTGAGCAGCCCTCCTCCACGCTGTCAAGGTCATGGAAACAAGGAGAGTCTGAGCAACTGTCAGAGCCCAGAAGAGACTAAACGCGCATGATGATCCCATGTCCTCTGAGACCCTGGAACAAGGAAAGGTATAACAAAGGGAACGTGAATAGGGACTTCAGTTAATAGTAAAGGATCAGTATTTGTTCATTATTTGTCATGATTCTGTAGAAAATTAGACAGGAAAAATTAAACATCAAATAAGAGAAACCTACTGTAACAAACTGGAAATCTAGAGGAAAAGGGGGATTTCTTTGTAAAAACACATTACCCAAATGGACCCTAAATTAAGGAAAACACAAAAAGGCCAATTAACCACTGAGGAACCTCTTCCCCTACTGGCTATCCTATCACTCTTCCAGGCTTTCCCTCTCCCAGGACAGGGAAGGAGCAGGGACAGAGCTGTTTGGCAGCTCCCCTAGTATATGACCCCCCACCCAGTGTCTTCACCTCCCCCAGACACACAGCTACCCAGTGAGGACACCTGAGGAAGGGTCAGGGATTATTGATTCAAATGTATCAACCAGGACTTTTTCTTTTCCCAGCGACTGGACACACTTACGGAAGTAAAATAAATTAGTATTTATTGTAAGAGTAGAAATACGTTAATACTTGCAAGTGGAAAGTTGAAGAATGGGTTTGGACCTGGCAGGTCCAGGGGCTCACACCGTCTCAGGGTGACCTTGCTTCTCTCCAAACCTTTGTCCCACTCAGTGCCTTTGGGGGACCCCATTCACAGGCACAGGCTCTCTCACTGCCCTTGAGCCAACAGCAGTTCTAGGCTGACAACCACTCACCATCCATTTTCCAAGAAAGAGTTTCTCCTTTTCTTGGATTCCAAGAAAGTCATGGTTTTAAATGCCTTTGGTCTGCCTTGGGTTGCATTCTTATCCTTGACCCATCACCAGAAGATGGAAAATGGGACTGGCTAGATGTGGGTTGTAAACCCATCTTTGAGCTGGGTGGAACATGGAGTCATCGTTCTGCAACTGTTTGGACTGGAAGCAGGTGAGATGTAATTCCCAAAGGAAAACTGAGGCACTTGGGCCTGAGAACAGATGCTGGCTGGGAGAGAGCAACAGATTCTATGTCAATGACAGCTCACTGCACAGCACAGAATCTGACACAAAAGGAAGAAAGGGGTTCACTTAGGGTCAGGGGCTGCAGCTACTCATCCAGGGCTCTTACTGTCCCTCCCAAGACTGCAAGAAGTTCTTTCCCTTGCTGAAAAGTCAGGATCATTGGTGGTGGTAAACTCAAGTCTCTTTCCTTGGGCATCAGGTCCTCACATCTCAGAGGCTGGCCCAGAACAGCCCATTTGCCCTCAGAAGACACACAGACCTCATTCCTGCCCCTGAGAGGTGGGAGCCCTTGAGCTATGCCATCTCCCTGGCCATATTAATTGCCCATCCCTGAAAAACAATACTGCTCCTTTTCCAGTTTCTTCTCTCTCCTTTACTAAGAGGAAGAAACCAAATGCTAGGGTGGTAAGGAAACTCTTGTGCAATGAAGTAACGGGAGGCTCAAGAATTATTCCATGCCATGGAACCCATAATTGGCAGGCTTTCCAGAGGCCACATGGATGCATAGGGCTCTCCAAGACAATGGCAGTGTCAGTGTAAACCTCCCACTGGGAGGTCCAGTTGCTCCCATATCTTTGATTCTTAATGAATATGCATGTCAAAAGTTTCTAACGACTGAAAGGGCAAAGGATTGCAGGGCCATGGTCTGCTGTATGGGTGTTGTGTCAGGGCCACACTCCAATGTCTAGAGGATTATTACCTCTCTTGGCAGCCTATGAGGCCGTGAGCGGGAGGCCTTTTTCTCAGCCACATGCATGTTGGTAGTTGAAACTTCTCAAAGGAATGTCTACACTGCCCAGGTAGCTCTTGAATTGCCTGGCATCATGGTCAGCTCCATAACTGTACATGAGGGCCTGACAGTGCCCGGGCTGGACTGAGCTAGAGGACCACAGATGCTTGCCTGGATAGTCAGAGGTCAAGGGCTGTCCTGCCTGAGGCTTGATCATCTATTCATGCCCACTCAGATGGGACAAAGGATGCCTCCAGTGCCAGGAGGGCCCCACCAGCCCTCAAGAAGGCAGCATCTGGGGGCTGGCAGGTCACTGCACCCAGTCCTGTATAAATCCACACATGTCCACTGAGTGCCCTCCTGTCTGGGCTGTGCTGGAACCTGGGGCTGCCCAGGCAGAGTAGGGCCAGCATCACCCTTCCCAGGTGGGAGGGCAGAAGGAAACCATGCATGACTTCTGACACCCTCCCCAATCCTTGACAGAGGTTGAGCTGGATAAGAAACAGTCCGAGACAAGAACAGACATTTCATTCTTCTCTCAGAGCCCAGGACTGGGGGAAGGGAGGCCAGAAAAACAGTTATTGACCTCAGCTCCCTGACTCCTGTTTGACCCTGGGCAAGTCCTATCCATTCTGGAGGCTTCAGAGAGAAGGAGAGGGGAGGGCAATGAGGGCCAATTGTGCTTAAACCTAACTCTAACCTTTACCCTAAGAACCCTAACCTCTCACCGTAACCCCCTAACAACCCTAGCCCCAGACCCCTAGACCCTCGCCACTGACCCCTAAACTCTAATCCCTGACCCTTTAACCACAACCCTCTACCATGACTCTCCAACAATGACCCATAACCCTAAACCGTGACCCCGGAACCCTCACACTCACTCAGCCCCAGGCCTAAAGCCTAGCCTAGTGGGTACCGAGAAAGGACTCTATGAACTCTCAAATAAACCAAGGAATTAAATCTTCCCGACCACGAATTTAGCAATGGTTTCTTAGATTTGACAGTAAAGCATAAGAAAGGAAATTAAAAAATAGATACATTGGATTTCCTCAAAATTACAAACCTTTGTGCATCAAAAGAGGCTATCCAGAAAGTAAAAAGTCCACAGAATGGAAGACAATATTGGCACATTATATATCTGATAAGACTCTTTACCTAGAATATACCCAGGACTTTTACAACTCATCAACAAAAAGACAAACAATACAATTTTTTGAAACAGACAAATGGCTTGCATGGACTGCTCTCCAGGCAAGACATACAAATGGTCAACAAGGACATGAAAAGATGTCAAACGTCAGGAGTCATGATGAAAATGCAAATTAAAGCCACAGTGTGATGCCTCTTCACACACACTAGAATAAAAATAAATTTTAAAATATGTAAATAAAAATAACAAATGTTGGCAACAATGCAGAGAAATTGGAACCCTTAAAAGTTACTTGTGGAGATGTACAATGGTGCAGTCTATGTGTACAAACCTTTAGCATTTACTCAAAAATATAAAATATAATTACCATGTGGTTCAACAACTCCACTCCTAGATATATACCAAAACAATGGAAAACAGGCGTTCAAACAAAAACTTGTACACCAGTGATTCATAGCAGCACTGTTCACAATAGCCCAGGGTAGGAAAGATTTAAATGTCCATCAGCAGGTAAACGGATAAGCAAAGTAAGGTAGATCCATAAGCTGCATTATTCTGTCATATAAAGGAATAAAGTAAAATTATACAGCTGCTGTGGAAAACTGTATGGTGGCTCCTCAAAAACATGGAAAATGTATGATCCCTTCATTCCACTCCAGGTGTACACCCAGAATATTAGAAAGCAAGGACTGGAACAGATATCTGTACCCCATATTCATAGCAACATCATTCACAATAGCCAAAAGGTGGAAGCAACACAACACATCCTTCAACAGATGAATGGATAAGTACAGTGTAGTATATACACAATGGAATATGATTCAACCTTTAAAACTAAGGTAATTCTCACACATGCTACAATGTGGATGAACCCTGAAGTCATTATGCTAAGTGAAACCAGCCAGACACAAAAAGGACAAACGTTCTATGATTCCAATAGTATGAGGTATGCAGATAAGTCAAATCCAAAGACAAAGTAGAATAAGGTTGCCAGGGGTTGAGGGGAGTTAGTGTTTAATGGCTACAGTTTCACATGGGGAAAATAAAGTTCTGGAGATGGATGGTGAGGATATTTTTACAACAATGTGAATGTACTTAAGGCCATAGAACTGGATACTTACAAATGGTTTAAATGGGGCTCTCCCCATTGCACAGTGGTTAAGAATCCACCTTCCAATTGCAGGGGACACGGGTTCAAGCGCTGGTCCTGGAAGATTCTGCATGCCGCAGAGCAGCTAAGCTCGCGAGCCACAGCTACTGAGCCCTCGTGCCACAACTACTGAAACCCGTGCGCCTAGAGCCCGTGCTCCGTAACGAGAGAAGCCACCGCAATGAGAAGCCTGCACACGGCAATGAAGAGTAGCCCCCGCTCGCCGCAACTAGGGAAAGCCTGCGTGCAGCAGCAAAGACCCGACAGCCAAAAAATAGAAAATAAAATAAGTTTTTTAAAAAGCTTTTAAAAAATGGTTTAAATGGTAAATGTTATGTGTTTTTAACCACAATGGAAAAAATGAATGAAATAATGATCAATGTTACAATGCGGATAAACAGTGAAAACATCCCAAGTGAAAGAAGCCATACAGAAAACCCACCCAGATCATGCTCATCTTGTACACTTTCAATCCAGCAAAGTTTTTAAAGTGAGGAAAAGCCCCAGTGATGGTTCCAAGAAAAGAAAACTGGATTCGAATAGAAAAATACATTTCCACAAAGCTGGGGCAGCTGGTGAAAGTTGAAGCGGGCCTGTGGATAGGATTATAATGTGGAAACCATAATTATTCCTCACTTTGGGGTTATGTGCTGGTTCCCTGGGAGAGTGGCCCTCCCACTCTCACAGGGTAAAACAAACTGGAGTATTTTGTGAATGTGGAAAACTTTATACTGCTACTTAAAGTTTTTTATACACTTGAAATTTACTAGAAAATAAAGTACTTATAAAAACAACCATGTCATACCATGCCAGAAATACAGACATCAAACTCTGTTATAGAGGCCAAGCCCTACCCAGATCCAGTTCACCCACAGTGGTGATGCTAATCACTCTTGTAGGAGTCCACATACTACAAGAGGCACCATGGGAAGATTATATTGGGAGCCACTATGTCTTGGGTGCTGTGGATGACCTGGATGTAGATGAAACAGTGAGATTTCTGAATTCTAGTTTTCCACATTCAACCACCAAAAAACTGTTACAACTAAAAAATGAATTCAGTAAAGCTGCAGGATACAAAAAAAGAAAAAGAAAAATCAATGCACAAAAATCATTTGTGATTCTATACACTGATAATGAACCATCAGAAAAAGAATTTTAAAAAAAATCCCGGGCTTCCCTGGTGGCGCAGTGGTTGAGGGTCCGCCTGCCGATGCAGGGGACACGGGTTCGTGCCCCAGTCCGGGAAGATCCCGCATGCCGCGGAGCGGCTGGGCCCATGAGCCATGGCCGCTGAGCCTGCGCGTCCGGAGCCTGTGCTCCTCAACGGGAGAGGCCACAACAGTGAGAGGCCCGTGTACCACAAAAAAAAAAAAAGAAAGAAAATAAAAAAGAAAGAAAGAAAGAAAAAAAAAGAAAACTACCCCAATATAACTTATAAATACGAATGTAAAAATCTATCACAAAATAATAGCAACATGAAACCAACAGAACTTTAAATGGATAATGCCATAAGCAAGTATCTCTACACCAGAAGTTTCAGGTTGCTCAACATATTAAAAGTAAGCAATGTATTAAAGCACAATAATGGTGTGAAGTAAAAACACATGATCATATCAATTAATGCAAAAAAACTACAGTGAAAATCCAGTGTTATTTCATGATAAACACTCAAGAAAGCAGGACTAAAAGGAAATTTGTTCAATATGGAAAAGAGTAGTACAAAAAGCCACAGCAAACATCATGCTCAATGCTGAAGACTGAAAGATTTACTCCTGAAATCAGGAGCAAGGCCAGGAAGCTGGCCTCCATCACCGTTACTCAGTAGTGTACTGGAAGTTCTACCCAGACTCTTGAGGAAAAAATGAAAGGCATCTGTGGGTGAATGGAAAAATTAAAACTGTGTCTCTTCACAGAACATAGGTCACATCATCTTATATATAAAACTACCTAAAATCAGCAAAGAAATTATTTGAGCTAATCAACTAATTAAGCAAAGTTATAGAACAAAATATCAATTCATGAAAATCTGTCTTATATGTATACGCTAGCAAAAAATAATCTGAAAAAGAATTTATGAAAACAATTCCGTTTTAAATAATGTCAACATCAATATTTAGGAGTATATTTAATCAAGGTACAAGACTTGTTTTATGCATGTAAAGTTGTATGTTTGAAATTACTGGAAAGTAAATTACTTTTCAAAACATCATGTATGTCAATAGCATGCCAGAAAAGCAGAGAAAACATCAAGCTTCCATAGAGCAGCCAAGCTTTACCCAGATCCAGTTCACCCAAAGACCACATGTCATTTAGAGGCACTGGGGGAAGGTTATATTAGGAGCCACTGTCCTCCGTGTTGTGGATGACCTGGATACGGTAGAAACAGTGGGATTTTGGAATTCCAATTTTCCACTGCATTCCACAAAAAAGCTATTAGAACTAATAAATGAATTCAGTAAAGTTGCAAACTCAATACACAGAAATCAGTTGCATTTCTAAACACTAATAATGAACCATCAGAAAGAGAAAGAAGGCAACCCTATTTACAACTGCATCAAAAAGAACAAAATACCTGGGAATAAAGTTAACCAAGGATGTGACAGACCGGCACACTGAAAACTTTAAGACATTGATGGAGAAATTAAAAAACACACCAATAAATGGAAAGACATCCTGTTCTCAGGGAATGGAACAACTAATATTGTTAAAATACCCATTCTACCCAAAGCGATGGACACAGTGAATGCAATCCCTCCCAAAATTCCACGGTATTTTCCCCCAAAATAGAGCAAATCCTCCTAGTATCTGTGTGGAACCACAAAGGACCCCAAATAGCCAAAGCGACCCTGAGAAAAGAGAACAGGCTGGAGGCATCTCCCTCCCTGACTTCACACTACATCACGAAGCTACAGTCACCAAAACAGCACGGAACTGGCTCAAAACAGGCACAGGGACGAGAGGAACAGGACGGAGAGCCCAGAATTCAGCCCACACGGACGGGGTCAGTTAATTCATGACAAAGGGACCAAGGACACACCACGGAGCACGACACTCCCCACAATAAATGGTGCTGGGAAAACTGGACACCCCATAACTCATGCTGGCTACCCTGCACACAAACCTGACCAAAAGCCCAGCTTTGCACACCAAGCCCTTCCTCGGTCACATGAAGACGGACCCCCTCGGCCGTCAGTCGCCCACAGGAAGCTTCTCCCCACTTTTCCTCGCTGTCTCTTCACCTTTCCCTCAGGCATCACCTGGGTCCTCAGGTAACCTGTTCCCTAGTCAGCGTGGACGCAGCCCCACTTTGTCCTGAAGCCGAAACCCCAGCGAGTCCTAAGGAGACGGAGACCGAGCTCCTGTCAGCAGAGGCGCTGAGCCTGGCGTCCCACCCGAAGCCCCCGCCCTCGCGCCTGAGGAGGCTCCACTCCTCTCAGCTGCGCTCAGAATCCAGTTCGCAGGGAACGCGCATGCGCTGTGGGTCAGAGAGGCGAGCTCGGCGCCACCCTGTGGTCAGTTCAGGAAGTGCAGGCCGCGCCTCCCTCACAGGTCACTGGAGACAGCGCCCCCTATTGACAGAACTGCTGAATCCATTAAACTGGAAATTCAAACTGAAGTGGAGTCTCTGTCCCAAAAGTTTTCTAAAATCAGTTAAGGAACAATTAATTGGAAACCATTTGGAATGAAATGAATGTAGATGCAAACATTACAACTTATACCAAATTCACTCAAAGTTATTCAGAGGCAAATTTTATTTTATTTTATAATTTATCTTTGCCTGCGTTGGGTCTTCATCACTGCATGTGGGCTTTCTCTACTTGCGTCGAGCAGGGCTACTCTTCGTTGAGGTGCACGGGCTTCTCATTGAGGTGGCTTCTCTTGTTGGGGAGCATGGGCTCTAGGCGCACAGGCTTCAGTAGTTGTGTCGCACAGGCTTAGTTGCTCTGCGGTATGTGATCTTCCCGGACCAGGGCTCGTGCCCAGGTCCCCTGCATTGGCAGGCGGACTCTTAACCACTGCGCCACTAGGGAAGTCCCCACAGACAAATTTTAAATACAAAACTATTCAAAATTATAGAAGAAAATTGACATGAGCTTGGGTTTGCCCATGTAAATCATGAGCTTTGGAGTTTTAACACACAACACAAAAAGGCAATCTAAAAATGAAAACAAGGAATAACATGGACTTAATTAAAGATTTGTACTCTGTGAATGACCTTACTCAGAAAATCAAAAGACAAGTCACAAACCAGGAGAAAAATATTTGCAAACACATATCTAATAAAGGTTTTGTCTCAAAACACAAATAACTCTAACACAAACAACCCAATTAAAATAGGGAAAGATCTGAATGGACACCTGGCCAAAGAAGATACACAGACAGTACACAAAACTATGCCCAGGACTAGGGGGCAGAAAAACAATGGTCCAGGTCAACTCCCTGAGCCATTTGTGACTGTGGACTAGTCCTGTCCTTCATGGAGGTCTCAGAGACATGGAGAGAGAGGAAGGGGAAGAGGGTTAGTTATACTTAAACCTAACTCTAACCCTGACCATTCCGGCCACTTTCATTTGACATGGTCTAAGAAGTCATAGTCATAGTAATTATATTTTTTAAAATAAAAATAAAAGGAATCTCATGGCAGAAGAAAAAGTAAAACTGTCACTGTTTGTTGATAACATGGTACTCTATACAGAAAATCTTGAAGATGACACCTAACTCCAAATAGAACTCATCAGAAAACACAGTTAAGTTGCAGCATACAAAATTAATCTACAGAAATTGGTCACCTTCCTATACACTCACAACAAAATGTCAGAATGAGAAATTAAGAAAACAACCCCATGGGGCTTCCCTGGTGGTGCAGTGGTTGAGAGTCCACCTGCCGATGCAGGGGACACGGGTTCGTGCCCCGGTCTGGGAAGATTCCACATGCCGCGGAGCGGCTGGGCCCGTGAGCCATGGCCGCTGAGCCTGCGCGTCTGGAGCCTGTGCTCCGCAACGGGAGAGGCCACAACGGTGAGAGGCCCGCGTACCGCAAAAAAAAAGAAAAGAAAAAAAAAGAAAACAACCCCATGGACAATGACATTAACAAAGATAAAATACCTAGGAATACATCTAACTGAGGAGGTGAAAGACCTAGACTCAAAAAACTGGAAGACATTGATGAAAGAAATTGAAGATGATACAAACAAATGGAAAGACATAGCATGCTCATGGATTAGAAGAATTCGTATTGTTAAAATGATTCCACACCCCAAGGCTATCTAGAGTTTTGATGCCATTTCTAGCAAAATACCAATGGAATTTTTAGGAGAACTAGAACAAAGACATGAAGCCATAAAATTCCTAGAAGAAAACAGAGGCAGTACACTCTTTTGTGTGTGTGTGTGTGTGTGTGTGTGTGTGTGTGTGTGTGGTACACGGGCCCCTCACCGCTGCAGCCTCCCCCGCCGCGGGGCACAGGCTCTGGACGCGCAGGCCCAGCAGCCATGGCTCACGGGCCCAGCCGCTCCGCAGCACGTGGGATCCTCCCGGACCGGGGCACGAACCCGTGTCCTCTGCATCGGCAGGTGGGCTCCCAACCACTGCACCACCAGGGAAGCCCGGCAGTACACTCTTTGACAACAGTCTTAGCAATATTTTTTGGACCTGTCTCCTCAAGCAAGGGAAACAAAGGCAAAATAAAGCAATGGGCCTCCATCCAACTGAAAAGTTTTTCAACGGCAAAGGAAACCATCCACAAAACAAAAAGGCAGCCTACTGAATGTGAGAAATATTTACAAACAATATGTCTGGTAAGTGGTTCATACACAAAATAGACCAAGAACTCACTCACACAAGTTAGCCTCCAAAAAAACAAAAACCCAAATAAAAAATTGGCAGAAGACCAAACATGTTTCCAAAGAATATATACAGTTGACCAAAAGACACATGAAAAGATGGTCAACATCACTCATCATCAGGGAAATGCACATCCATACCACAATGAGATTACCTCACACCTGAAAGAATGGCTATCATCTAAAAGAGAACAAATAACAAGTATTGCTCAGGATGTGGAGAAAAGGGAACCCTCATGCACTTTTGTTGGGACTGTTCATTGGTACAACCACTATGGAAAACAGTATGGAGTTTCCTCAAGAAATTAAAAATAGACCTACCATATGATGCAGGAATTACACTTGGGGGTATCTTTCTGAAGGAAACCAAAACACAAATTCAAAAAGATATATGCACCCTTATGTTCATGACAGCTTTATTGGCAATAGTCAAGATGTGGAAGCCACCAAAGTGTCCATCAATAGACAATTGGATAAAGAAGTTTTCATATATATGTATGAAAACTGGACACACACACACACACACACACACACACACACACACACACACACACACTGGAATATTACTCAGCCATAAAAAAGAATGAAATCACATGACAATATGAATGGACCTAGAGGGCATTATGCCAAGTGACATGTAGCAGAGAAAGACAATTACCTTACGATATCACTTATATGTAGAATCTACAAAACAAAACAAATGAACAAACACAACAAAACAGAAATGGACTCGTAGATGCCAAGAATACACTGGTGGCTGCCAGATGGGAGGGAGTGGAGGGATGAGTGCAATAGTTGAGAAAGATTGAGAAGTTCCAAATTCCAGTTATAAAACAAATGTCGTGGGGTGTGATTTACAGCATAGGGAATAGCGTCCATAATACTGTAATAACATTGTATGGTGACAAATTGTAACTAGACTTATCTTGGTGATCATTTTGTAGAGTATAAAAATATCAAGTCACTGGGCTTCCCTGGTGGCGCAGTGGTTGAGAGTCCGCCTGCCGATGCAGGGGACACAGGTTCGTGCCCCGGTCCAGAAGATCCCACATGCCGCGGAGCGGCTAGGCCCGTGAGCCATGGCCGATAAGCCTGCGCGTCCGGAGCCTGTGCCCCGCAACGGGAGAGGCCACAACAGTGAGAGGCCTGCGTACCGCAAAAAAGAAAAAAAAAAAAAAAAAATATCAAGTCACTATGTTGTGTTCCAGAAAACTAATATATAATATTGCCTGTCAAGTATACCCCAATTTTAAAAAGAAGAAAAAATACTATCTTAAAAAGAGGAGGGGGATCTTCCCTGGTGGCGCAGTGGATAAGACTCTGCACTCCCAATGCAGGGGGCTGGGGTTTGATCCCTGGTCAGGGAACTAGAACTCACATGCAGGCCACAACTAAGAATTCGCATGCCACAACTAAGAAGCCCACCTGCTGCAACTAAGGAGTCCACGTGCTGCAACTAAGGAGCCCGCCTGCTGCAACTAAGACCCGATGCAACCAAATATATAAGTAAATATTTTTTTTAAAAAAAAGAGGGACTTCCCTGGTGGTCCAGTGTTTAAGACTCCGTGCTCACAATGCAGGGGGTCTGGGTTCGATCCCTGGTCAGGGAACTAGAGCCCACATGCAGTAACTAAAAGATCCCACGTGCCACAGCTAAGACCCGGTGCAGCCAAATAAATAAATAAATAAATATTTTTTAAAGTGTTGGGGAATTCCCCGGTGGTCCAGTGGTTAGGACTCTGTGCTTTCACTGCTGAGGGTGCAGGTTCAATCCCTGGTCAGGGAACTAAGATCCGGCAAGCTGCACGCTGAAGGCAAAAAAAATTTTTTTTAATTAAAAGTGTGTAAAAATGAGTGTAGTGAGATAAAGAGTGGGTGTCAGATGAAACTTTGAAAGGATGCTGATTGAAAGGCCAAGTGCCTCCTGAAGTTTGACTCTCAAGTAGCCCAGGCAAATTGAGGACTTGAAGAGGAGGAGTCATGTGATGCTACTGGAATGTTCATTTGTTTCTTTGTTTAAATGGGGTTTATTATTTTTTTAAAGAAGTTTTGAGTTCACAGCAAAATTGGGCAGAGTACAGAGAGGTGCCACATGCCCCTGCTCTGCTGTTACTGCTCTCTCCATCCACCCCCTCCCCGCCACCCACACAGGTGCTCAGTTTCCCTCTCCCCAACTACCCTATCAACATTCTGTGTGTTGGTCACTATCGCTGAATCTACATGGACACATCATGGTCGTCAGAGTCCAGAGTTTACACTAGGGTTCACTCCTGGTGTTGTACATTCTATGGGTTTTGACAAATGTATCTTGCCATGAATGTATCACAATGAATAGTTTCACTGCCTTAAAAGTCCTCTGTGCTTGAGCTATTTATCATACCCCACCCCTTAACCCCGCCACAAACCCCTAGCAACCCACCCTTTCTGTGGTTTGCCTTTTCCCAAATGTCATAGGTAGTTGGTACCCTAAGATATGGCACCTTTCCAGATTGGCTTCTTTCAGTGAGTGACATGCAGTTAAGGTGCCCCACCTGTCACCTCGTGGCTCCCTCTCTCTCTCATTTTTCTTTTCAGTGCGAAGAACATTCTGCTGCGTGGATGGAGCCCCGTCTATCTGTCCATTCACCTCCCGAAGGACATCTTGGTTGCTTCCAAGTTCTGGCAGTTATGAATAAAGCTGCTGTAAACGTCCAGAAGCAAGTTTCTGTGTAGATGGAAGCATTCGACTCGTTTAGGTCCATCAGTACCAAGGAGTTTGAGGACTGGATCGTGGAGGAAGAATGCGTTTCATTTTGAAAGACACAGCCCACGTTCACAGAGCTTCTGAAGATGGTCGCTGAGAGCATGTCAGCATGCTAAGGAGTCAAGCCAAGGAAGGAGGTAGAATTCAAAGATGCCGGCAGGGAAGATGTGGCCGAGACAGAACCTGACCTCCACCCTCTTAGAGCTGACGGCTGGTCCTGAGAGTTAAATGGGCATGAAACAGACTCACAGGACGGAACCATACACATTTATTTCCCACAAGTTTTACCTGACCCAGGGCGCCCTCCTAAGGAAATGAAGAAAGACCCAGAGAAGTGGCAAAACCTAAATTCTTTTCTGTTGGGTTGAACACAGAGAGGCAATTGTGGAAAAGGACCTACACTATGTGGAGAGGCTAAGGAGGTTGAGAATTATGTTGAACAAGGTCTGTTTGCACAGAATTCTCTCACTCTCCACTCTCTGCCCTTGACAATCGCAATGTCACTCTCCTTCCAGCAGAGGGAAGGCGTCTTCCTGGGGGTGGGGTGGGGGGACACGTTATCTTCTGCTTCCAGGAAGAAAGAGGAGAAGGCTCAGAATGCCCTTCTGCACCTGCTGTATTGGTGGCGGGGGGGGGGGGGGAGTTGTTTTTGCTTTGTTTTTTGAAGTGTCCGCAGCTCAAGACAATATTCTGGTTTCCTTTACATCTAAGTCCTTTTACCTGGGGTTAGGCTTCTGACAAGAGGAGAGACACATGTTTCTGACATGACGGGCTGGGCAGGCAAGGAGGGATAAGATGGGTGCAGGCCTGTGCCTGTTCTCTTCTCATGTGTTGGGAAGATGATTCTGCTCTTGCCAAATGGGATCTAACTTCTCCATGAACGATCTAGCAAGATATCAGCTGAAAAGATGAAGAGTAAAGGTCAGTAAAATATGGAGAAGATTGCTGATAGATGCTGGGATCTCCTGAGCAATGATTTTATCAGAGGCACATGCACATCTCTGGTCTCTGAACCACCATGTTTAAGGCCGATTTGGTGTGTAGGCCATTTTCAATGTACGGTGGTACCATCAGGCCACTTTGGGGTACTGTCTCCGGCTCACCTGAATGGTGCCGTCGTGCCCACATAAGACGGGGCTCACCCGGGGTTGGCATGGTGCCAGAGAAAGGGAGACAGCAGTATGTCATTGAGCTTAAGGTATTTCTAACAGAGTGGCTCTCTGGAGAGGTTGAGGTAGAAGGAGGCCAGCTGGATGTCTGTCTGCTTGTTTGTTGGGTATTGGGGGGGAGGGGCGTGTGCTGTTTATTTTCTGGATGAGGCGAAAGAACTCTTCAAATGCAGGTGTTTGTACAAGGGGTCTGGCAGGATGGGAGGGTGGGGCTCGGTCCATGTGCCAAGATATCTAGAGAATCTATAGTGGCTCAGACTCAGGCCTTTTCTCATAAACAGGCAGGGAGAGGAGTTGGCTTTGTCATCACAAAGCTAATTGGCACCACAGTAGTCACGATAGAAGGTTCCCAGAATGAATTGATTTGCAAGAGCCAACACACACAAACTGGAAAAGCATTCCTCATAACCAAGGCCGGAGAATACCTCTTGAAAATCAATGTTCTAAAAAGAGAGCAAACTCATGCAATTCCACTGAGAGGCCGTGCATATGGCCAGTGTATGTGAGAGATGCTCAGCCTCTCAGATGAAGACACATGCAAGCATAAACACTGTGGAGACAGCTTTGGTCACCATCACACTGGCAGGTTTCTCGTCTGGTGACCTCCAGCCCAGGGGACAAAGTGAGGAAGAAGAGGCCCCAGCAGATCCCCTAGAGGGACGAGTGACCAGACACTCCTCTCTGGGGGAACAGTGTGCAGGACCCATCAAAGTCCCACAGGTGCGACCCTTTACTAGCAGTGCTGATTCTTAGAGTCGATCCCACTACAATCCCTGCACCATTTTTCAAAGATGTCATTTCAAGGATACTCATCACAGCACTGGCTGAAACAGAAGGTGATCGGAAACAACAGTAATATTCATGGAGAGGGGGTGGGATCCATCAGTCCTGGTCCACATGGATGAATGGATGCTGTGCAGCTGGGAAAGTGGTTGCAGGGTCTCTACCTGATGACAGGGGAGACTTCAGGGTTTATATGTGGGATGCATGTAAACCAACCATCTGCACCCAGGATCCCATCTGTAAGACTGCATATATGTGAAATCAACATAGATGTAAATGAATCTGCTTGTGTGTGAGAGAGAGAGAGACAGAGATAGAGACAGAAGGAGAGACAGAGCCTGAGAGAGAGGCACCAAGCCATTCATGACAGTCACCTCTAGAGGTGGGATTTGCAAAGCTCTTCTCTTTTCCCTTAGGTGATATTTCAATTTTTATAATGTATTACTTTAATAATTTTACAAAGACTAAAATCATATGTCGTGTGATACATTTGTATTCATCTATGGAGTAACTAAAGTACATTATTTCTTTTTTATTTTTAAAAGATTTATTACAAGGACAATAAATATTTATGACAATAATGAATTCTAAAGGAATTAAGAATTAAGTAAATAACAAAGGCTTTTGGTGACTCAGTTCCAGGCCAGCTAGGTGGCAGTACACGGCAGGGTTGGGGCAAGTTTCTCCAGGAGGTTGTGTATGTTCTGAATCAGCATTCAGTAGAAGTGAGGAAAAAGGTGGATAAGACTTGTACAGTGATCTGATGACATTGAGAAAACGCAAAAAGACTTGTACACTGAAAACAACAATAGCTTGTTAAAGAAATTAAGATAAAATTCTAAATTTCTGGAAAATAATCCCATAGTCATGGGTCAGAAGGCTTAATTCTGTTAAGGTGGAACTACTCCATGAATAGATCTAAAGAGTCAAAAAATTGCTACCAAAATCCCAGGTTATGTTTTGCAGAAATTGACAACCAATCTAAAATTCATGTGAAAAATGCAAGGGGCTCGAAACAGATCAAGGAATCTTGAAAAAGAAGAAAAAGTTGGAGGTATGGAGAGTCAGGTGGAACCCCACGATTGGTATAAAGACAATTAACCCTGAATATACTTGACATTCAACAGATACAGAAAAAAAGCCTTCTGGGAGTTCCCCTTATCTGAATAAAAGCAGAAACTTTTGAGAAATGACCACGGCCATAAATTCCTTCTTCAGGGTGGCTTCTATTCCCAGGAGAGAGACCAAAATAACCCACCACAAATCCCTTCTGTGAGGTGTTTTATGACCCTGAAGAGGTGCAGAGAACGCTCACGCACAGACAGACAAACGTGATCACAAACTTTCTTATAACCCGTTGTTTTCCAAAGAACTCGTCTCTCCTGAAGAAACCCATCCGTTCTTCCCATAGAAGCCAATTCTCCCCTCTCCCTTTCCCCTATAAAGTGAGGTTTATAATCCTTTAACTTTCATCATTAACACGCTAGTTACTTTTTTGATTGGTTCCTGTGTGTCTAGAAATAAACCTTTCCTCTGTTCATCTACTCTTTATTTCTTTGGCTGTCTTTGGGAGTGACTCTGGATCATGGGGGCTGCTCTCTTTTCACCTTCTTTAGTGACATCTTTTTGTCCATGGTTAAGCTATAAAAAGGCTTATTGGTTTTGAGCCACATATGGAATAGGTATACCTTTGGAGACCTCCTGGAAGGAAATAAAAGTTCGATACTGCCAGGAGAATTTACTGGTTGTCCTGGCCAAATACATAATAAGAATATTTGCAAGGATATTTTCTTTAAGATTCTCACCCTAAGACAAACATCCTATGGAACACTCTCCATTTTGAAAATTCCTGGCTAGATGATGACTTGTCATTGGAGACCCAGCTCAGAGGTCACCTCCTCTATGAAGCCCTTCACGATCCTCACCCCCCCCCCTACAGCCCCCTCTGCCCTCACCCGGGACCTGATCACACTCTGATTACCTCTCCAGCCTGTGAGCTCTGTAAGGTGACTGGGCCTGATGCGGGAAGGGGCTCAGAAAAATGTAATGAGGATTAAAGCACCAAACAGATGAAAGGACTAAACACGGGTCACGTGTCCACCAAGTTCACCTTCTCCGTCCCTCCAGGACTAGGGCTCCATCATCAACAGGAACCAGAGGGAACTGCTCTCACCCTCGTGCTCATTTAGACCATTAACTGTCTGGATTTTTTTTCCAATATTAATTTTTTAAAACTTGGAAGGCATTTCACAACAAGTCCCCTCAGTAGTGACCAACTTAATCACTACTTGAGTGGGATCCGTGTGTCATGCCTGAGCTGAGACTGGATGAAGTGGAAACGCAGGATGTGGAGGACGAGACGGCTCAGGGCTGGGTCTCGGGCACAGGAAGGGGAGATGGAGAGAAAGGGGGAAGCAGAGGTGCCAGGGCCTGGGTCACGGCAGGAGGAGGGGAGCCCAGGGGTTCCCAGGGTCCCTCCTGTCACTTCCTGTATGCAAATCCTTCCACTTTTGCCAAAGATGGGACCATGCCATTCAGTAGCTCTCACGTACCAGTTTCTGCCAGAAAAGCAAGGAAGAGTTGGCCCAAAAAAGTGGCTGATCATTTTACATTCAATTGTATAAATTAGGCTGCTGTAAGTTGTAGCACTTTGGAGCGGAAGCCCATCAAAACCTTCCCAAATCAGTGCCTGCAGTGTTTCTCCCTCCAGCCAAACCTCCTTGTGGATGGAGACCACAAAGCTCCTTCATCCTCTTAAAGAATCCTCATAGAGAGCCTGGGAGGGTGGCAGACACATTAAAGTTTTCTCCACTTTTTTTTTTCTCCATTAAAGCTGAGCGTGTTGAGGCAACCAGGTCCCAGCCCTCCTGCTGTCTTGTGCTCACCAGGACAAAATGCCATCTCTCCAACTATGTCAGCATGTTACTATTGCCAAAGATTGCTTTTCTTTATTTCTCTTGTGCAGTGCTGTCTCTATTTGATCCACCCAAACCTAAAGCACAAATTTTTAAAATCATCCATAGTGAAAGAGGGATTCCACATTTTGCTCTGTACATGTTTGCACTGTTTGAATTTTTATAATGAGAATATATGTGTTGATTGAGGACTTAAAAACAGACAAATAAGTGAAGCAGGGAGAGGCAGGTGGGAATGGGTTGCCCCTGGACAATCTGGTGCTAGGTCTCCTGGGTCTGTCCGCATTCACATCATCTTGATGCTTCAAGGGGGCTGATGCAAGCCTTAATATTTCTGATACTTTTTCAAGAGAAGTTATCTCTGACTTGAATTCAAATATTACAGGCATGTTCAGGCCATGTAGAATAGAATGCCCAAGCTGTAATCAAGACCTGGTTTTAAGTTGTCTTGTCAGCACTATAAAGAAGATTTCAGGGGACTTCCCTGGTGGTCCAGTGGTTAAGAATCCGCCTTCCAATGAAGGGGATGCAGGTTCAATCCCTGGTCAGGGAACTAAGATCCCACATGCCACGGGGCACCTAAGCCCACGTGCTCTAGAGCCCGCACACCACAACTAGAGAGAAGCCCATGAACCACAACAAAGAGGCCATGCGCTGCAACGAAACATCCCATGTGCTGCAACTAAGACCCGACACAAATAAATTTTTTTAAAAAATTCAAACTTGTTTAGAGCAGCAAGGTTTATTTCATATTAAAACCTTTCAGCTAAATACATCCTAGGAGTCACTCCAGCTTCAGGTGCCCCCATGAGGTCAGCTGAGGCCTCTGTGGGTCCCGTATCACAGCGCAATTTCTCCCTCTGCCCAACCCTGCCTCCTTCTCATCCCTTCCCTTCCACAGGTGTTGATACAAGACCTCTGCCTGGTAAATATCCTGCATGTTCACCTTTGAGTTAGTGAAACCATGCCCAGTAGGACTAACAGAAGCTGGCCCCGTAACAGAAATCCTTGAGTGTGTCTCACAGAGCAGCAGATAAGGGAACAGCTTGTTAGAGGCTCCTCTGCATGTAACTTGCCTTTACTGATTAAGGCTGCTGCCCAGTGGCAGCAAGCCAAACCCCGAGACGCTGAGGTTTGCAGCAGAGAAAGGGTTTATTCACGAGGCAGGCAAGTGAGGAGACGGGAAAACATTGGGCCAAATACCAAACTTTCACTCTACCATACAAAACACTGTTCAGTGTTCATTCAGTAAAGGTAACCTTAAAACTTCTTTTAGCTCTCTATAAGATGCTACCTATTCCTTCATCAAACATATGGGCAGGTTCAAATTCATTAAATTTTTATTGTCCCCTCTATGCAGGACCAACCACTGTGAAAACTATTTTGAGTATTTTTGCATCAATACCCATGAGGGATATTAGTTAGTAGTTTTCTTTTTTTCATAGTATCTTTTTCTGGCTTTGGTAACAAGGTTATGATGGTCTAAAACCGTGAGTTAGAAGTGTTCCCTCCTCTTCAATTTTTAGGAAAAACATGACAAGAATGAGTATTAGTTTTTCTTTAAATGTTTGGTAGAATTCATCAGTGAAGCCATGGCTTTTTGTGTGTGTGGAGATTTTTTTATTACTAGTTCAATCTCCTTACTACTTATGGGTCTATTCAGATTTTCTATTTCTTTGTGATTTAGTCTTGACAGGTTTTGTGTTTCTAGGAACTTGTTCATTTCTTCTAGGTTATCCAATCTATTGGTGTACAATTGTTCATAGTGTTCTCTTACAATCCTTATTTCTGTAGAACCAGTAGTAATGTCTCCACTTTCATTTCTGACTTCAGTAACCTGGTGTTCTCTGTTTTTCTTACTCCCATCCAGCTATAGCTTTGTCAATCTTGTTGATCTTTTTGAAAAACCAACTTTTGGTTTCATTGTTTTTTTCCTATTGTTTTTCTATTCTCTATTTAATTTATCTCTGCTTTAATCTTTATTATTTCCTTCCTTCTGCTGGCTTTGTGTTTAGCTTGTTTTCCTTTTCCAGTTCCATAACTTGTAAAGTTAGGCTGTTGATTTGAGATCTTTCTTGTTTTTTTTTTTTTACCACAAACATTTATAACTATAAACTTCATCCCTTTGTGGTCAGAGAAGACACTTTTTAAATCTATTGAAACTTAATTTGTGGGCTCACATATGATCTATCCTGGAAAATGTCCCCTGTGCACTTGAGAAGAGTGTACGTTCTGTTGTTTTGGGCTGGAGGGTTCTGTGTCTGTCTGCTGGCGCTAGTTGGTTTATTAAGTCCTCGATTCCCTTGCTCTTCTTCTGTCTGGTTGTTTGACCGATCATTGTGACTGGGGTACTGAAATTTCCAAGTATTACTGTAAAACTATTTCTCCCTTCATTCAGTCAGTTTTCACTTCATATATCTTGACGACCTGTCATTAGGGACATAAACGTGTATAACTGTTATGTTAAACCTTTTATTAAGCCTGTGTTAGAACTTTTATTCACATGTAATGTCCCACACTAAATCTCTCCCAGACTGAACCAAGAGGGGGTTGGACCCTGCTCTGTGCCCAAGTGCAGCCTGAGCCCTACTTTAACAGCCCCCTCCTGAAGGATCCCCATCGCCAGAATTCACATCCTACTACAGCATCAGTCCCTGGAGGCCAAAGTTGTCTCAGACCAACCTATGGGGTGCAACTCAGATTTGGCCACCATCTCGGGGATGCAAGTCAATGTCCTTCCATTTGCTTCGAGCCACTGCTGGCTTCCACCTGTGGCATTAGCCACGCAGGCCCCAGCCTTCCAAGGCCAAGCTCACTCACACTGGGAGCAAGCGACCTCAGAGTTCCAGGCGCACCCATCAACCAAGAGCACATCAGCAGAGAGTAGATTTTTCACGTGTAAATAGGCTTTCTCCATTTTGTCTGCTGAGTCTAGGAAAGTGGTAAATAGGCAAGAGGTTCCTTTGTCCTCAAAACTAACTTGGAGGATGCTAATCATATTTTGTTGTGTTAAGCTTCTAATGGGAGCAGTCAAATAACTATACCGAGGAAAAAAGCATGTAAATTTAACCTGTGAATTCTATGAGTACAGGTCACTAGGTGGAATTAGGAAACGAAGATCTTGGGCTCTGCTCGTGACTCCAGCAATAAGTATTTGTGTTTCCTTGAACATTTTTCTCACCTTCAACCCTGAGGTAATATCTGAGGGATATTTTCATGAAGAGTGTTAATAGCACTGGTTAAAGTCTTGTTACAAACGGGCACACAGGGCACATGAAAGCCTTCCAAAAACAGGCATCATACATCCTTATTTCCAATCTTTATATTGGGAAAAGCCCAGTAACCATATCAAAACTAGGAATGCACTTGATTCTCATGTTTATATTGATTCTTATTTAATCTGTGCTGTTTAAAAAATTGTCCAAAACTTGGAACTAAGGCAAAAGAGTGATTTCACAGCTTTCTCTGTCATGTCTGACTGGGTAAGGATTATTGAGTGTTTGATCTATTATCTCTTTTTGATTTGGACCCACACACATGAAGTTGTATGCTAACATGTAGATTTTTGTATAGTAGAGATGTGAATGATTTCTGTCCGACAGGAAAGACAAATTTAAAGGTTATAGGTTTACTGCCCTGTATTTAACCACTTTTGTATCTAACTAGCATTCTTTCTTCTATGGCTATATATTCTCAGTCTTATGAATTCTCTTTGAATGAGCTTTATTCTTCTCTTATTCCCTTGAGTTAATAAATCTCTGATATGTGTTCACTTTATATTTGTGTGAGAGTCATGTTTTTAACCTTTGAAAGTATACTGACATTCACCAAAATTGTACTCCTCATTAAAATACTAACATCATTTTAGTTAACATTATTTTGCATTATTATAAATTAAGTAGGGAGAGTTATCTGTCTTGTTTTTGTTACTCTTAAAGTGGATAAGTTAATTGTATTCGATCTATATTATAATCTGGGCTGCTTTTATTATTTCTCTTACAGGAAGCATTCCTTAATTTATGTCTCAGTCATTTTTATAATTCGTCACATGTATATTAATGCACTAGTTTGAATTGAAAAACTGTCTTTTTTTCTGACAGAAAAGTCAGTCTGATTTTGACCACTTCATTTGACAATGTGCACAGGGTTTGGGTTTGCAATCGTGATTCTGTGTAGGTTCTGAGTATGTGCAGAGGCTCAATGTCATTATCCTTTATGCACATATGACAAATGACAAAGCCCAATGCCATTTTGGTTGTGTGTTGGGTCCTCATCCCCAGAACTGTTAAGGTTGTCACTTCTTGCTGCAATTTTAGTTCACCTGCCTCCACCAATTCATTCCCTTCTTCAAGTTTGGCACCTGGAATCTAGTGTAAGTTGAGAAAACACCCAGATTAGTTATTAAAAAGTATGTGTTAAGTAGGAGCCTTAAACTAGATTGTGTTTGAAAGCCTGTAAGTCCTCATTTTAGTGGGTTGTGTAAGAGTTATTTCTGCTTTTTTTGCATACTTTCAAGTTTAGGGCACTATTCTAAGAAGCTTTAAAATACCAAAATTTCAATAATTGGGAGCTCCGTTTGTGTTATTCATCTTGAAGTATTTATATATTCTAGAGCTAAAATAGCTTTGTTTACATTTCAATTCAAAAAAATGGCAGGTTTTTTGGTGTTTTGTTATTTTTTGTTGTTGTCTATTCATAAAGAAAACATCAATGAAAAAGACGCAGTTACTGCCCCAGTACAATCTAGATATTGGCTTCCAGAAGTTGCCCTATGCTAGAGGCTTGTGCAGAGTTCAGCTGGAATAATCAACTCATTCTAACACAGGAGAAGAAAACAAAGTAAAGAACTTGTTCAAACTACAGCCTGCAGCCACAACGAGCCTTGTTTCTAAAGGTGAATTTCATAACAGAAGGTAAAAAGGCCCCAGGGGCTTCTTAAAGGAAAGGAATCCAGAACTCCGGCACTCCAGCAGTGTCCTCACACGCCACAGCTGCCTCTAGATGGAAGGGACTCCTTTCTGCAGATGGACTAAAGGAACAGGTACACATCTACACATTGATATTTCACTGACACGTCACTCCAACTGATCTTCACCAATGGCAGAAATAATAAACTGATATCTTGCTAACAGTCTCTGGGCTCTAACCAGTTCTTTAACTGGAAATTGTATGATATGGATGACAAATTAAACTACCTTTCAGGAGGTGGCCTCACAAGTAACAATAAAAGACTGCAACAACAATACAGGGTTGCAAGTTATTTTGGTAACGCTGACGTAACAGCAACACTTACAATAAAATTAATAAAGACTTTTAAAATACAGACTTAAAATAAGAAAATCAACACTCCATCTATTCCCAAGCTGAATTTCACAACATAGCTTCATATTCAAGATAACAATCTCAAAAGTTCTTATAATATAAAACTTGATCTTCAAAGAAAAGATCTCATTTCTACCTTTAAAATTTACAGCTTTAAACGTGTTTTTATTTGCATTTTTATTATTAAAGCTTTAGATTTTTTTGTTTATTGGACGGACATTTATGTTCTTCTTTTCTAAATAATCTGTGTCATTTGCCTGTATTTCTAGTGGCGTTTCAACTTTTATTTTTTGACACACAACTTTTTCATAAGTTAGGAGACAAGAGTTCGTTTCAGGGTTGGGCCTTGGGGGATGGGAAGCGTTTGCCTAGGTAAAGACGAATGGTGTTCATTTATTTGTGGTCCCGTCACCCATTCCCCCTCCCTCTCCCCTCCCAGAAGTGAGTTTACAGTGTACCTGGGCAGGTTCTCTTCAGCCCAGGCGGTGCCTCCATCCAGGAGTCCACGCAGCTCAGGTAAAAGATAACTGAAAATTGTAAAGCCTTTAATTATGTGGAAGGTCTTCTTTTAAAGCTATTAAATCTAGGGCTTCCCTGGTGGTGCTGTGGTTAAGAATCCGCCTGCCAGTGCAGGGGACACGGGTTCGAGCCCTGGTCCTGGAAGATCCCACATGCCGCGGAGCAACTAAGCCCGTGCGCCACAACGACTGAGCCTGCACCTTAGAGCCCATGCTCCGCAACAACAGAAGCCAACGCAATGAGAAGCCCGCTCGCCGCAACTAGAGAAAGCCCGCGCGCAGCAACAAAGACCCAACACAGCCAAAATTAAATAACTAAATTAAAACCGGTCAAAAGTATGGATCATTTTGCTGCAAAAACCTTAAAATTTCCTAGAAAGCACCCCAGTTACTATTTAAAGTTAGACTATTTCCAGGAATTAAAAGAATGCAAGGTTTTAAATTTGGCGTGAAAGTGAGCATAAAACAAAAAACATAGGCATAGACCAGAGGTGCCTGCAAGTGAGATAGTGGATGCCGTTGGCTCCCACAGGGAACCTGGCGGCCAGCCGTTTTCCTCCCTACGCAGCACCGTCTCGGCGGGGCACTTAAGCGCTCCGGAGCTGTTAACTTTAAAGAACACGGCCAAAGACAGAAACAAATCCCAAACTCAGAGCGGCCGGGTGGTCCCAGGCCGCGGCTCGGACCCGCGACCCGGCGGGAAGTACAGGTACGGCCACCCTGCCAGCCCTCACCGTCCACGACAGCAAAGACAGTCCCTGAAGCCCGCCTGCTCGCTGTAACTTCTGGGGCGGAGCCGGGGCGGGCGCGTCCGGGGGGCGGAGTGGGAGCACGCGTCACTTCCGGGGGTGGGGCGGGCCGCTCAACAGACCAGCGCTCTCTCCACAAAGCGGCGCTCCGCGACCAGCGATCTGATTGGTCTTCGCGGGAGGGCGCGCGGCGCCAAACTCGCTTCCCGTCAGCCCCCTCCGGCCCATTCTGTGGCCGCGCACACGTTCGCGCGCCCGGAGCTCGCGCCTGCGCCTCGTCGCCATTCGGGAGGCCGCCGCGCCGCAGGGCCTCGCGGAGCCGCCTCGGACCGCGAGCCCGGCCTCCCGCAGTCCTTCCCTGCCTGGACGCCGCCCGCGGCCCACCGGTGAGAAGCGGGGCGGGCAGGGAGGGGCGTCGTCTGGGCCGCAGTCCCGAGGAAGCCTGGGGCGGCCGCCGAGGAGGGGCCCGGCCGCTGGCGCCGGCGGAAGGACCCCTCCCCCCAGAGCCGCGGGCGGGGTAGGGCTGCCGGCACTAGGGGTGGGAGGCCCTGCGTCATCCCGTGGAGGCACGAAATGTTTTGTTTAAAACCGCGCTGGGAAGACGGGACCCGGCCCCGCGAGGGTCCGGTCCTGGAGGCAGTTTTCTCTGCCGCCCTCGGCTGCGTGGGCTTTGTCATCAGTGCTGTTCAGAAGTCGACGGGGTAACCCACGGAGGGGGAGAAATGTGGTGTGCATCTGATAACCCAGCAACAAAAAGCTGTGTAAAATTGGGCAGAGGGCTTGAGTGGGGGTCTCTCCCGGGAAGATGTGCAGATCGCCAGGCAGCACATCAAAGGATGCTCTTAGCCGGCAGAGTTACGGAAAGGGAATCCAGAACGAGATGCCGCTTCACACCCAGAGTGTTGGTTCGGACGTGGAGAAATTGGTACACTCCTGCACTGGTGGCTGGGAATTAAAATGGAGCGGCCATCAGCTGTGGAAAAATGGTTCAGTGGTTCCTCAAAAGTGTCAACATGGAGTTGCCCATGGTCCAGCACTTCCCCTCCTAGGTGTGAACTCCAAAGAATTGAAAGCAGGGACCCAGGTACTTGGACACCAGTGTTCAGAGCAGCCTTCTTCGAAGCAGCCAAAAGGCAGTGACTCTAAATGACCATCAGCAGGTGAACGGGAAAAAGTTGGAATGCTGCTTATCCTTAAAAAAGAATAAAATTATGATACATGATTCAGTTTAGACGTGCTAAGTGAAATAAGCCAGACACAAAAGAGCAAGTGTTGTATGATTTGACTCAAAGAGGGTATTGTTGAACGGGTATAGAGTTTCTGCTTTAGTTAACAGTAACATATGTTATTTGTTTATCAGTTGTGACTCAAAGAGGGTATTGTTGAACGGGTATAGAGTTTCTGCTTTAGTTAACAGTAACATGTTATTTGCTTATCGGTTGTAACAAATCTACCGCACTAATATAGGGTGTTAGTAATAGGACAAAGGATGTGCAGGGGAGGAAAGGAGGTATATGAGAGCAGAGAACTTTCTGTTCAGTTTTTCTTTAAACCTAAAACGTCTCTAAAGTTTAATAATTTTTAAAAAATCAGCAAGGATGAAGAGCCGTGCTACTGTGTATATATTAATAGAGCAAATTAGCTATAGACATGCTCTGCATATTGAGTTTACATGGGAGAGCTGTGCATCAAAATGTTTTAAAAGATCAATGGTGCTAGATGTTAAGAAAGAAACTGGATGGGAAATGGAAATAGGTGTGATACCATATGGTAAAACTTCTCTGAAAAATACAGGATGGTGGACTGGCAAAACACTCGTGATTAAAACTTACGTTTTTTAGACACAATATGTGGTCTGTAGAGGTGAAATGTAGGATGAGAGATTTTTATTAACCTGCACAATGTAGAGTTACTTTCATAATTAGGCTAAGGAACTCTGAAACTTAGGGGAAAAAAATGCTATAATCTGGAAGCTGGAAGTAATCTCAGTTTCTAGCCTCTACCCAGCAGCTGAATTCTGAACTCAATTCTGCAGCATCCCCATGGGGAAGACATCATTACTGTTACAGCAGAGATCCAGAGTGAGGAAATCAGGGTCTTCTGTTGCTTTCTTTGACCTAACTGTTGTGATCTTTAACAAGTCACTTCTCTCCCTCAGCATCACTTTTCTCAATTATAAAATGATGCGGTTGGACTTAAGTCCTCTGAGGACCCTTCTGGTCCTGTACTAATCATTGGCTCCCAGTTATGGAGGGCTCCTGCCTGACAGCGCAGCTCACTCTACTCCATGATTGAGTGCTTGGTAAAACTTTATGTTGAGCTGAAATCTCTTTTCCTGCTGGCTTCCACTTGTTTTTGGACAGCTTGTGTATTATCCATAATTCTTCCTCTTTTGAAGTTAAGTGTCTGTGCTCACAAATGACATGTTTTTAAAGACTTCCTACCATTCTGTTTGCTTTCTTTTGCATATTCCCACTGTTTGGACTCAAGATCTTAAAGTGTCCTTCCTGCCCAGAGCTGGAGACAGTGATCCACTGGGATACTCTGCCCAGTGCAGTTCACTATAGTCCTATGTTTTGTAATTGATATTTGGATTCTAAATGTTTGATAAATTTCATCTGTCTGATTTGGGCCCATTTACTGGCTTTTCAGGATCTTACTAAATTCCACTGTATTAGGTTGGTCAAGATATTTGAGGAAGAACCTGGATAGATAGCAGAACATGGTCTGCTGTGGTCCTTCATCAGACGTGGACTGCCTAACCTTGAGCAAGTTATTAATGTCTGGGTTTGAGTTTCCTCAACTATAAGAAGTTTTAATTGACAGAATAGCCTGTAGTCACGGCAGGAGTCTTCTGAGTGCTTGTCATGTTAGCTGAAGTTAAATGATGGGTTTGAGAAGGGTTTGGTTGGGTGAGGGTCAGGCATTAATTCCATAGAGGATCATTAAAATAAAATTCAACAAGGATGGCGTCGTGGATAGTATCTACTATAGTCTTTGGTGTCGTTTCATTAAAGTTAGTGTCCAGGCCTTGGATTGGACCCCTCTTGCTATTGTAAGGGGCAGGGTAGTGAGGGAAATCGGCAGAATTCTGTTACAGAGGGCACAAATTTTCACAGAGAAGTAATCTGGATTCCCCTTCCCTTGTGTTTCTCAGGTCCAACTGCTCATCTTGTCCTTCGTGTACTACACACTGTCTTCTGTGGTTTAGTCGAAAAGCCATGTAGACTTGCCTGCCCTTTGAAGACCACTTTTAAGACTTCTAGTAAGACAGTTGGTAAGTCTACTAGGGGAAAAGCATGTTGGTGTGTATTTCTTCCCCATTCTAAAAGTACTTGTCCTGGATTTATATTGTAAATTAAATATACAATATTTAGTAACGGTATTGTACCAGCATTGCTTTGCGTGTATTTTTGTGTGCTTTTAACATTTCTTTCTAACGTTTAAGAGAATATTTTATGATGAGTATGTTTTTGAAAAGTGCTTGGAGTTCTTGAGGGAAAACTATAAAAGCATACACACCCATATATATAATGATGCATGAACGTGTGCTAAATACGTTAGTTACAGAATCTGTTTTAGCAGTTGTTGGATACCCATGCTAAGAAGAGCATACCAGATGGAGCTGGTGGGGAACAGAATAGAGCCCAGAATAGCATCATACACAAAACTTAGTAATTGCTAAATAGAACATTACATGTCATTGGTTACATGTGTAATCAATGTTGAGATGACTGAACTATCCATTTGGGGTCAAATATAGGCTGGATCACAGAGGATTAAAGATACAAATGTAAGAAAAGAATGAAATTGTCATAGGGAAAATATTGAGTGATTAAAAAAATAATGGAATGGAAGGCATAACTTAAAACAGTCATAAGGGAAGCACTTTTAAGTTTTTAATTTTTATGTAAACCAATTGTATGTAGCAAAAAAAAAAAATCGTAAAGTCGAGACAAATAATAAAGTGAGAAGATAGTTTCCATAAAAGGACTGACTTCTTTCACATACAAAGACTATTTACAAATAATTAGGAAAAATGGGCAAAGCACATCCTAGAAAAAGAAATACACATGGCTGGGCTTCCCTGGTGGCACAGTGGTTGAGAGTCCGCCTGCCGACGCAGGGGACATGGGTTCGTGCCCTGGTCTGGGAAGATCCCACATGCCGTGGAGCGGCTGGGCCCATGGGCCATGGCCGCTGAGCCTGCGCATCCAGAGCCTGTGCTCTGCAATGGGAGAGGCCACAGCAGTAAGAGGCCCGCGTACCGGAAAAAAAAAAAAGAAATACACATGGCTAATAAACAAGGGGAAATATTCAGTCTTTGTCATTAAACTACATTAAAACACTAGTGAGATATCAGTTTTCACCTAAGAAGTAGAAAGGATTCGAAGTTTAATGATACTCTGATGCTGAGGGAGCTGGGGAATTAGTCTTCACATCAACACTCTTGGTTGGTGTGTAATAGTACGACAACTTTTTGAGAGTTTGGTAAAATGTCAGTTTCAATTGCAAATAGCCTTTGAACCAGGTAATCCATTTCTAGGAATTTCCCTTTCAGAAATACTCTCACATTCAAAGAAAATTCAGTGCTTACTCTGTATGTAAAAATATCCTAGAAAATGCCTTCTAATTCAACAGAACTCCTGAAACCTGTATCTGCCCTTACTATAGAAACACAGAAACCTGGCCCAGTTGTTTCCAGAATCACCAAAACATGTACCTCTCACTTCCCTGGAGTCTGGCCCTGTTGTTTCTCCTGAGCCACAGACACCTTCTCTTCCTTAAATGAGAGCTCGTTGCAGAAAAATATGCTTAATATCTCATTTGTGTAGAATGTGTAAACATAGACATTCTCTTCGGTGACACATAAGTACAGTGGCTACCCCTGGGGAGTGATACTATGTGAGTACCTTGTACTGCGTGAATGAGTATGTTTTTAACTGTGAGCTTCTGTTCCTTTTACCACCTTAACAAGGCTAGCTTAAAAGTTTAAAAGTCTTGTTTTCTGGCAAGCAAGTTGCCTCAAGTGTGTCCTCCATCTGAATTGCCATTTGTGGCACACTTCATCGCATCATTCAGGATCTCTGCTTGAGTGCCTTCCTGTGCTGCCCTCCACATTCTTACCTCCCCAATTGATATAAGCACCATATTGCAAGACACGCCTTTAAACCCAAGCGCCTAGAAAAGCATGGGGCACAAAATAATTAATTTATTAAATGAATGGATAAAGTATATTAGGATGGATAAAACATTACAAGATATGTTGACTTTTTTTTAAAGCTGTCTTTTCATGTTAGATTTAGTTTAACAAGTGCTTTCTGAAATGGACCTAAAGTTTCTTGGTCTGCCTTAATAGCCTAGCTTTAGCTTTGATATTTACTCAGGTTTGCGTACTGACATCTTATTGACTCGCGGTTTTAGAGTCTAAGTGTAAGGCACATGCAATAGATAATTCTGGAGTGAAGCTTGGGTCCCTGATAGTCCTGTAACCTGGGTAAGTCATTTCTTTGAACATTAATTTCTTCATCTGTAAAGGAAAGTAATATTTGAGTCATATTGTTAGGAGTGTTAAATGGGATGATGTATGTAAAAATAGCAGAGTTCCTGGGACTCAGTTTAAAATTAATTATTATTTTTCCCATCTCTTCAAAATCTTTATAGAGATATTATCTAATAAATACATGTGCCATTCTAGACTTATGCAAGTATAGAATGGACTAGAAACAGCATTTTATTCAAAAATGTTCTCTGAAAATCATTTATTTCTGCTTTATTGCAGCACTGCTTTTAAAGAATATAATCGTGTATGTTAGAAAAATGGAAGTATTCCAGGAACTTCGTAAGCCATCGGCACGTTTGGAGTGTGACCACTGCAATTTCAGAGGCACGGATTATGAAAGTGTACAAATCCACATGGGTACCATCCATCCAGAATTTTGTGATGAAATGGATGCTGGTGGGTTAGGTAAAATGATATTTTACCAGAAAAGTGCAAAGCTATTTCACTGCCATAAATGCTTTTTCACCAGCAAGATGTACTCTAATGTATACTATCACATCACATCCAAACATTCAGCCCCAGAGAAATGGAATGAGAAACCAAAAAATCAGTTAAACAAAGAAGCAGATCCTGTGAAAAGCCCTTCTGTTCCTGAACACCAGAAAATGGCCTCTAATTCAGCAGAACTCCTGAAACCTATACCTGCCCTTTCCATAGAAACACAGAAATTTGGCCCAGTTATGTCTCCAGAATCACCAAAACCTACTCCTCTTACTTCCCTGGACTCTCAGAAACCTGGCCCTGTTGTTTCTCCTGAGCCACAGACACCTTCTCTTCCTTCTCCCGAGCCTCCGAAACCTGCCCCTGTTTCTTCTCCTGAACTTCCAAAACCAGTCCCTCTTGTTTCTGAATCTCAGAAACCAGTCCCTGTTCCTTCTCCAGAACCACAGAAACTTGCTCCCGTATCTCCTGAGCCAGTAAAGGCAACTCTTACTAATCCCAAACCCCAGAAACACTCTCATTTCCCAGAAACATTGGGGCCACCTTCAGCCTCATCTCCAGAGTCACCAGTTCTGGCTGCCTCCCCTGAACCTTGGGGACCATCCCCAACAGCGTCTCCAGAGTCTCGGAAGCCGGTCCGGACTGTCTCCCCTGAGCCAAGGAAGCTGTCCCCATCGGAGTCTCCTGAACCTTGGAAGCCATTCTCTGCTGTGTCCCCAGAGCCTCGGAGACCAGCCCCAGCTGTGTCACCAGGTTCTTGGAAGCCAGGGCCACCTGGGTCCCCCAGGTCTTGGAAGTCCAGTCCGTCAGCATCATCAGGACCTTGGAAGCCAGCTAAACCTGCTCCATCTGTGTCTCCTGGACCTTGGAAACCAATTCCTTCTATATCACCTGGACCTTGGAAACCAACTCCATCCATGTCCCCTGCGTCCTGGAAGTCTTCATCAGTCTCACCTGGTTCCTGGAAATCTCCCCCCGCATCTCCTGAGTCATGGAAGTCTGGCCCACCAGAACTCCGAAAGACAGCGCCCACCTTGTCACCTGAACATTGGAAGACAGTTCCTCCAGTGTCTCCTGAGCTCCGTAAATCAGGACCTCCCTTGTCTCCTGAGCTTCGCAAACCAGGCCCATCACTGTCCCCAGAGATCCGTAGTCCAGCGGGATCTCCAGAGCTCAGAAAACCGTCAGGGTCTCCAGAGCTTTGGAAGCTTTCCCCTGATCAGCGGAAAACTTCTCCTGCTTCACTTGATTTTTCTGAGTCCCAGAAAAGTTCCCGTGGTGGTTCCCCTGATCTCTGGAAGTCTTCCTTTTTTATTGAACCTCAGAAACCTGTCTTCCCTGAGACCCGGAAACCAGGTCCTTCTGGGCCATCTGAGTCCCCTAAAGCTTCCTCTGATATCTGGAAGCCTGTTCTCTCTATTGATACTGAGCCTAGAAAACCTGCCCTGTTTTCTGAGCCTACCAAAACAGCCTCTCGTGCTTCTCCTGAACCACGAAAACGTGCTCTTTTTCCAGAGCCCCGGAAACATGCCCTTTTCCCCGAACTTCCCAAAGCTGCTGTCTTCTCAGAATCTCAGAAGGCAGTTGAGCTTGGTGATGAACTACAGGCAGATGCCATAGACGATCAAAAGTGTGATGTTTTGGTTCAGGAAGAACTACTAGCTACACCTAAGAAACTCTTAGAAGACACTTTATTTCCTTCCTCTAAGAAGCTCAAGAAAGACAACCAAGAGAACTCGGATGCTGAGCTTAGTAGCAGTGAGTATATAAAAGCAGATCTGGATGCGATAGATAGTAAGGGCCAAGAATCGAGCAGTGATCAAGAGCAGGTTGACGTGGAATCGATTGATTTCAGTAAAGAGAACAAAATAGACATGACTAGTCCAGAGCAGTCCAAGAATGTACTGCAGTTTACTGAAGAAAAAGAGGCTTTTATCTCTGAAGAAGAGATTGCAAAATACATGAAGCGTGGGAAAGGAAAGTATTACTGCAAAATCTGTTGCTGTCGTGCTATGAAAAAAGGTGCTGTTTTGCATCATTTGGTTAACAAGCATAATGTCCACAGTCCCTACAAATGTACAATTTGTGGAAAGGCTTTCCTTTTGGAATCTCTCCTTAAAAATCATGTAGCAGCTCATGGGCAAAGTTTACTTAAATGTCCACGTTGTAATTTTGAGTCAAATTTTCCAAGAGGCTTTAAGAAACATTTAACTCATTGTCAAAGCCGGCATAATGAAGAGGCAAATAAAAAGCTAATGGAAGCTCTGGAACCTCCACTGGAGGAGCAGCAAATTTGATTTTTAAATACAGTGTGGATATATGCTCTACAGAGTTGTTTATTGAACCCGTTGTTGAAAGTATAGTTAAATAGCCTAGTTGGATCAGTAGATGTTGACGTGTATGGTGTACTGTGTCTCGGTAGTGTTACAAAGCATAAGCGTTTGGTTATTTTTTTCTTGATCTTTGTTTATGTGGTTGTCGTGTAAGTCAGTAAATTCATGTTGTATATTCCAGATGGGTAAAATTAATTTCAGTATATTTGAATAATATGAAGAGGTAGGCATTCCATTTAACAATCAAGAGCAAGTTGTACTCAATTTAAAACATCTAGTTAAAGTGTATCTTTTTGTGCAACTAATTTCAGACATTGGAAATTATTCGTTAGAATGTTTAAGAATTAGGCATGAAAATTTTGAGAAATTTTGTTCTCAAGTATTTTCGCATCATAAAAATTATTTTAAAGTTTCTATTTGGTCATATAAAGTTATTTATAAATCTTGAACCCCTTCTAGGTGTTTATTAACTTTTATATTATGGAAGATTGGAGTCTCAGGGTTGCTGATTTTCTGCTAAAGGAGGGGAAATTGAGTCCGTTTAAAAAAATAGTTTGCAGCCTTCTCCTGTAGGAAACTGAGAAACATGAGTGCGATTTTAGGCCTTGTCTTTAGTTGTTTCCTTTGGAGTCTTCCATTCTGGACCTTACCCCAAGATCTGGCCCTTCACTTCCCCGTGAGCTCAAACCAACAGACGATCCTTATTTGCCAAATGTGTCAGGGTTGCACCTCCTACTCCTGGGCCTTCCGCACCATCTGTCGGGGCTTCAGACCAGGGTAAGGAGCAGAAATGAAAGTCTTCCGGATTCACAACAAAAAATTTTATAAATAGACATTACTGTTTAAGAGTACATCAGTTTTATGTTTTTCACAGTTGTTACTGTAAATACCTTGTGCCTGTTAGTGGATTATTTTATTCTAAAATATTTTGTCAAATGTGTATCAATCAAATTAAAAACAAAGGCTTTCATGTTAGCAGCATATTCATGTGTGTTTTCTTTTGTGTAACTTTCATTGTATGATACCAAATTCCATTATTCTTTCCTATTTCCACTTGTTTTTAGCATACTAATTTTCATACCTGGAGCAGCATTTTCTAAGCTCGGTTTTCTCAGAGTTCTGTGGTCAGGTAGGTTAAGGGAAACACTGTACAGTCATCCCTTGGTGTCCATCCACAGGGAATCAGTTCCAGGACCCCCTGCAGATTGCATATAACCTACACATGTCCTCCCATATGCTTTAAATCATCTCCAGATTACTCATAGCGCCTGATACAATGTAAATGCTATATAAATAGTCGCCAGCAAGTGGCAAGTTCAAGTTTTGCTTTTTGGAACTTTCTGGAAATTGTTTTCTAATATTTCTGATCTGTGATTGGTTGAATCCACGAATGTGGAAACCAAGGATACAGAGGCCTGGCCACATTAGGCTCTCTATGAAAATTCTCATTAATCCACATTAGCCCATTAAAGGTCATTTAATCTCAGTGGTGGTCAGTCCTGAGTGCTTCATTTAAACAATGGGAAGCATTTAGTGCCGTAAGGACTCTGATACATAGCCGGGGTTGAGATACTGGCTTTTATCAAGGTGTTCCCAGACACTTGAACAAGGAGCGCTTTATTCATGGCATCCAAATGCATATGCCAATTGGGAAGACAATGTTTAGATAATACTGGGAAGATCTTACAAGCTTCAGACCTGTCACTTGTTTGGAGAGCACAGTCTGGCAGGCAAGGTACTGGTTGATGGGATTGTTGGTTTATACTGGGCACCTTGACAACAAGCTTCCAGTTCTGGAGTTTGCTTCTAGGCATGATGCCAGCAAGTAGGAGAGGTAAGATATCCTGGCTATATCCGTCTCGTATACTGACTTGATTAAAATTATGGGTAGAACAACGGGCTTCCAGTGCCCAGAACCCCTTTTGAAGCCTGCAGTCAAATCAACCATGCTTGAGCATACGTAACAACATGCAACAGATTCTTAGGACTTCACACTTTTTGGTGCAGACTTCTCACGGAGTCCTTCCTATATCTTTGCTCAAGGGGGAGCTAACTAGATCCTACGACATGCCATCTCATGGTGGTTTTTTAATAATATTTTTATAAGATAGAGGGTATTAACGCTAGGGTAAGCAGCGGTGATGCATGTGTAGTCTGGGCATTAAGGCCTTAATTTTAGACCAAAGCACGATGTTCTCGGCTCACCTCAGTTGTGGCTCCCCACTTTTTTCTCCTTTTACCTCTAAGGTCAAGGGTTAGTTAGCTGTGCCCTTACTTTAGAACCTGTTTACGTTCTTTTTAATCGTTGGTAACTTTGCCTTCTATACGATAGCATCCCTCACTAATCAATATGACCCACTCTGTATCTTTTCATTTTCTTATTTACCTATGAAATTACAACTTTCTAATGACTCCCCAGTGATTTTACATAACATGAAAGGGAATAAAAATTACCGTACCATTTTTACACAGCATTCATGGCCTCGATGCCATTATGTTCTAGGGAGCCAATGTCGTTTTCATTCACTTGACTCTGAGTACGTGAATTGTAGTGTCTGTGTAGGAGATGCTGCTTTTGTTTTTAATATTGGTGTAGATTCCGTAGCTTTGTCTTGGATGAAGACAGACTGATGCTTAATCAAATCTGATCTGCAAGCATCACAAAATGAAGGGTGCCTCTTTAAGATGAATTACACCCTTAGATTAAAAAAAAAAAATTGTCTCCTTTCTCAATCTAGCTCTTTCTGTTCACATGTAATTTTGATCACTCACTTCCTATTGCTGCTATACATTGCATGAAATTTTGTGGCTTGAAACAATGCAGATCTGTTAAAGTTACGAAGTTCACTGGGCTGAAGTCAAGGTGAGAGCAGGGCTGCATTCTTTCCTGGAGGCTCTAAAAGGAAGTTCATCCCCTTCACTTTTCCAGCTTCTAGAGGCCACCTGCACTCTCCGCATGATTCCCTTCCTGCATCTGTGAGCACTTAGCATCTCTGACCCTGCTTCTGTTATCACATGTTCCTCTGACTCTTTCCCTCATACACTTAAGGACCATGTTATCACATTGGGCCCCTAGATAATCTAGGATGATCTGTATTTTAAAGTCAGCTAATTAGCAACCTTAAATCTCTGACATAAAGACTACCACACTCACAGATTCTGGCAATCTTGTACTTTGGGGGTCATTCTGCCTTCCACACCTGGGCTTGAAAATTGGGGTTTTGATTCCTCTGCTTAGCCTATAGCAAGCCAGGTTGGGTTTCTTTGGCAACATGTCTGTTGCTACCGCCTCACTGGTCTAGGCCCTCATCGTTGGTGCAGTAGACTGCTCCATAGTCTGGGGCCTCCAGTATCAACCCCAGCCCACCCTTTACACACCAAAATAAGGTCTCCACAATACTGATTGTGTGTTGCATTCTTTATACGAAATTACCCCTTAAGGTACAGTTACTTAAGGCCTTCCATTGGCAAACCACACCTTACTCAATAACCTTCTCACCCCACCTCATAATACTTGGTCAGTCCTTCCTGTTAAAGTCCTACCCTTACTAAGCCTGGCACGGTTCTCTCCACCTTCCGAGTCTACTATTGCAAGACTACTTTTTTCATTTTATGAATTGAGAAAAAAAAACCCTATAGGACTGATTTGGACCTAATTTAGCGTTAATGCAACACGGGAATGCTATTTGTTGTTACAAATACCCCACACTGGATGCTACATTCATTCAACCCTAAAACTGAAAATGCTGTTGGAATAAAATATGACATTTCAACCCCTTTGATCCTGATCAACTACCAGCTTAGTTGGATTGAGCATACTTTGCATTAACTTTGCTTCTAACACCCACTGATCTCTTGTAAATGTTTGCCATGGGCCACACGGAGGATTAGATGAAGTGGATGGGAAGCCTACTAAATTCTTACTAGATTTGTATAAATGGAAGAAGAGTTCTAGGTCAAGTGAACAAAATTCCAACTTGAATCATAAAGACAGTCATGGCCCCTCAGTCATTTCCCAGACTTGAGCCAGTTTACAGACCTTGAACGAAGGCGAGGCTGGGTCCCCTTGAGCAAGGATCCCAGTACACTGCCAAAAATGTATACCATTAACCTTTTTCCCAGCCTTCCCCAAAGGTACAGATGGCCATTTACCAGGGTGGCTGCACTGGGCAAAAGGAACTAATCAGACCCTTCAGGAATGCCTGGACACTGGTTCTGAACTGACACTGATTCCAGGAGACACCAAGCATAACTGTGGCCCTCCAGTCAGAGTAGGGGCTTATGGAGGTCAGATAATCAATGGAGTTTCAGCTCAGGTTCATCTCACAGTGGGTCCAGTATCCTCAAACCATCCTGTGGTCATTTCTCCAGTCCTAGGATGCATAATTAACAGTAGACATACTCAGGAACTGGCGGTATCCCCACGTTGGTTCCCTGACCTGTGAGGTGAGGGCTATTATTGTTGGAAAGGCCAGTAGGAAGCCTCTAAAATTGCCTCAACCTAGGAAGCATGTAAATCCAAAGCAATCGGGCAGAAAGGATTCCGGGAGGATGGTGGAGTAGGAAGCCCAAGGAATCTGTCTCCCCACCTAGACAGCAACTGTACTGGCAGAATTCATCTGATATAACTATTTTGGAACTCTGGAGTCTGTTGAAGGCTTGCAACTTCCAGGGGAAGAACTGGACAGTAAATTGTGGTTAATTTTGGTCAATTTTGGCTTTTCACAGAGTAGCAGCTACTTGTCCCCTACCCACAGCCATGCAAGCATCTTGCACACAACTTGCAGGAGCTAGTGTGGGTGAGAAGGTCCCTGTCTTGCAAATACCGAGCATCTGTGCTTTGATTTCTAGTTGCTGCTTTTGCTCACAGAGGTGCAGACAAAGAGGCAGGCAGCCATTCCTTCTGTAAATACTTCCACCTCTAGCTGAAGTGACTTTCAGGTGATTTAAAGGGCCAGCACCCTCCCCCACCCCCACCCCCACCCCCTGCCCCTGACACACTTCATTTTTTGCTTCTCTCCTTTTGAGAGCCAGACGTTAAATACTACTGCATATACAGGGAAAATTAGAAAGTGACTGCACCTGCCCAAGGGAAGGCTCATAAGAGACATAAAAAAAGACATTATTTGCACTTCAGGCTGATCCTTGGCACAGAGACAGCCTACAACAGTAAAACAAATAAGTACATAAATAATAAACATGGCAAACCCTGGGGAAGGGGAAGAATCTGATTTCCAGAGTTACACATTATTATATTCAAATGTCCAGTGTTCAAGAACAACAACAAAATCACAAGGCATACAAAGAAAAAGGAAAGTATGGCCTGTTCAAAGGGAAAAAACTCAACAGACTCTGTACCTAAAAAAGATGTAATGGCAGACATACTAGACAAAGACTTTAAAACCACAGTCTTAAAGATGCTCAAAGAACTAAGGAAGATGGGGAGAAAGTCAAGAAACTGGTGTGTGAACAAAATGTGAATATCCATAAAGAGATAGAAAACCTAAAAAGGTACCAAAAAGAAATTACGGAGCTGAAAAGTACAACTGAAATAAAATTTCACTAGAGGGATTCAAGGCAGACTAGAGCAGGAGGAAGAAGGAATCAGTGAATTGAAGACAGATCAATGGAAGTTATTGAGGCTGAGGAACAGAATGAAAAATGATCAAAGAGAAGTGAGCAGAGCCTAAGGGACTTGTGGGACATGATCAAGTTGACGAACACAAGCATTGAGGGGGAAGAGAAAGGGCAGCAAGAATATCTGAAGAGATAATGGCTGAAAACTCCCCAAATTTGATGAAATACATGACCATAAACCTCCAAGAAGCTCAACAAACTCCAAGTAAGATGAACTCAAAGAGAACCACACTGAGACATTATAATCAAACTTTCAAAAGATAAAGAGCAAATCTTGGAAGCAGTAAAAGAGGAGAGATTCATCACCTGCAAGGGATCCTCAATAAGATTATCTGAAGATTTATTATCAGAAGTTTTGAAGGCCAGAAGACACTGGGTTGATATATTCCCTGTGCTAAAAGAAAACTACTGTCAACCAAGAATCCTGTATTCAGCAGAACTGTCCTTCAAACGTGAAGGAGAAATTAAGACATTCCCATTTAAACAAAAGCTGAGGGAGTTTGTGGCCACTACACCTGCCCTGCAAGAAATGCTCAGGGAGTGTTGCAGGTGAAATGAAAGGACACTAGACAGCACCTTGAAGCCGTGTAGAGAAATAAAAATCTTAGTAAAGGTCAAATAGGGCAATTATGAAGCTAGTATTTTTATGACATTGGTTTGTAACTGTACTTTTTGTTTTCTGCATAATTTAAGAGACTAATACATTTAAAGAAAAAAGTATTAGTGTAAAACTAGTATTAATGTATATTACTGTAACTTTGTAACTCCAAATTTTGTTTCCTGCATAATTTAGGAGACTAGTGCATTTAAAAGAATTATTAGTTTATGTTTGGGGCACACAATGTATAAAGATGTAATCTTGTGACATCAATAGCCTAAAGGGCTGGGGATAGAGCTGTAAAGGAGCAGAGTTTTTGTGTTATTGAAGTTAAGCTGCTGTAAATTCAAATTAGAGGAATAATTTCAGGATGTAAATCCTCATGGTACCACAAAGAAAATTGCTATAGAATATAAACAAAAGCAAATTAAGAAGGAATTTAAACATTTCATTACAGAAAAAGTCAACTAAATTCAAAAGAAGACAGAAATGCAGGAAATGAGGGACAAAAATATAGACAAACATTGTATATGCTCTACGTGCTATAGGGCATACAGAAAACAAATAGCACAATGTCTCACCTAGTGAATGGGGCAGATGCTTTCCACGTCAGCAAGAAAGAACTGGATGGCCAATCACGAGTCCCCTTATAGGAGGGACCAGCAGGGCGAACCTGGGCCCCCAGAATCCTTTGCTCTTTCTCTGCTGCCAGGCAGCACTGGCTCTGCTGAATGACCATCTAAGGGTCACACAGCCAACCAGGGTGAGGCAGGTGAAACTGACAGGATCAACTGATTCCCCGGTGCCTGGCACATGGTAGGCACTTAATAAGTACTAATTGAATACATGAATGAATAGGTTTTTCACACACCTGCAGATGAAAGGTTACCAGGAACCTGACACTGGTCTGCTGAGTTCTTTTATGCATGGCCAACGAATCGTCACAGTGCAAAGCCAACCTCTTCCAAACGGTCTTCTTTGCACCAATGAAGGGAGTGGCAGAGGGTACTTTTTGATTCAAGCAGGCTGCCCCAAGTGTGAAGGTCACCTGCTCTTGCTGGTGAAAAAAAATAAATAAGGAGCAGCATAGAAACCGACCTGGCCTTGGACACTGTGCTTGTGGAGCTGCAGAAGGAGCCCATGACTTCTCTCCTGCCCAGCGTTCTGTATGAGGCTGGAAGCCGAGCTCCCACTCCAAGCAAGGACTTCCACCACCTGGCCATCACCAAAACTGAGGTAAGGCACCAGTAAAGCTAAGGAGCTGCCTTCCTGGATGTTACAGCTTTAATGCTTGCCAAGCACACACTTCCTCTCATGCTGGGAATAAAGGGCACACTCTTTGAGACCTTGAGCTATGAAGTCAGACAAACCTATGTTTGAACCTGCCTCCATCACTCGTGTGTGTGTGTGTGTGTGTGTGTGTGTGTGTGTGTGAGAGAGAGAGAGAGAACTTGGGCGACCTAGTATCTTCACACGCACAATGGGGCAGTCTTGTAAGACCTACCTCAAGGTGGTTTTGGCACAAGACAGAATGAAATGCGCAGAGCACTTGATAAATGTTAGATGCCATTGATACTTAATGCTCTGACTGAACTATACTAACAAGAACTTGACCACTGGTAGGGAAACTGAGTTCGTATTGAAAGTTTAGGATTTTATGGCTTGCCTCTTCCTGGCACTGAGTTAGGTCCTTTGGGGATTTCATTCTATCGAACATCTGAGTTATGCGTAGCCAACTTGTCACCACCCTGAAAATGTCTACAGTGGACCCCCATCTGGTCTGGGGCTCCAGTGATCAAGAAGTTGTTTCTGACTCCCTGTGCACCCTTCCTGCTGTCACCACAGAAGTGAGGCCTCAGGTCCTGATGAAAACAGCCCAGGCACCACTTCCTCAGCTAAGAAGGCTTTCCTGCCACCCGGGCTGGGCAAGTCACGCCTTCTCTGACTCACAGACGCCTAGTCCTCTATTGTTACTGGCTTTTATCGGACTGTCTCCCCCACCCTGAGGGCCTTATTCCTGGAATATAGTACTTTCTCAAATAATTGTTGAAAGAGCAGAGGAGGGGGCATTCTTTGCTACGCAGCGTTTTCCCATAGATACAATATTACCTTCCCATAGATACAATATTACCTTCCCATAGATACAATATTACCTTTCCATAGATACAATATTACCTACCAGCTGTTTTCAAATCTGGCTGCACATTTGAATCACCTGCAGAGCTTTAAGAACGACTGGTTCCTGGGTCGCACCCGGACTAGTGAAGTCTTTTGGGTGTGGAGCACAGGACTGGGTGTTTTGTAGAGTCTCACATGCTTCTAAACGCAGCCAAGGTTGAGAACCACGGTTATGAGCCATGACTGTTAGGCCCACAGTCTTGCCCACACTCTGAGAAACTACTTGTGTGGGAAGAAGAAGACCAGCCTCCAAGTAAGGGGGCAACTTACATCTTTCCGCCTCGGGTTCTTTTGTCTTTAAAATGGTGATATGACATCTACTGCATGGAGCAGTTAGGGAGAAAGTGATTGAGAGGAAGTGTCTGCTCGCATTGCGAGTCACATTTGTGATGAAGCAGGAACGTCCTAGCTCACACTGTGGTTTTAGTTATAAAATACAGTATCTAAACAAGCAGAGAAGATGCCAAAGGAGTTCAGCTCTTTAACTGTGGTCTGTCTACCTTCAGGGACGGAAGGGGGTTGAAACGAAGCCAGATTGAGCCACGTGGGCGCCCAATGTGGTTAATAGGTTGGTTCCCCTTCAAGCTGATTGTTTTAAAATATTTGCTCAACACTCATTCAGAGGAGGCTGAGGGCCAGGTGGGGAGAACACAGGTTCTCCCTGCTGCCCTGAGCAATTCAGCTCTAGCCTCAGAAAAGACCCTCAGAAGGCAGTTGAGGGCCCAATCACTGCTCCTTCAGGAAACCCATCCACAACGATCATTTCTCCTAAGTATTTCTTTCTGCCACATGGAGTTCTCTCCCTGAGAGGAGTTCTGGGGAACAGAATTTTCACCATCTGGGTGCATCTCAAGTCCAGACTGTCCTTGTCTTCATCCAGCTCTGAAAAGGGGAGGCCTGGTCTCCCTGGGGGTTAAGTGGAGATTGCACCTTCAAAGATCACATGACTGTTCCAAGCAGGGAAACTCGACTGCCCACATTTCACCTGTGGAGCTTCCTATCATCTGTGAATCCATGTTCCTTCACCGGAAGAGAAGCACCAAGGTGGGAGCAGGCCTGCCCAGGGCTCCCGGCTCGGTGGGAAGACAGCAGCGTCGCTCTCCTTCACCAGCTTCTTCCACTCCAGTGGTGGGATTCGCTCTGGACAGAGTTAAGGCAAGCAAAAAGGATCAGGAGACTACATATCTATCCAAATGATTAATCGGAGCTTTCCTGTTATGAAGTCTAAATTTTCCTGTATTATTCCTTTAAGTAGTAGGCTGGAGGAGGGATGGCATTTAAGGCTTTGGGATAAGTGAACAAATGGCAAAAAGAATCAGTGATTTGGTACAACAAGACCTGGGCTAAGACCTCGTTCACTCACAGGTCTGCTGATCTTTGGCACATTAAATGGTTTGTCTTTTAACACACCTGAGATGATAATGCCTGCTTCGCAAGATGAGTTCCGGGACATGATGGGATAAAAGAGTTGAAAATTTAGAAAAACAGTTAAGGGTGTGTGGGCTTGAGGTCCAAGTATGATTTCCAGAAAGTGACACCAGAATGAATACATTTCAGGGTTTAATCAGCTTGTGAGCTTGTGAGTGTGGAATGAGCGAATGAGCTAGTTCAGAGGAGAATTTAGGGAACAGCAGTTTAAATAGTAAAGGCAGGTTAAAATAAGCTTGCTAAGTTAGAGAAAACTGGTTAACGGGACTATGTCCAAAATACATTCCATAAAGTCTATGGGTAAAATTTTATGTGATTTCTTCCTGATAAGATGTGTAGTAATCATTAAGATAGTTTTAAAAAACTCTTTTGATCAAGTATATTTACCAATTACATTCTTCATCCAATTAAATATTTTATTATTCATGCCTCCCATTGATTAAAAAGTGAATTTATATGCTAGCTGCCAGGCAGGGTAGCTTCTAGCAGTATATTTTACTGTTTTTTAAAATGGTAAATATAAGAGGTTTGGTAGTGGTATAAAACAAAATCAAAGGATTTATTTGTGAGTTTTTAAATAAATCTTATTTAAGTTTTCCCAAAAGCCCAATGCTAGAGTTTGATATATTCATGTACACATATTTACTGAAGAAATATAACTTCCATTATCACATTCTTTGCTTCATCAATAACCCATTGGTTTAGCTACACATTATTTTAAGTTAGCTAATAAGAAAGACTATTAACTCCATTTAATTTTAATCTTGACATTACTGCGTTTACTTACAAGATGTTTCTAATTTTTGTATAAATAGGTCCTCATTTTGAGACATCAATTTCATGTTTATTTGAATTGAAAAACGAAGTTTTTCTGAATAAATAAGGCTGATTTGGCTGATTGGCTTGATAGTAAGAACTAATTGGCAAAGGTTATTACACGGTGACTATTTTCCATAAATTGGATTCATTAAATTTGCAACCCAAGGCTTTAGAAAACTCTCTATGAAAATATACTGGCAAAGATGTTCTGAAATGACTGCCTTGATTATTTTTCCCCAAGCCTTTTTGAGTAGATCAGATTAAACTGTTCACTTCCAAGAATGAAAGACTAGGGACTTCCCCGGTGGTCCAGTGGTTAGGACTCCACACTTCCACTGCAGGGAGTGTGTGTTCGATCCCTGGTCGGAGAACTAAGATCCCACATGCCGTGTGGTGCAGCCAAAAAAGAAATAAATAAACCAAGAATGAAAGACTAGCAGGTACAATTAATAATTTTTTGAGATGTTGGAAAAGACTTTTGTATACTTCCCAGGAACCGAGAAACTGAACGACTCCAATCATTGAATTGCAAAGCCTTTAAAAAATCAGATGATTTCTAATTCTTTGCTTTCAATTAAATTAGAAGAATTATCAAATGGTAGACATTAGAAGTAATTTTTGATTATAGATAACTATGAACAGTTGGTATACAACTTGAAAGAATTTTAAAGGATTAAGTGGTATTTTATAACAAAACTCCTCTGCTCCATTCAGTGTCACCAAGGTTTCTCAGCAGTTAGATCAATAAAAATGGAAACCTGGAATAGAATTGTCCAACATTGTCTTATTCTACTAGCAAAAGGTATTCATTAAATTCATCTGTCAATATATGAACCCATTGGGGAAAATATCCCCATCTTTCTGAGAGGAATTTTCTTTTTAACACTTTATTGTTGACTATTTTAAACACCCACATAAGTAGAGAGAGTAGAGAGAGAAACTGGGCCCTCACCAGTTTCGAGAATTATAAACATCCTGCTGTTTTTAATTCAAGGAAGGGTATTTCTAACCATCAGACTTTTATGTTTATGTCTTAGTTGGTTTGGACTGCTATAGGAAACCACCTTCGACTGGGTGGTTTATAAGCAGCAGAAATTTATTCCTCACAGTACTTGACACGGGAAGTCCAAGATCAAGGGGCTGGCAGATTCAGTGTTCGGGGAGAGCCTGCTTCCTTGTCCAGATGTGGCCATCTTCCCACTGTGTCCTCACATGGCAGAATGCGTGAGGGACGCTCTGGGGTCTCTTCTGTAAGACCCTAATCCCATTCCTGAGGGCTCCACCCTCATGATTTAATGACCTCCCAAAGGTCCCACATTCAAATGCCGTCACCCTGGGGATCAGATTTCAACATGTGAGTTTGGGGGGGAGGGGCACAAACATTCAGGGTATAGCAGTTTATACCTCTATTTTAATATTTGTTTTGATTAGTTATGTACTATTGTAATAGAGATATTTCTTAGTACTTAAGACCTTGTGATAGGAAGTCCAAAATTTTAATTAACATGCACATTTTTATTGCAGGGAATTTTGTCCTCATTAAGATAAAAGTATGTGAAATTAAATTATGAAAATTCTTTTGGGAGGTACAGGAGCAAAAGTTTTGCGGACCACTTGTTAAGGAAATAATAGTAGGCTAAGTGTAAAGCTTTACTAGTTTCAAACTGGGCCAAGTCTTCCCCAGTTCCTCAGCACGTTTTGTGATTTTCTGGTACACGCAAACCCTACACATTGTTTATCAGCCAGTCCTGTAGAGACTGGAGAAGGTGAAAAAGTCTGACACAGCTTATAAGTACCGCTTGGGTGTTTAATAAATGCAGACTGTGATCCAGTGGGCCTGGAGAAGGGCCCAGCAGCTTTCCTTCATGGTAAATCTCAATGAAAAGGTTTCAGTGTAGATGACACATCCACATGCATGAGCCCTTCCCACACTGGAGCTTCAGGAGCATGTCACGTCAACACTCACAGACCAGCCAAAGGAGTTGGCTAGGGGCTTCCCTGCTGGCGCAGTGGTTGACAGTCCACCTGCCGATGCAGGGGACAGGGGTTCGTGCCCCGGTCCGGGAAGATCCCACATGCCGCAGAGCGGCTGGGCCCGTGAGCCATGGTCGCTGAGCCTGCTCGTCAAAAAAACAAAACAAACAAAAAAAAACCAAAGGAGTTGGCTAGATCCTGTCTTTATTAAAAACGTTTAGGGGGATTGGTGGTGGTGGGATGAATTGGGAGATTGGGATTGACATATATACAGTAATATGCATAAAATAGATAACTAATAAGAACCTGCTGTATAAATAAATAAAAAATAAATAAATAAATAAATAAAATTTAGGAAGTAAAAAAAGAAATTACCCAGCCCATAAAAACTAACCACCCTGTACCCTGGGGCCTCTTGACCTCTGAGATGGCCCATACTCTGTCTGTGGAGTGTGTTTCTCTGTAAATAAATCCACTTCTTACTTTAGAAAAAAAAAAAAAGTTTATATTTTGTTATTCATAGATTCCTTAGCATTAATTTAGATTTTTTAAAATACCGCATGGAAATAGTATTTACATCAACTACTGAGTTTTTGTGCCAGTGCCTCACTCACCTTGCCCATATCCAGAATGTTTTGGGAGCTCTGCTCTCTGGCCTCCGTGGTGGGCAACTTCTGGGCCAGACTGTGTGTGTTTGCTTTTGGGGGCAGGTTATCTGGAAGTCGTGGATGGTTTCTCTCCACCTAGAAGAAGAAACAACCCTCCCTAGAGCAGCGAGGGCGCCCCCTGCAGGCTTCCTGCTGAACAAGCAGCAGCACAGCAAGTACTGGGCTTTGGCAGGTGTGGCAGTTTCAAAGTGTCCCAGGCACCCGTGGCTGTCCCTTCCTCCCTCTTTAAAGAAAGCCTTTTGTTGCTGGCCCTAGAAGCCTGTCTGGGAGCCGTGAGGGAGCCCAGGGGCAGCCCCGCTCGGTTGAACTCCCACAGGGCATCCACGGTGTGCAGCAGCCCAGGGCAGAGCTGCAGTGCCGCCAGTGTCTAGTGGCTGCCAGGAGTCCTGCACGGGCCACATGGTCAGCTGCTCTTCTTATATTCCATCCAAGGAGTGGGGACATGCGTTAGACCAGCGAAGGGTGCATTGATTTATTCACTTGGTGGGCGTTTTTAGGTGCCTACTATGTCAGATGCGAAAAGGCTGAAGCAGCGAGACGGAGGGGAGGGGCCACAGGTAACCAGCGCTGTGAGGGGCAAGCGGACACTGTGCTGAGTCTAGAGTGGAGAGTGAGTTTCCCAGCAAGGCCCAGGCATGTGGGAGCCTTGATTGGTCAGGAGGTCTGGGTGGGGCCTGAGATTCTGCACCTCAAGCAAGTTCCTGTGTGAGGAGGTGAGAGAGAGGCCTCCCAGCAGCTGTGGGGACGGCCAGATGAGGACGACACAAAGCCACAAAGACGTGGAGGTCGAGGCAGCATGGTATGTTGGACACAGAGGGATGCGCGGGGGCACAAGGAAGTGCCAGCCGTCCCTGAGGCTCACCACGTCAGGGCACCCAGGTTTGCAGCAGTGCTGTCCCCAGGCTGGCCCCATCGGGTGCACCCATGCTTGTCCCCTGCGTCCCCTACTTGAGACAGTCGACTCCACAGTTGCTCACAAGATGCCAGGAGCTGAGGTCCTGCTGGCATCCTTGCCCTGCATCTCTCCGGCAGAGGCCCTGCGAACAGAATACAGTGTGAAGCTTGTGGATTTTGGTCAATCTAAGGTAAATGCCTATAGGAAGAAGAGTCACGTAAGTTCTTACAAGGCTCTTCAAACGTAGCCATCTTTCCGAATAGTCGAAGGTCTCTGGGTCTGTGAACTGACTCTTATCTAGAAATTGGTTGAAGGGCCATGTCTCACTTTCATGGTGAATCAAGTCACACCTGCGCTCACAAGACCCAAAATGGGCTTTAGTTCTGCAGACCAAGCAGGAATCTAGTGGGTGGTTCGTCCATTTCAGCCCCAGAGCGACTGGGGGCGGGGCGTACAGGCCCTTCTGACTGTTAGGGTCACCTTCCTGACCTTGACTCTAAAACGCCTGTATTTTCCCTTTAAGTCAGGGAGCCTGTGAGTTTCCTACTGCTGCTGTAACAATTACCATGAGTTTCGTGGCTTCAAAGGACAGAATGTATTCTCTTACAGTTCTGGAGATCAGAGGTCTGAAATCAGTGTCAGCGGGGCCCCTCCCTCTGGAGGCTCTGGGGGAGAGTCTGTTCCCTGCCTCCTCCGGCTTCTGCTGGCATCCCTAGGCTTGCGACAGCAGCTCCCCGGTCCCCAAGGCCACATCTTCCCATGTCTCTCCTGCTCGGCCTTCATGTCACCTTCTCTTCTGCATGTCTGCGAGGAAAATCTTTTCCTGATTCTCTCTTAAAAGGACACATGATTGAATTTAGGGCTCACACGGACAATCCAGGAGAATCTCCCCATCTCAAGACCCTTAACTTAGTTGCATCTGCAAAGATCCCCCCCTTTCTCCCACATACGGCAATAGTCACAGGTTCCAGAGATGAGAATGTAGCTATCAGTCTACTACAGAGCCCACTTTAATTGCAGTCACTGAAGTCTTTTCAAAGATTCTAGTGTTTCCTCATCAGTGCATTCTCAGAGTTTTGTAGAAAAGAGTATTATTAGACCCCTGGGGGCCATAGTTCAGAGGAGAGGGTGGGTTGCCCATAACCAGTTCATTCCAGCCTTACTATCCTGGGAAATCTCTGAATTCTGATGGGAGTTTTTGGCATCTCGACTTTACGTGGCTGCCACTGAGTTTAGGCTGCTATTAGTCAGCGGAGTAAACGACTAGAACTGATGTTTAAGCCACCACACTATCCATAAATTCAGTCCAACCCAGTATTCTTCTCTTTCTTGTTTAGAACCCTTCACTCGGAATCCATTCCTGCATTTGTTCCCTTCACGTTTGCTGACGTGAATTAATAAAGTGTTGTTGTTTTGGTTGGAAGCTGCCTCCTCCAGACATTGACTTTGTTATTGGCTACTTCAGATCCGGAAAAGGCTGTGGCATGGGGGGAGCTTAAGGAAGTCAGCTTCCTTGGTGGGGGGATGGCGTGGAGAATCAGCTGGGTGTTTGTGGGTCTGACGTATTCTGCGTCTGCTGAGGCCTGCTGCATACCTTCATTCTGAGACATAGAGTCTCATTCTTTCCAGATTGTTGAACCAACTTTCACACAGACACTTCGTGGCTATTTCAACCCTCTGACTGTTTTATTATTTTAGCATGTGCATAGCGAGTCCCAATTCTTATGTTTGACGACTTCAGACATTTTGTTTGCCATTTGACAATGTTCAGTGCTGTTAGGAATTGCTTCTCTTCCCTACAATCTTGAATCCCTCTTACCTTTCACACTGTTCTGTGGCAGCACCAATGCAGTTTCCCCAAACCTGACCCATAATGAACAGTTTATTTCAGGGGACCACAGGTAATTGGCCATTTTCCACCATAGGACATAGGCTGCCAGATTCTCATTCCTCAATATTAGTGGGATTTTTTTACTCAGGGCAGTGTAACTTATTTCCCCAAATTTCCTTTCTCCAAATGTCTTTACTGTTGCCTCTAACCATCTCCCTGTTTATCAGTTTTCTTTTGAAATTCTTGGTCTTAAGCAACAGAAACCAATCCTAGCTGACTTAAGCAGAAAGAGAACTTATTGGAAGCATCTCAAACAGCTCAGAGAATCAGCTGGAAGACTGGAGAATGGGATGGGGCTCAGAAGCCAGAGGCAGGGCAGCATATGCACGAGCACACGCCAGGCCCCTGTGGAGTCACTGCTGTCACCTGTTGGGCACCGCTAGCAACACCCCACACGCTGCTGTGAATGGCCCCAAGCCATCACCTCACCTCTGCATCACTCGTGAGGCAGGGTCATAGGCAGGAGCTCCTCACTGGTTGAGCTCTGGCCTCCTGTTGCCAGGACAAGGGACCCCAAATTTTATTCCTCCCAAACAGATCAGTGTACCTGGGGAGAAGATGACTGATAAAATAAGAAGTATCCATATTTCCTGTCCACACCTTACTTCAGCGCATATCCCAGTGAATTATAATCGTCCACTCACTTGTGTGGGTTTCCCTGCCAGCTGGAAAGACTGTTGTCAGCAAAGTCTTGTGCTTTGTGTCTTGAGGGTGTAGCAACAGTCCCTAGCACAAAGTTCACACTCAGACGAGCGTAGTTGAACTGAACGAATGATGAGTAGACCTTGGTGTAGGGCTGTCCTTGGCAAGTGGGAGCTTGTGTCTGTGGTGTGCAGAGGTGAAGAAGCGGCTGTGCCCCTTATTCCTTAGAGGGTAGAACCTGTAATTTACCTCTTAGAAGCAGCACAAGAGGTTTATTGAAATGCATATTAAATGGAAACGCTAGGCTCCAGGACACCTGGAAGACTTAGAATTTTTCTGAATGTTTCTTGTTTAATTAGTCAAAGTTACAAGACGAACCACAGCTTTATCGCAATCTATCAGTCAGTTCTAGATTAGAACCTTGAGCCTTTGGGGTGTTTCTCTGTGGTTATTTTGTAAGTGGAGGTTATGGCTGAAAGCTGGTGTGGCCTCCTGGTCTTACAAGGCAGCATGGTGGAGGGAAGGGGGTCCCTAGAATATCAGTAGTTCCGAGGCAGGGCTTGAGAAGAGCTGAGGCCTGAGCACCACAGCAGCAGGGTTTTCCGCCAAGTCAAAGCTTTCTCATACGTTCGACCCAAAGCAAAGCTGTCAGTTAAGATCCGATTTCACTAAAGTAATAGACACAGTCACTCACACTGCTTTAGTAACAAGACACACCCCCATCCCCCAACAAGCCCACAGGAAGGTGGGCTCCAGGGTGAGCTGGTCCAGCAGCTCCAGCACTGCCGACAGGAGCCCACCATCTTCTCACCTCTGCTCTGAGTGCACATTTCAGCTCCATGGGAAGGTTGACTCCCCTTGGGCCTCCTTGGTCACATACAGAACGACAGGGCGAGTTTGCCCTGCCATCCTGTTGGACTCGCACGTCACTTGGCCAGCGCAGCCCCCAGGCACACGCTAGGAGAAGACCGGCGCATGTCTGGGGGCTGCCCTGATCAGACTGGCCTGAGCCACGTGGGCCTGGGGAGGGGTGGGAGGGGTGGAGAGCTGCAGTGGGGGGAGGGGCAGGTTCTGTTCAGTATAAAGAAGGTGACAGTGATGACCCCCCAACTCTTCAGTGGAGAGAACATACTTATTAAGTGTCTGTTACTTTAGATGACAGTTTCTGCCTATAATATCGAATTGCTCCATTTTATGTTTGTGGCAAGAAGATTGTGAGAACAATTCGATGCTGGATTACTGACAGCCTACTGTATAAAAATTTTTACTTTTTAAAAGTTATTCCTTTGAGGATCTGATGCAAGCTTATATAGACTCCTCTACAGAACAATGTATGATGTGCTTGCTCATATGATACTAACTTAGGGAGCCTATGGATGACCACAAGAGCGACAATGTTACAAGAGCACCCAACACGGATTTCGAGTTAAGAATTCAGGGGCTTCCCCGGTGGCGCAGTGGTTGAGAATCTGCCTGCCGATGCAGGGGACACGGGTTTCGAGCCCTGGTCTGGGAGGATCCCACACGCCGCGGAGCAACTAGGCCCGTGAGCCACAACTACTGAGCCTGCGCGTCTGGAGCCTGTGCTCCGCAACAAGAGAGGCCGTGACAGTGAGAGGCCCGCGCACCGCGATGAAGAGTGGCCCCCGCTCGCCACAACTAGAGAAAGCCCTCGCACAGAAACGAAGACCCAACACAACAAAAATAAATTAATTAATTAATAAACTCCTACCCCCAACATCTTCTTTAAAAAAAAAAAAGAATTCCTGATTTAGGGGAACTGGTGAGCTTTTAGGGGTTTCCACTCCTTTTAAGTGAAAGGAAGGGTTTTGAGGCCTGTGAAGTCAGGAACTGGTCTGCTTTGCTCACCACTGAATGCTTGATGCCTAGAAAAGTGCCTGCCACACAGAGGCACGCAGTGACCATTTGATGAATGAATGTGACAATAACTGTGTCTCCAAAGAGCTGTTATCTGGATGTAAAGAACTTCATAAATGGGAGTATCTACTCCACTTAAGCTAGGACTGCTCAATGGTGACTGTCTCTTCAGTGGGACAGAACTTTATTCTAAAGACAGGTTCATCTGTGTTAAGAAGCACAGGTGCTTTGAAATTCAAGTGACTTTTTTGTGAGTGGGTGGGATTCAGCTGGCCTGTCATAATTTAGTCTGTCTCTCAGTTTCTCTTTCTCACTGATGTTTAGGGCAGATGGAGAAAGTGCTTGAGAAAGAAGTACTGGATTATCCTTTGAATGTGTGTCAGGGGCAGTTTGACTTGCTAGTTCGCAGGCCTGACAACATAATCCTTCAGATCTTCTCCTTTCCTGATTTGGATGACATTGGGCAGCTGCCAAAAACCTGCAAACAATTCCAAAAGGCAGGACCTTAAGATAATCTTTACTGGTAAATATTACACAGAATTTCAAAGAGAAAGGGAATGATTTAGAAAATTTTAACTTCATATAATGACAAACGTTGGGTTTGTGCAATAATAAAACTTTTTTTTTTTAAACCTATAACCTAAAAAACTGGCTAAGCGACTCTGCTCAAGAGGAAACAGTAGCACAGGAAGAGAGAATGATAAAGTGGTCACGTCTGTAAAATGTAAGACAGTGAGGGTCACAAACAAAGCAATTGTAGCACGAAGAAATATATCATGCTGCATTGCAAGGTAAGTGACATTTTTCAGAAGACACATCAGAGAGGATGCTGAAAATAGTACTAATATAGTTCCTACTCGTGCATAAACTTAAGCAAATACCAAAAACAGGAAAAGAAATTGCATAGGAATTCCGAAGTGCAGACTTTGCCATTGTTCTTCCCTGGGAAACTCAGTAGCAGACTGGTAGAGATCCTTGGGGAAAGAATTAGTTTTCAAATTCCTCATTTCAAATTCAAATGCCTCATTTCAGGCATTTATATACATTTGGTAAGTACAAGCTTTGAATCCATTTGGAAAGAGAAGTAAAGAAAATCTATTTTTTGTACATAATCATTGTTCAAAAATTAGAAAGAAAAGAACTAAAAATCACCTTAATCCTAGTTTCAGTTGCTATTAAATTTTGGCATATTTCTTATCAGTATTTGTCCTAAAAGCTTGAGTACTTTTAAAGCTATTTCACTGTGAGGTTTAGGTGGTTTCTAGACCAAAATACATACATAAAAATATTCAGGTAGTCAGAAATTCTAGGCATAAAACAATTTGTTATTTGTAAGATAAATATTGGCTTAAAGATAAATTTTCTCATTTAAGAACGAGCAAGTTGCAATATAAGGTATTTTGTCTTTTTACTCATTTGAGCATTTATTCAATAAATACTGAGTTCCACCAATTTGGCATAAACAGTAGTAAACATCTCAGTCTCTGCCTTCATGGGCTTGTCATCCAGTGGGTGGGCCGTGGAGGAGTGACGGAGCCATGGGGTGGGGGGTGACGGAGTCTGCGGAGGTTTTACAAAGCAGGATTTAAAATGTGTATCAAAACATAAAAGCTCTACTTCCACAATGTAGTCTCAATTATTAGCCACTGTAAAAATGTTAGTAATTGGCACACATCTTTCCAAACATTTTCTATGCAAATGCAAACATCCCGTGAGTCTATAAAGGGTTTGAAGCACATTCTGCACTCTGGACTTTACCCCACCCTGTGGAGAAGTTGGTGTTAGTGTTGTGCATTGTGGAGCTGTCACTTAGCCACGTCCCAGGAGGAACACCTGGGCTGTTCCAAAAAGAAGGGCATCTAACCGCTGGTGTGTCTATGCTTTGTAGCAGCAGTTCAATCTGTAGGGTGCAGTGTTAGGAGTTCCAATGCTGGGTGTAAGGATACTTCTATTTTATGTTTTGATAGATAAGGCAATTTAGCTTGAGGAATTTTTTAATAACATAAGAACTAACAAATCTCATTTGAAAGCTGACAGAAGTGATCCAAAAGAGGAAGACTTGGGGGTCCAGGAGAGAGGAGCCATTGCTGCAGGCCACCACCATTGGGTTCCTTCCCTTGCAGTCCTTGGGTTTCCTGGGACAGGCCTGTCTCAGCCTGCTCAGGCTGCCATAACAAAATACCACAGACTGGGCAGCATAAACTAAGACATTTATTTCTCACAGTTCTGGAGGCTGGAAGTCTAAGATCGAGGTGCTAGCTTATTGGTGCTGGTGGGGGCCTTCCCAGATGGCAGACAGCGGCCTTCTGGCTGTGTGCTCATGTGGCAGAGAGAGCTAGTGAGCTCTGGTGTCTTCTTTTATAAGGATACTACTCCTATCGGATCAGGGCCCCATCCTTATGACCTCATTTAGTTGCTTCTTTACTTCAATACGGCCATACTGGGGGCTAAGGGTTCAACAAGTGAATACTGGGGTGGAGGGGGACACAATTCAGCCCATAGCAAGGCCTGAATCCAAACGTCATGGGTTCTACCACCTATTAAGATATCCTAGAAATGCCAGCAGTTTGGTGTCCAAATAGCATCTCCTACATTGGCCCTCACACCCCAAACTGGCATAAGAATCCTCTGTCCAATCAACTGCTCCATTTTTTTATTCAGAAAAGTATGATCCTAGTGATGTAGGAAATGGCTACTCCATGAGCATGTGATGGAGTAATTGTATGTAACCTGTAAGCACACTGTATGTAACCTGTAGGCACACTGCTCGCAACTTGGCACACTGATTTTTCTACCATGATAATAATTTAAATTATTTTACTGAAAAATACCATTCTTTCTATGGGATAGGCTGCTTATGTTTAAATTGACTAAGACTTTTTTTAAAAATCTCTTTTGTGATATAAGGCTACTTCTGTATTTATTTTTCTTTTAGATGTGTAGCAATGAAGAATTCTGGAAGAGATTTAGAACTTCACAGGATAAACATGCTTTTGATACAAAGAAGACAGGGATAACTATTTACAAGAACTGCTAGCTTTCCACCAAAATGCAGCCTGGCAGAAATTCACACAAAGAAGACAGACAGCATTTTTCTAAACCTAACTGAAGTGACAAAGTTAAAAAATAATGATTAAAACTGAATTTTCATGTAAAAATAACTACGAGTAGACCTTGCCTATAGCTAAGATTGGGTTGAAGCAATTATCTGGTAGATTTAAGTGGGAAAGTCTGTTTTTTAAAAAAACCTCTTGACTCTGAATAGTGTTCTGAAAATAAACTTCTCATTTTTCTTTTTCTTTACTGCTATTAATCTATGAACAGATCAAGAGGATCAAATACCTACTTAATTCTCCACTTTAACCTAATACATGTCCTTAATTTTAAAGATAGGAAGAACAGAATAGAAAGCAAATCTGCTTATAGATGATTATATGTCTTTTCATCAGAGTTAAGACAGACACCAAAATGAGAATTCAGGGAAAGAGATGAAAGTAAATGATCCTTTCTCACAGTGTGATGTGAAAAAATGCACGCCCTGTCCGCGTGGATCTTCCACATGTGCAGAATTCACTCACCCCACGAGGAATGCGGTTGGGGAAGAAACAGTGGGCTGCTGGGAAGTGGCTGGAGCAGCCACTCTCCTTCCTTGGATTTGCTGGATTTGCTGCAGAAACATCCGCAGGTGTTTCACTGCCTTGGGATTTATGAAATGGGAGACGATTACTCAGTAAGTACTACTATTATTTAGCAAGTAAAAACTTGTTTCCGAAGATGGTAAATGAGATCCTTCAAAGGGCCTATATTTCATGTCAGATTTGAGGAATTACTTCAGTTGGTGTCTATGATTTACTAGCAAGGCTGAGAGCAATGAAAATCCCAATAGGCAGCTCCTCTCCTTTGTTATGTTCATGTTTAGAATATAATTACTAAATCACTAAGTAGTTGAATAAAACCAAGGACTGAAATCTAAAATGAGAAACAACAGAAAACATTAAAAGAAAGTTTTGCAGAGGAATTACGAAGAAGTGAAACAGGAGGCCAACCCTCACTCGGGCCCTCAGTCACACGGAGAACTCGGTCCCTCCCCACGACTGTCAGCTGTAATTCCACGCAATGTGTCCACATGAACGGTAATTCTTTCCTTAACATTTTTGCCAGTTCTTAGACATATGATAAACTCAAAGTTTTTCTATAATTGGTAATAAAATCTTCACACATATGTGAACAGCTTTTGATCTTACCAGCCACAGGTTGCTAGACATCCCCAAACCTCAGACACTGTGCGTGCCCTGCCCAGCCAATCTGAAAGCCTACACTGGGAAGTGTGTACCAATATAAAGAGGTATTACTGTTTTAAAACAGTGGTCTCAAAATGAGTTCTGATAATCCCTGAAGGGGTATCTTAGGCACCTTTCAGAGGGTGTAACTATTCAATACTTTTGTATTTATATATTTTTCAGCTTTATTGATATATGATTGACAGATAAAAAATTGTGATGTAGTTAAAGTGTACAATGAAATGATTTGATATATGTACAGTATGAAAGGATTCCCACTAAGTTAATCAATATATGCTCATTGCCTCACATATTTACTTTTTTTTTTTTTGATTAGAATACAAGCTCTACTCAGCAAATTTCAATTATAGAATACAGTATTATCAACTACAGTCACCATATTATACATTAGATCCTCAGACCTTATTCATCTGATAACCCAACATTTGTACCCTTTTACCAACCTCTCCCTACTTTCCCCATGCCCCAGTCCCTGGTAGCCACCATTCTACTCTGTTTCTATGAGTTCAACTTTTTTTTTTAGGTTCCAAATATAAGTGATACCATGTAGTCTTTGTCTTTCTCTGTCTGGCTTATTTCACTTAGCATAATGCCCTCCAGGTTCATCCATATGGTTGAAAATGGCAGGATTTTCTTCTTCTCTAAGGCTGAATAATATTTTGTTGCATATAGATAGATAGAGATATATCTATAGATATCTATATCTATGTAGATATCTCACATTTTCTTTATTCAGTCATCCATCGATGGACACTTAGGTTGTTTCCATACCTTGGCTATTGTGAATAATACTGCAGCGAACATGGGGATACAGATGTCTCTTCAATATCGGGATTGTTTCCTTTGGATACACACCCAGAAGTGGGGCTGCAGGATCATACGGCAGTTCTATTTTTAATTTCTTGAGGAACCTCTGTACTGTTTTCCATAGTATGTATCCGTTTACATTCCTCCAACAGTGCACCAGGGTTCCCTTTTCTCCATACCCTCGCCAACACCCTCGCCAACACTTATCTCTTGTCTTTTTGACAAGAGCCATTCTGGCAGGCATGAGGTGATATCTCATGGTGGTTTTGATTTGTATTTCCCTGGTAACTAGTGATATTGAGCACCTTTTCATGTACCTGTTGGCCATCTGTACTTCTTCTTTGGCAGTATGTCTGTTCAGGTCCTTTGCCCATTTTTAAACTGGGTATAGCTCTTCCTTGACTTATGGTGGGGTTATATCCCAATTAAGCCATCATAAGTTGAAAATATCATTAAGTCAAAAATGCATTTAATACACCTAATCTACCAAACATCGCAGTTAGCTTAGCCTATCTTAAACATGCTCAGAACACTTACATTAACCTACGGTTGGGCAAAATCATCTAATAAAAAGCTATTTTTAATATGGTATTGAGTATCTCGTGTAATTTACTGAATACTGTACTAAAAGTCAAAGCCAGAATGGTCGTATGGGTACAGAATAGTTGTAAGTGTATAAATGGGTTGTTCAGCCTTATGATTGCCTGGCTGACTGGGAGCTGCAGCTCACTGCCACTGCCCAGCGTCATGAGAGAGTATTGTACTGCGTATTGATAGCTGGGAAAAGATCAAAATTCAAAGTTCCTACTGAATGTATATTGCTTTCACACCATTGTAAACTTAAAAAATAGCAAGTCAAACCATTTTAAGCTGGGGACAGTCTGTAAGTGGTTTGGTTTTTCTTTGCTGTTGTGTTGTATGGGTTACTTGTATATTTAGGGCACTAACCCCTTACCAGACATGTGGTTTGCAAACATTTTCTCCCATTTCATAGGTTGCTTTTTTTTAACCTCTTCTATTGTAATTTATTTTTTATTATTTACTTATTTTTCTTAATTTTTTTTGCTGCGTCGGGTCTTATTTGCGGCACACGGGGTCCTCGTTGTGGTGTGCAGGCTTCTCTCTAGTTGTGGTGCGTGGGGTCCAGAGCGCGTGGGCTCTGTAGTTTGCCACATGCAGGCTCTCTCATTGAGGCACGTGGGCTCAGTAGTTGTGGCACGCAGGCTTAGTTGCCCCACGGCATGTGGAATCTCACTTCCCCAACCAGGGATCGACCCCACGTCCCCTGCATTGGAAGGCAGATTCTTTAACACTGGACAACAAGGGAAGTCCCTGTAATTTATTTTTAAACATCACTTCCTTCACAATTATTTGAAAAGGTGTTTAGTTCAGATATTTTTTTTCAAATTAATTTTTATTGGAGTATAGTTGCTTTACATTGTCGTGTTAGTTTCTGCAGTACAGCAAAGTGAATCAGCTATATGTATATATGTATCCCCTCTTTTTTGGATTTCCTTCCCATTTAGGTCACCACAGAGCATTTAGTAGAGTTCCCTGTTCTATACAGCAGGTTCTCATTAGTTATCTATTTTATACATATTAGTGTATATATGTCAATCCCAATCTCCCAATTCCTATTTTGTTGATGGTTTCCTTTGCTGTGAAGAAACTTTTTAGTTCCTTGTAGTAGCATTTGTTTATTTTTGCTTTTGTTGTCAAATGCAAAAAATCTTGCCAAGACCAATGTCAAGGAGCTTGCCCCCATGTTTTTTTCTAGGAGTTTTGTGGTTTCAGGTCTCATAGTCAAGTCTTTAACACATTTTCAGTTGCTTTTGTGTATGGTGTAAGAAATTGCTCCGTTTTCATTTGCATGTGGCTGTCCAGTTTTCCCAACACCATTTATTGAAGAGACTATCCTTTCCCAATTGTATTCTTGGCTCCTTTCTTGAACATTAATTGATCATATATGTATGGGTATATTTCAGAGCTCTCTATGCTGTTCCATTGCTCCATGTGTCTGTTTTTCTGCCAATACCATACTGTTTTGATTACTATAGCTTTGTAATATAATTTGAAATCAGGGAACATGATGCCTCCAGCTTTGTTCTACTTTCTCAAGATGGCTTTGGTTATTTGAAGTCCTTTTTGGTCTTCTTTTGGACTTTTTTTTTTTTTTTTTTGGATACACGGGCCTCTCACTGTTGTGGCCTCTCCTGTTGTGGAGCACAGGCTCCGGACGCGCAGGCTCAGTGGCCATGGCTCACGGGCCCAGCTGCTCCGCGGCATGTGGGATCTTCCTGGACCGGGGCACGAACCTGGGTCCCCTGCATCGGCAGGCAGACTCTCAACCACTGCGCCACCAGGGAAGCCCTTCTGGACATTTTAACAATATTAATTCTTCCAACCTATGAACATGGAATGCCTTTCCACTTATTTGTGTTTAATTCTTTTATGAATTTTATAGTTTTCAGTGTATAATCTTTTACCTTCTTGGTTAAATTTATTCCTAAGTATTTAATTCTCTTTGATGCTACTTAAATGGGATTGTTTTCTTAATTTCTCTTTCTGATAGGTGCACTTCTATACACTAACAACAAACTGATTTCTGTATACAGATTTTGTATCCTGCAATTTTACTGTTTCCATTTATTATTTCTAACAGATTTTTTGTGGCATGTTCAGTGTTTTCTGTACATAGTATGTCATCTGCAAACAGAATATTCGACTTATTTTTAATTTGGATGCCTTTTATTTCTTTTTCTTGCCTATTTGCTCTGGCTAGGACTTCCAGTACTATGTTGAAAAAAAGTTATGAGAGTGGGCATCCCTGCCTTGTTCCTGATCTTATGGAAAAAACTTGCAGCTTTTCACTGTTGAGTATGATGTTAGCTGTGTGTTTGCATATATGACCTTTAATATGTTTAGGGACCTTCCCTCTATACCCAGTTTCTCAAGAGTTTTTACCATGAAAGGATATTGAATTTTGTCAAATGCTTTTTCTGTATCTATTGAGATGATCATATGAGTTTTATCCCTCATTATGTTAATGTGGTGTATCACACATTTACTGATTTGTGTATATTGAGCCATCCTGATATCCCTGGATAAACCACACTTGACATAGTGTATGATCCTCTTAATGTACTGGTCAAGTCAGCTTGCTAATATTTTGTTGAGGATTTTTGCATCAATGTTCATCAGGGATATTGGCTTGTGATTTTCTTTTCTTGTAGTGTCTTTGCCTGGCTTTGGTAGCAGAGTAATGCTGGTCTCATAAAATGAGTTTGGAAGCATCCTGATCTGTTCTACTTTTTAGAAGAATTTGAGAAGGACTGGTATTAATTCTTCATTAAATGTTTAGTAGATTTCACCAGTGAAGCCATCTGGTCCTGGACTTTTGTTTGTTGGGAAGTTTTTGACTACTGATTCAATCTCCTCACTAGTAATTGTTTAGATTTTCTACTTCTTCATGATTCAATCTTGGCAGGTTATAGTTTCTAGGAATTTATCCATTTCTTCTAGATTATATAATCTGTCAGTGTATAATTGTCCATAGTTGTTTCTCATGAGCCTCAGTATCTATGTTATCAGTTGTAATGTCTCCTATTTTCATTTCTAATTTTATTTGTCTTGTTTTTCCCCCCTTAGTCTAGCTAAAAGTTTATCAATTTTCTTTATTAAAAAAACCACAAAAACCCAGTTCTCAGTTTTATTGATCTTTAAAAAAATGATTTTTCTTTTTTAGTCTCTACTTCCTTTTTTTCTGGTCTGATCTTTGTGATTTCCTTCTTTCTACTAACTCTGGGCTTAGTTTGTTGTTCTTTCTCTGGTTCCTTGAAGTGTAAAGTTAGGTTGTTTATTTGAGGTCTTTCTTTTTTCTTGATGTAGGCATTTATCACTATAAACTTCCTTCGTAGAACTGCTTTTGCTGCATCTCATAAGTTTTGATGTGTCATGTTCCCATTTTCATTTGTCTCAGATATTTTTTGATTTATCTGACCCATTGGTTTTTCAGAAGCATGTTGTTTAATCTCCACACATTTTTGAATTTTCCAATCTTCTTCTTCTAATTGTTTCTAGTTTCATACCATTGTGGTTGGAAGAGATGCTTGATATGATTTCAATCTTCTTAAATTTATTAAGACTTGTCTTGTGATCTAATATTTGATCTGTTTTGGAGAATGTTCCATGTGCACTTGAGAATGTGAATTCTGCTGTTGGTTGACATGTTCTGTTAGATCCATATGGTCTAATGTGTAGTTTAAGTCCAATGTTTCCTTATTGATTTTCTGTCTGGATGATTATCCATTGTTGAAAGTGGATCTTGAAGTCCCCACTATTATCTCATTGCTGTCTATTTCTCCCATCATATCTGTTAATATTTGCTTTATATATCTTAGGTGCTCCAATGTTGGGTGCATATTTATAATTGTTAAATCCTCTTGATGAATTAGCCCCTTTATCATTGTATAATGACCTTCTTTGTCTCATTACAATTTTTGACTTAAAGTCTATTTTGTCTGATATAAGCATAGCTAAACCTACTTTCTTTTGGTTTGCATTTGCATGGAATATCTTATTCCATCCCTTCACTTTCAGTCTGTGTGTGCTCTTAAAGCTGAAATGAGTCTCTTTGAAGCAGCATAGAGTTGGATCTTTTTTTTTCCATCCATTCAGCCACTCCTTTTTTCTTTTTCTTTTTTTTAAAATTGATGTATAGTTGATGTACAATATTACATAAGTTACAGGTGTGCAACATAGTGATTCACAATTTTTAAAGGTTAATATATTCCATTTATAGTTACTATAAAATACTGGTTATATTCCCTGTGTTGTACAATAATACATCCTTGTACGTAAATATTTTGTACATAATAGCTTGTACCTCTTAATCCCCTATCCCTATCTTGCCCTTCCTTCCTGCTCCTCCCCACTGGTAACCACTCATTTGTTCTCTATATCTGTCAGTCTTTCTTTTTTGTTTTATTCACTAGTTTTCTTTTTTAGATTCTACACATAAGTGATATCATACAGTATTTGTCTTTCTCTGTCTGACTTATTCCACTTAGCATAATGCCCTCGAAGTCCATCCGTGTTGCTGCAAATTGCAAAATTTCTTTCTTTTTTATGGCTCAGCAGTATTCCACTGTGTGTATGTATGTGTGTGTGTATATGTATATCCCTTCTTCTTTATCCATTCTTCTGTTGATGGACACAGGTTGCTTCTATACCTTGGCAATTGTAAATAGTGCTGCTATGAACACTGTGGTGCACACATCTTTTTGAATTAGTGTTTTCTTTTTTTTCAGATATATACCCAGGAGTAGAATTGCTGGGTCAAACAGTAGTTCTATTTCTAGTTTTTTGAGGACCTCCATACTGTTTTTCACAGTGCCTGCACCAATTTACATTCCCACCAACAATGTATGAATAGGGTTCCCTTTTCTCCACATCCTCACCAACATTTGTTATTTGTGTTCTTTTTGGTGATAGCCATTCTGACAGGTGTGAGGTGGTATCTCAATGTGGTTTTGATTTGCATTTCCCTGATGATTAGCGATGTTGAGCATCTTTTCATGTTCCTGTTGGCCATCTGCATTTCCTCTTTGGAAAGATGTCTATTCAGTTCTTCTGCCCATTTTTTAATTGGGTTGTTTGTTTTCTTGATGTTGAGCTGTATGAGATGTTTATATATGTTGGATATTAACCCCTCATTGGTCATATCATTTGCAAATATTCTCTCCCATTCAGTAGACTGTCTTTTCATTTTGTTGATGGTTTCCTTTGCTGTGCAAAAGCTTTTAAGTGTAATTAGGTCCTATTTGTTTATTTTTGCTTTTATTGCTCCTTGCTTTAGGAGACAGAGCCACAAAAAGATTGCTACAATTTATGTCAAAGAGTGTTCTGCCTATGTTTTCTTCTAGGAGTTTTATGGTTTCTGGGCTTACATTTAAGTCTTTAATCCATTTTATTTTTGTATATGGTGTTAGAGAATGTTCTAATTTTACTGCTTTACATGTATCTTTCTGGTTTTGCCAGCACCACTTATTGAAGAGACTGTCTTTTTGCCATTGTATAATCTTGCCTCCTTTTTCGTAGATTAATTGTCCATAAGTGCATGGGTTTATTTCTGGGCTCTCTATTCTGTTCCACGGATCTGTGTGTCTGGTTGTTGTGCTGGTACCATACTGTTTTAATTACTGTAGCTTTGTAGTATAGTCTGAAGTCAGGGAGCATGATACATCCAGCTCTGTTCTTAAGATTCTTTTGGTTATTTGGGGTCTTTGGTGTTTCCACACAAATTTTAAAATTGTTTTAGTTCTGTGAAAAATGCTGTTGGTATTTTGATAGGGATTGTACTGAACCTGTAGATTGCCTTGGGTTGTATAATCATTTTAACAATATTAATTCTTCCAATCCATGAACACAGTATATCTTTCCATCTGTTTGTGTCATCTTCAATTTCTTTTATGTGTCTTATAGTTTTCCAAGTACAAGTCTTTTACCTCCTTATATAGGTTTATTCCTAGGTATTTTATTCTTTTTGATGTCACGGTAAGTGGGATTGTTTCCTTAATTTCTCTTTCTGATAACTTGTTGTTAGTGTTTAGAAATGCACAGATTTCTGTGTATTAACTTGTGTCCTGCAACTTTACTGAATTCATTCATGAACTCTAGTAGTTTTCTGGTGTCGTCTTTAGGGTTTTCTATATATAGTGCCATGTCATCTGCAAACAGTGACAGTTTTACTTCTTCCTTTCCAATTTGGGTTCCTTTTATTTCTTTTTCTTGTCTGATTGCTGTGGCTAGGACCTCCAATACTACATTGACTAAAAGAACCACTCTGTCTTCAGATTGGAGAATTTAGTTCATTTACATTTAAAATAATTATTGATATGAACTTACATTTGCCATTTTGTTAATTGTTTTCTGGCTGTTTTGAAGTTCCTTTCTTCCTCTTTTGCTCTCATGCTTTCTGACTTGATGATTTCCTTTAAAGGTATGTTTTGATTCCTTTCTCTTTATGCCTTGTGTATCTACATCAGGTTTTTGCTTAGCGGTTACCATGAGGCTTACATAAAACATATTAAAACAGTTCACTTTTAGCTGATAACAACTTAACTTCGAAGGCATACAAAAGCTCTATATTTTTACTTCCCCATCCCACATTTTTTTCTTGGTGTCACAATTTGCATCTATTTTTATTGTGTAGCCATTACCAAATTATTGTAGTTATAGTTATTTTAAAACTTTTGCCTTTTAACCTTTATACTAGTTATAAGTGATTTACCCACTACCATGACAATATTAGAACATTTTGAATTTAACTATATATTTACCTTTGCACCACTGAGTTGTATACTCTCATATGTTTTCCTGTTGGTAATCAGTGGCCTTTTGTTTCAGCTTGAAGAACTCCTATTAACATTTCTTGTAAGGCTAGTCTAGTGGTGATGAATTCCTTCAGCTTTGTCTGGAAAACTCCTTATTCTCCTTCAATTCTGAAGGACAACTTTGCCGGGTATTCTTGGTTGGTGTTTTCCCACCCTCCCCTCCAGTATGTTGAATATAACATCCCACACCCTTCTGACTTGCAAAGTTCCTGCTGAAAACTCCACTGACAGTCTTGTGATGGTTCCCTTGTGCATAACAAGTTGCTTTTCTCTTGCTGCTTTTAAGATTCTGTCTTCTTTAACTTTTGACAATATAATAATATGTCTCAGTGTGGGTCACTTTGAATCCATCTTATTTGGTATTCTTTAGGCTTCCTGTATCTGGGTGTTTCTTTCCACAGGTTATGGAAGTTTTCAGCCATTATTATTATTTTTTAAATAACGTTTCTACCCCTTTCCCTCCCTATTCTCCTTCTGGGACCCCCTATAATGCACATATTGGTCTTCTTGTGGTATCCTATAAGTCCCTTAAGCTATCTTTACTCTTTTTTTTTTTTTCTTTTTGCCCCTCTGACTGGATGAATTCTACTGCCCTACCTTTGAGTTTACTGATCCTTCCCTCCACACGATTTAGTCTGCTGTTGAACTCCTCTATTGAAATTTTCAGTTTAGTTATTGTAAGATTCAGCTCTATGATTTCTGTTTGGTACTTTTTAATATTTTCTATATCTTTGTTGAAATTCATACAGTGTTCCTGCATTGCTCTCCTGACCTCAGTGAGTACCTCTGTGACCATTATTTTGAACTCTACTGGGTAAATCACATATCTCCATTAAGATCAGTTTCGAGATATTTACCTTGTTCTTTTGTTTCAAACATATTCCCCTATTTCTTATTTTCCTTGAGTCTCTGTGTTGGTTTCTGTGCATTAGATAAAACAGCCACCTCTCCCAGTCTTGACAGACTAGTCTCACGTAGAAGATAAACCTTGTCAATCAGCTTGGCCTGAGTATGTGGTTGCCTCTCAAACCTTTATGATTGTCCATGCTACTGTCTTTGTTCTTAGTGGCTTCCAGTAGTGGAAGGTGTGCCAAGACCCATCAATGTCTCAGTCCACTTCCACGCACGTGCAGGCTGATTAGAATCTGGGCTCTCAAGTAGCAACCAGAAGAGTACGCAGTCAAACCCTTCCAGGGAGAATCTGGTAGATGAGTGTTTTTGCCTGCTCCTGTGCGGAGACCTGGGGGGATAGCTGCAGAGAGGGCTCTCATGCACACCTGTCTTGTGGGTCTCATGGACAGAAGCCCCATTGGCTTTCAGAACCAGGTGATTTAAAGGTCCATCCCTCAGATGGGGAGCCTTAAAAGTTGGGGTGCTAGATGTGGCAGCCCTAGCTTTTCTTCAGGAAAAAGCTGGGAACTGGAGGTTCCCTTGCGATTGTATGGTGCTGTGCTGGGGTTTGGGCTTATGGTGAGAGGTTGTCTCCGACTTTCCCACCTGTTTTGATGTGGGTATTGACTCATTTGTCTGGTGTGTAGGAGTCGCTTGGCTAGTTTCTGGATGTTTCTCTGAGGGAACTTCTGTGTGTGTAGCTGTACATTTGGTGTGTCTATGGGAGGAGGGACATTCAGGAGCCTCCGATGTCACCATCTTGGTCCCTCCCTTGGGTATAATTACTCATTAAGAGACTAAAAGACATTACTTGCCTTTTTACTGTGATCTTCTCACGGGTGTATAGTGGAGTTTTCCAGAGGCTAGAATGATGTGTGTTGATGTTATTACTCTGACAGCTATAAAAAGAACATGTGTTTATGTATTCTTGTGCTTAAACATTTTTGCTTTAATTTTGAATACATTAAACATCAATAGATATAATCTAGCTAATAAACAAAAGTCCTTTGGGGTTGTTAATAATTCCTAAGAACGTAAAGTATTCCTGAGACCAAAAAGTATAACAACCATTGTTTTAAACCATGAATCTTGAACACTAACCAACTATGGCCCACAGGCCAAATATGGTGTGCTGCCTGTTTTTATATATTAAGTTTTATAGGAACACAGCCCTGCCCATTCATTTTCTATTGTAAATGTATTTTAAGGCTCACTATGATGGCAGTTTAATCGTTGTGACAGAGACCGTATAGCCTATAAAGTCTAAAGTGTTTGCTATCTAGCCCTTTTCAGCCAGAGTTGATGCTGCTGGATCACCTGGAACTCACTGAATCCACAGCAAGTTCTTCTCTCCCCTCCCCCACCTTCTGGAGCTCATAAGTCAAGAACACGAGCACAGCAATGCTTGAAACTGACTGTATGTCTAACAGTCATAGAGGTTTGTTTAATAATAAATCTCAGTTTTTTATAAACATTTTATATTTTATAAGGAATAGATATAATAAGCAAAATATTCAGATGATTAAAGCTACATTTTAAAAAGCAGTATTTTGTTATATATAATTCTATATAGGAAAAGTACCATAACTGGAGTTCAAATTCATAGCAACTAAAATTTTTATTTAATAAATGGTTCAAAGCACAGTGCCAAAAGCATTAACATTTAAAAATTTCACTAAAAGGAAAAAATACTGTAGAATGCACAGCTGCAGAAAACTATACTAAGTTATCAAAAAACTGCCTCAGACTGCAAAAAGAAAGACTCCAGATGCCATACCTAATTATTCCTCTCTAAAATAATGCCATTTATGTTATAAAACATGAGCACTCAAAAGACTGGAACTCTTTTTTTTAATTCAGTGGCCGTATTGTTAAAAGGGCAACAATTAAAGCTGTTGGGCTTTATATGGTGTTAAAGTTCCTATCAGAGGGAATACAGCACAACAGACTTCAGCTAATCCTTATGACTGAAGGTGCATGAATGACTGAATTACAATGGTTATAAGAAATGAGAGCTGCTCACTTTCCAGAAACTACAGCTCACAGAAAACCAACAAAAAGCACAATGAGATACAGATCATTGACTTACAAATGTGTAAAACTGAAAGTCCAAGTTATTCCTACACCATGTTTAAAATGCTTCAGAATTCACACTGATACAATACTAGCTTTCTTCTGGTTTTGGTCATACTTTTCTGCTTTCTGAAGGAGATTATTTTTCTTCTGCTTTGGCTAAATTACATATACTAGTTTATATCAGAAATGGCCAAATCTATAACTCTGTTGAAAGTTTTAAAAGATCGCTTGAGAATGGTTTCTAGGTATTTCTATGCCACCTTTATAGTTCTAGTTTCTCTATAAGGAGTAGTTTCACCTTGTCGGTTTTATTCCAGGCTAATTTACGTGCTTCCTGAAGGAATGCCCTCTCTAATCCAGAGTGTGGGTGGGAGACCACCCACGTCACCAACATGCACATTGACTCACTCTGCCTCTTCGCTCTTCTCAGCTCCAGCCCCTGGTGAATCTTCCACCTCACCCCTCCTCCCGTCACGGCCCTCCTCAGGGGGTCTTCCATCACATTCACGGGCTCGGTTGCCACCTCTGGGCTGGTACAGCTGCAAGCCTGGTCGGTCCTGCCAGGACAGAGGGCGTGTTACTCTTCCAAGGGCCAGCAATACAGGAGGGGGCAACAGCTCTATCTATTTCTAGGGCCTGATAATCCTAATTATCTAAAGAAAATCAGTCTTGAAGCTAAAAATCAGACTTTTTCACAGCACTATCTCAGAAATCAGGCATTGAGATTAAAAAAAAAAAAGAGCCACGAAAAAGAAAGACAGTTAATAATAACTTGGAAGTAAAGTTAGTGTCTGGGAAACTGTTACTGCTCAAAGCCAGAACACTCTGTGGAATTAATACAATCACGGCATTCCCTCCTATTTTGAGAGGTGAAAACTCAAACACACTCATCTCAGCCCCTCAAACTCGCCACGCAGGGTGGATGCAAAGTCTGGAACATAATGAGGCATGGTCTCTAGAGATATGGCTTTTTAGAGCTATGAACTGAACAGTCACACACATTTGTAATTAGCAATTTCTGTGTAGCTTATTCCTCAACTGTCCCCTTTATGGAAAATGCTAACCAGCCATCATACTAATCTCTTAGAGGTGGTGGGATAAAAACATTCCTGGATAAAGTACATAAAATGAAATGAAACTGCTTCAGGGAATGAGGAAAGCAAAGCCAGGGAAGGACAAAGCGATTCTGCAGGCCAGGACCAGCCTTGGGGAAGCCAGCTAGCTCTGCCGTGGACCCAGCTCTGCCGTGGACCCACCCCTGAGGGAGCCGTCTGCTCATGTGGGTGGAGCAGCAGCCTTAGCCTTCCACGGCCACCTAGGGGCCAGGGCAGTGTGACTCGGGTGGGCACGTCCTATGCTGTTTCTCCAGGGCTCACCACTCACCTTTGCCCACTCCTGGGCTGTGTGTGGAGGCCCCACAGTTACCACCATGGGGTTTACCAGAATGTTCTTTTCCTTAATATCAGCCTGGCCAATGAGAAGGGTGGGAAAGGGCTTGGCAGGCCATACAGACCCGAATCCCGTGTAGACAGAGAGGCAGGCTTCACACACCACCTCTGCCCGGGGCCAAAAGCATGGCTCTGCTTTCGCAGGGTAATGTCTGTGTGTACAGACGGATTCTAGAAGGACATCACAACTCACCTCGTGAGAAAGGAGCTATGACACATAGCACCTTATTACCACTACAGCACCACAGCTTTAACTGAGCGCAAGAGTCACCTCGGGTTCCCACTCCCAAAGCTGTGCCCATACCCGTCACTCACTGCTGCTAAATGAAGAGGCAGGTGAAAAACCAGTGCTCGTGTGAACGAACCCAGCAGAAAGCCCTGAGGTTACAGTAACTGCAGAAACCTCTGAGTATACGGACGGGGCTGGTCAAGGGTGAAGATGAGTAGACTCCCTCTGGCTGGGGCTGGCCTTGCCTTCACTGCAGACACTTTAAAAATCAACATAGCGGGACTTCCCTGGTGGCGCAGTGGTCAAGAATCCGCCTGCCAATGCAGGGGACACTGGTTCGAGCCCTGGTCTGGGAAGATCCCACATGCCGTGGAGCAACTAAGCCCATGAGCCACAACCACTGAGCCTGCGCTCTAGAGCCCACGAGCCACTACTGAGCCCGTGCGCCTAGAGCCCACATTCCGCAACAAGAGAAGCCACAGCAAGGAGAAGCCCGCGCACCGCAACAGAGTAGCCCCCACTCACCACAACTACAGAAAGCCTGCGCGCAGCGACAAAGACCCAACGCAGCCAAAAATAAATAAATAGATTTATAAAAAATATAAATAAATAAATAAAAATCAACATCGCTGATACCCACCACCCCCTGGATGGATCTGCGGGGATTATGCTGAGTGAAAAAGCCAGCCTCAAAAGGTTCCATGCCGTGCTCCCATTTCTACAGCTTCCTGAAATGACAGAATCAGACACAGGACAGAGGGAGGCTGCCAGGGTCGGGGGCGGCGGGGCACGTGGATACGGCCTGCAGCCCAGGCCTCCGTGCCCTTGGCTCACCTAGACGCCAGGCTGTGAGGGCTGGCCAGCACCACGGGGCCGGGCCTGGCAGGGAGATGACCCGTTACAGTGCTCCTCTGTGACGATGTGATCCCAATGCCATGCCGGTTGTGCAGAGCTGGCCTGGGTGTTTACGGCCACCTCATTATCCACTAATAATCAGAATGCTCTTGGAGGGGGATCACCTCCCCCCACAAACACATCAGAAACACATCTACCTGTGGAATGGTTCTCACAGAAACTGGCAGAAGACCCTCTACACAGCCAAAGCTGCAAGAGCTCCATGTAACTGGTCTGGACAGAAGGAAAGGCACCAGGTCAGGACCTGTGCCCCGGGGAGATCTGTAAGGAGGAGAAAGTCCTCGTGGGTGGACCCTCGCCCTGGGGAGCAGGCAGGCTGGGCAACACCCTGGGCATCCCAGTCCTAGGGTCCCGCACGGAGGAGACGGCCCCCCGGCCTGCTGGGAAATCCGCTGAGACAGACAGAGGTGCTGGAGAAGCTGGGACTCTACTCACAAGGAGTGCCTTGTGCAGCGTGCTGACAATCAGGGCGGAGAGAGCTTTGCAGTCGCAGCTGCCACCTCTCTGCACTCCAGATCTGAAGGGGTGAACACCCTGGCATGGCTTCCTGCACACCACAGCCTGGCGTGAGATCTGGGCAGAGACTCGGCCTAGCAGTGAAGAGACAGACCTGTGTCTCGGGTGGGGTCCAGGTGGGGCGGCAACAGCCATTGTCAGTGTGAGCCCCTGGCTCCACCCAGTCCACATGGCAGCTTAGTGCTGGATCTGGGGCAGACCGGTCTCACACAGCAGTGCAGCCACCTCAATTCCTGTACCCACAACGTCCCAACCCCCAGCCCCAGCCTACTCCACACCACAGCCTTGCGTGAGATCTGGGATGAACACAACAGAGAAAGGGATGCGACCCCGGGCTGCTTCTGAGCAGAACTGTGGACACCTACACAGGTGACGCCTAGGTCATCTGTGGCCTCAGCTGCGTCAGCACTCACCTCCTTTGGGGCAGACACTCAAGAGCAACGGAGCCTGACTGAACTCGACCCTCAGGGCTTCTACTCCAACAACTGGGGAGCAGAGCCCCCACCCCCGACAGGGCAGTGACAGCCACGGAGCAGAGAGGAGGCCCCACCTCACAGCCAGCCCAGGCTCTGGATAGTACAACACTGACCACACCCCTATCAAGGGGCTTACGGACAGCACACCCTGAGGAATGACGTGGCTGGTGGGCATACCAAAACCAGCCCTGGCACCAAAAACACTGAATACACACCATCTGCACAGGGACAGTCCCACATAAAAACACACTTTCAAGACCTCAGTAGATAACTCTTTCTCCTAAATTCTTAGAGACAGAGAAAATTAAGTAGAGTGAAAAAGCAGAGGAACTCCCAATTAAAAGAACAAGAGAAATCCCCTGAAAGAACAAATAATGAAACAGAGCTCATCAGTCTACTGGACCCCAAGTTCAAAAAGGAGGTAATAAAAGTGCTACCTGAATTAAGAAAGATTATTGATAGAAATGTAGATCACTGTAACAAGGAACTAGAAACTATAAAGATGAACCAACCCAAAATAGGCAATTTCTGTGAGAAAAAACAATCAAGCAATGAACAGCAGACTAAGTGACACAGAAGAATGTGTAATGGAAATCACCCAATCAGAGAAGAAGACAGAAAGACAAATTTTTAAAAAATGAAAACAAAATATGAGATCTATGGGATAATATAAAATGTGCCAACCTACACATAATAGGGATTCCAGAAGGAGAAGAGAGAAAGAAGGGGATTGAAAATGTATTTGAAGAAATTATGGTTGAAAACTTCCCAAACCTAAAGAAGGACACACATATCCAGGTATAGGAAGCACAGAGGGTCCCAAACAAGATGAATCCAAACAGACCCACACCAAGACACAGAATTAAGATGACAAAAGTGAAAGATAAAGAGAGAATTCTAAAGGTAGCAAGAGAAAAACAAAGAGTTAGTTACAAGGGAACCCCCAGAAGGCTATTAGCTGATTTCTCTGCAGAAACTTTCAGGCCAGAAGGGAGTGGCATGATATACTCAAAGTCCTGAAAGGGAAAAACCTGCAACTAGGATACTCTACACAGCAAGATTATCATTTAGAATAGAAGAAGAGATAAAGAATTTCTCAGACAAGCAAAAACTAAAAGAATTCAGCAATACTAAACCTACCCTTAAAGAAATATTGAAGGGTCTTCTCTAAATAGAAAGGAAGCAAGGATCTATAGGAAAGGCAAGTATATAAAATGATTGGAGATCACTTAAATAAGCCAGTACCTAGGTTAAAAAACAATTTTAAAAAATTGTAAAAGCAATTATAACTACAATTAACAGTAAAAGGATAAGCATGAACATGTAAAACAGGACATTACAAGTCACAAAATGTGGGGGAGGGGAGTTTTAAAATGTAAGTATTTTGGAATGTTTTTGAACTTGAATTACTATCAGTGTAAAGAAAATAGATATAGTGATGGGTTAACATACTCAAACTCCATGGTAACCACAAATAAAAAATATACAATAGATTCACAAAAACCAAAAAGAAAGAAACTCAAGCATACCACAAAAGAAAATCATCAAGCCACAAAAAGAAAAACAAAAAGAAGAAATGAACAAAGAACTACAAAAAACAACTGGAAAACAAGGATTAAAATGTCAGTAAGTACATATTTATTGATAATTACTTTAAATGTCAATGGTCTAAATGCTCCAATCAAAAGAGTGGTAGATTGGATAAAAATACAAGAACCTACAATATACTGCCTACAAGAGACTCACTTCAGGGTGAAAGACACACACAGACAAAGTGAGGGGATGGGAAAAGATATTTCATGCAAATGGAAATGACAAGAAAGCGGGAGTAGCAATACTCATATCAGACAAATTAGACTTTAAAACAAAGGCCATAAAGAAAGACAACGAAGGGTATTATATAATGATAAAGGGATCAATACAAGAAGAGGATATTATACTTGTTATCATACATGTACCCAACAGAGGAGCACCTAAATATGTAAAACAAATACTAACAGACATAAAGTGTGAAATTGACAATAATATAATAATAGCAGGAGACTTTAACACCCCACTGACATCAGATCCCTGGACCAATCATCCAGACAGAAAATCAAGCAACAGAAATCCTAAATGACACAATAGACCAGTTGGACTTAACTGATATCTACAGGACACTGCATCCAAAAAAACCCAGAATACACATCTTTTCAAGTGCGCATGTTACGTTCTCTAGGACAAACCATGTATTAGGTGACAAAACAAGCCTACCAAATTTAAGAGGACAGAAATTACTTCAAGCATCTTTTGTGACCACAATGGTATGAAACTAGAAGTCAACCACAGAAAGGACAATGGGAAAAGAATGAACCCATGGAGACTAAACAACATGCTACTAAAAAACCAATGGGTCAACGATAAAATCAAAGAAGATATCAGAAAATACCTTGAGTCAAAAGAAATGAAGACACAACCTTACAAAAATCTATGGGATGCAGCAAAAGCAGTTCTAAGAGGCAAGTTCATAGCGATACAGGCCTTCTTCAAGAAACAAGAAAAATTTCAAATAAACAACCTAACCTACAACCTAAAAGAATTAGAAAACCAAGAACAAACAAAACCCGAAGCTAGCAGAAGGAAGGAAATACTAAAGATCAGAGAGGAAATAAATGAAATAGAGATTAAAAAAACAACAGAAAAGATCAATAAAACCAAGAGCTGTTTTTTTGTTTGTTTGTTTGTTTTTTTCAGTACGTGGGCCTCTCACTGTTGTGGCCTCTCCCGTTGCAGAGCACAGGCTCTGGACACACAGGCTCAGCAGCCATGGCTCATGGGCCTAGCCACTCCGCGGCATGTGGGATCTTCTCGGACCGGGGCATGAACCCGTGTCCCCTGCATCAGCAGGCGGACTCTCAACCAGGGACTCTCAACTTGCGCCACCAGGGAAGCCCAAGAGCTGTTTTTTTTAAAAGATCAATAAAATTGACAAGCCTCTAGCCAGGCTCACCAAGAAAAGAGCGAGGACCCAAATAAATAAAATAAGAAATGAAAGACATGAAAATAAAAACTAATACCACAGAAATACAAGTCATAAGAGAACACTATGAACAGTTATATGCCAACAAATTGGACAACCTAGAAGAAATGGACAAATTTCCAGAAATATACAGCCTAACAAAACTGAGTCAAGAAGAAACATATAATTTTAACAGACGAATCACTGGATGTGAAATAGAATCTGTAATAAAAAACAACTCCCTACAAACAGAAGTCCAGGACCAGACAGCTTCAGTGGGGAATTCTACCACACATACAAGAAGAACTTATACCTATCCTTTTAAAACTATTCCAAAAAATTGAAGAGGAGGGAACACTCCCAAATTCATTCTATGCAGCCACCCTCACCTTGATACCAAAACCATACAAAGACACTACAAAAAAAGAAAATTACATGCCAATATCTTTGATGAATAGAGATGTTAAAATCCTCAACAAAATATTAGCAAATCAAATCCAATAACACATAAAAAGAATCATTACACCATGATCAAGCTGGATTCATTCCAGGCTTGCAGGGATGGTTCAACATATACATATCCATCAATGTGATACACCACATTAACAAAAACAAAGAGAAAAACCACATGATTATCTCAGTAGATGCACAAAAAGCATCTGACAAAATTCAACATCCATTCATGATAAAAACTCTCACCAAAGTGGGTATAGAGGGAACATATCTCAACATAATAAAAGCAATTTATGGCAAACCCACAGCCAACATAATACTCAATGGTGAAAACCTAAAAGCCTTCTTGCTAAATTCAGGAACAAAACAAGGATGCCCACTCTCACCACTTCTATTCAACATAGTATTGGAAGTCCTAGCCACAGCAATCAGACAAGAAAAAGAAATAAAATGTATCCAAATTGGAAGGGAAGAAGTATACTGTCATTATTTGCAGATGGCATGATACTTTCTATAGAGAAACCTAAAGTCTCCACACATAACTATTAGAACTAATAAATGAATTCAGCAAGGTAGCAGGACACAAAATTAATACACAGAAATCTGTTGTTTCTTTACACCAGCAATGAAATATCAGAAAGAGAAAGTAAAGAAACAATCCCATTTAAAATCATGTCAAAAAATAAAATACCCAGGAATAAATTTAACCAAGGAGGTGAAAGATCTATATGCTGAAAACTATAAAATGCTGATAAAAGAAACTGAAGATGATACAAAGATATAGAGGGCTTCCCTGGTGGCACAGTGGTTGAGAGTCCACCTGCTGATGCAGGGGACACGGGTTCGTGCCCCGGTCCGGGAAGCCCCCACACGCCGCAGAGCGGCTAGGCCCGTGAGCCATGGCCGCTGAGCCTGTGCGTCTGGAGCCTGTGCTCTGCAACGGGAGAGGCCACAACAGTGAGAGGCCCGCGTACCTCAAAAAAAAAAAAAAAAAAAAAGAAATAGAAAGATTTCCCATGCTCTTGGATCAGAATAATTCATACTGTTAAAATGGCCATACTACCCAAAGCAATCTACAGATTTTATGCAATCCCTATCAAAATACCCATGACATTTGTCACAGAACTATAACAAATAATCCTAAAATATATATAGAACCACAAAAGGCCCAGAAGTGCCAAAGCAATCCTGAGGTAAAAGAACAAAGCTGAAGGCACAACACTTTCAGATGTCAGATTATACTACAAAGCCACAGTAATCAAAGCATCATGGTACAAAAAACTGACATACATATCAATGGAACAGAACAGAGAGCCCAGAAATAAACCCACACACCTATGGTTAATTAATCCATGACAAAGGAAGCAAGGATATACAATGGAGAAAAGACAGTCTCTGCAGCAAGGCGTGTTGGGAGAGCTGGACAGCTACATGTAATCAATGAAATTAGAACACTCCCTCACACCATATACAAAAATAAACTCAAAATTGTTTAAAGACCTAAATATAAGACATGACACCATAAAATTCCTAGAAGAGTACATAGGCAAAACATTCTCCAACAGAAATCGTAGCAACATTTTCTTAGGTCAGTCTCCCAAGGCAAAAGAAATAAAAGCAAAAATAAACAAATGAGACCTAATTAAACTTAAAAGCTTTTGCACAGCAAAGGAAACCATCAACAAAATGAAAAGACAACCTACAGAAGGGGAGACAATATTTGTAAATGATGTGACAAACAAGGGGTTAATATCCAAAATACATAAACAACTCATAAAACTCAGTATCAAAAAAACAAACAACCCAATCCAAAAACATTGGCAGAAGACCTAAATAGACACTTTTCCAAAGAAGACATACAGATGGCCAACAGGCACATGAAAAGATGCTCAACCTCACTAATTATTAGAGAAATGCAAATCAAAACCACAATGAGGTATCGCCTCACACTGGGCAAAATGGCCATCATTATAAAGTATACAAAGAGTAAATGCTGCAGAGGGTGTGGAGAAAAGGGAACCTTCGTTCACTGTTGGTGGGAATGTAAATTGGTGCAGTCACTATGGAAAACAGTATGGAAGTTCCTTAAAAAAACTAAAAATAGAGATACCATATTATTCAGCAATACCACTCCTGGGTATATATCTGGAAAACACAAAAACTCTAATTCGAAAAGACACGTGCACCCAAGGTACACAGCAGCACTATTTACAATACATAAGCCCCCTACATGTGAACCTTCAAGTTGCGAACTTTCAAAGATGCAAACGTGTGTTCCATCAACGTCAGGTGTGAGTGAAACTGCAGCTTGCCCTCCATCTCCTATTGCTGACGACCCTTCAGCTCTACCATCTCCCACCTCCTCTCCCTCCTCCAGTCAGTAACTCTTCTTGCCTGTTCACTTGATGCCAACCCCTGTATGCCAGCTGTTGTACTGGACTACTGTACTTTTCAAGGTACTGTATTGTAAGATTAAAAATGTTTTGTTTTTTGTGTTTATATATTATTTGTGTGAAAAGTATTATACACCTATTACAGTACAGTACTATATAGCCGATTGTGTTAGTTGGGTACCTAGGCTAACTCTGTTGGACTTACAAACAAATTGGACTTATGAACATGCTCTAAGAATGGAACTCATTCATATGTACGGGGCTTGCTGTAGTCAAGATATGGAAGCAACCTAAATGCTCATCAACAGATGAATGGATAAAGAAGATGTGGTATATATACAATGGAATATTACTCAGTCATAAAAAAGAATGAAATTCTGCCATTTGCAGCAACATGGATCGACCTACAGATTGTCATACTAGGTGAAGTTAAGTCAGACAGAGAAAGACAAATGCTATATGATATCACTTATATATGGAATCTAAAAATAATACAAATGAATATATATACAAAACAGAAACAGGCTCACAGACACATAAAACAAACTTATAATTACCAAAGGAGAGAGGGAAGGAGGGAGGGACAAATTAGGAGTATGGGATTAACAGATACAAACTACTATATATAAAAACAGATAAGCAACAAGGATTTACTGTATAGCACAGGGAATTATATTCAATATCTTGTAATAACCTATATTGGGATATAATCTGGAAAAAATGTCTGAATCAGTTTGCTGTACACCTGAAACTAACACAATATTGTAAATCAACTAAACTTCAATTTAAAAAAATCGTAACTCTGTTAATGATGTAAAAGAAAGCACCATGACATGTCATTAATATTTTCCTTACTGTCTTAGGGGTAAAATGTATAATCTTTCCATTACTTATTCTCAAGCAAATAGTGTGAATGTGCCAGTTTTATACTAAATAAAAGGTTCTTTTTCTTTCCTGGTTAAAAAAAAAAAATTGATTCTCTGAGAAAAGATGATGCTGGTTTCATTTCAGGACTTGGTGCCCTCTCACTGGACAAGAATAACTGCTCTGCAAATACAGACTCTCAGGGCAGTGAGCTCCCTAGGATGCTGTCAGAAGCTACGATCCTGCACCTCAAGACACCTCAAGACTCTTGGTTAGAAAAAACATTTCTGTTTGGAAAAGCAGTTGTAAGCCTGCAGGATTACAGCTGATACTCTGAGCAGACGAAAATGAAGTGAAAGGTTATCCCCAGTGAATAGAAGAACCTTGCTTCCCGTGTCCTCCTTCTTGGGTGCCAGCTCATCTTCACTCTTCTCCCTTCCTGGTGTCTCTGCTGCCCCCACAGGGCCGCCCCCATCCTGGCTCCCCTTCTTCCCTCGGTCTGGGGTGAATCCTTTCCCCCTTTTCAGCTCTTCTTTGCTCCTTCCTGAAAACTTATCCAACTCATAGTGAGCTCTATGTTTTCTGCTGTCATCCAAGTGGTATCTTTGTGCTTCAAGTTCTTTTTCTCGGAATCTTCTCTCCACGTCCCTTTGCTCTTTATCACTGTCATTTTGTGACCTGTGATTCAACACAAATTATCAATAACCTTACATAAACTGCTTGTCAATTACCCGTCTTCCCTTCCAGACTACAAGTTCAAAAGCAGGCAGGGGTTATATAAGTCTGCTCATCACTGCAGTGCCAAGTTTACACATGATGGGCACACGACAGGCATTCAATAAGAAACTTTTGAAAACATGAATAAACAATAGTAATAACAATATTTACTGTTACACTTGAGTCACACATATGTAATAGGCACTATGCTAAGGTACCACATACACATATTTTTATAATTCTTAGTAAATATAATCCTCCCTTTTTTTACAGATAAAGTAAATGAGACTAAAAGTACTCAAGGGACTTTCCTAGCAGCCCAGGTGCACATCCGTCGTGACACAGAGCTGGTATTTACAGCTGAGTTTCTGTTCCAAGCAGAGCTAAAATTAACTAAAAAAATTAATGCATGCATATATCAAACTGAATTAAATGAACAGTAAGTAAATAAGTTGCTGCTTAGCTCATCTGGTTCTTAAAGTCCTTCTCTCCACGAGCCTCATATACGTACGTCTGTGGCTCCCCGCACGCAATGGCAGCAGGGCTGATGGGAACGAAAAGAGCTACAAGCACAAATCTGTACCAGAAACATGACAGAGGCACTGCTGTATCCTAAGCAATGACAAGAGATACGCCCGTAACATAAACCAGAGGGACCGTGGATTTGATAGTCATGTACAAATTAATCTTATCAACAAACCAATTAACCAGAATCCCTATACAGAAGAAAGAAAACCTTTATCACAACTGTGCAAGAAAGGTAGTAAGAAGTCATTCCAAGTTCTGTGATTCTGGGCAAAAAGCAGCCTCATCCCATGACCTTGCCATTTCCCCTCCAAACTCACCCCTAGCCACCCCTCTGAGCAGAGTGGTCCTGGGCTCCAGGAAGCTCTGCAGGCACCCACGTGCAGGACATGGGGAGGAGCCCTGGGTCAGGGGAACAAGAATCCCAGCTGCACACGGCCCCCTGACTGTGGACCCAGGAGGGAGGGGCTCCCTGCTCAGAGGCTGCCGTGCATCCCGTCCCCAGAGCACTCTGCTCAAACTCCTCTCATGAGCCGCTGTGCGTGAGCAGGCGGGGGACACCCCCGCCGCATAGAGGCGGGGCCAGTGGACACCAGCATCCACGGCTGCTGGGCAGATCCTGGCGGGACCAGAGGACTGACCACTCCAACAGAGAAAGGGCAGCACTTGGGACTCTATTTCTGTATCACAGAAGATCTCCAGCGCCTAAAAGGCTGGGCTTTCCAATTTACAATTCTGCAGCTACACTGAAGGAGGTCTGGAAGATCAAAAGGGCAAGATATCTCAAAAGACAGAGGAAAATTACAAACTGATAAAATCACCAAGTAAAGAGAGTGGGAAGGAGATCTTGAAGCTGGAAGTGCAGAGGCAGGAATCCAAGAGAATAACCAGGAGAGGAGATATGGAGGAAACAACACCAGGACACTTCCCTGTTTGAAGACAGCCTCGGGGATGCAGACTGGGCAGTCCACCATCAGCGTGACTGCTGGCCAAGGAGAGACAAAGCTGTGGGCAAGAGCAGCCCAGCAAGCTCCTGAATTCCAGGTAGATTATGAAATACAAGCACTCATACTGACAAAGGATATACAACCACAACTCGATGACAACCTCGGGTGCTTAACATGGTCAGGGAAACAAAAGCACGGCTCACCTTTCCCTGAGCTCCTGCAGCGAGCTCTCCAAGGGCTTGGGCTTCATGACTGCACAGCTGGGACCGAGTTCCTGTTTCCCATCTCTGGTGTCAATTTCCTCTCCTCTTTCTTTTGGCTTCTCAGTGCTTGGCTCCTCTCCCTTTTCTGATTTCTTGAGAAGTTGAGAAATTATAATGATAGTAAAATATCACTTTAGGAGTATATTATAAAAGAAGGTATTTAATAAATAATTTAAAATATACACCAATATTGAGCCCAAATGTTTGAATAGCAAAAAAACATAAGCTAAAGGTCCAATGAACAGGTTTTTGGTTAAATACACAGGGGAACATTCTTTCAATGAAATACTTTCTAGTTATGAAAAACAATTTAGGATAATGTGATTAAAAAAGATATTATATTAACGAAGAAAAGAATGTTACAAAGTGGAATGATCCAATTTCTATTTGCATGTTCATTCACTCACATAGAAAAACCTCTAAAAGGCTTGCAACACTGTGTTAAGAGTTATTATTTTTAGTTGGCAGAAATGAAATTATTTTCTTTCCTTTCATCTACAGGTTCCAGTTTTTCTAAAATGAACAAGTATTACTTCGGTAATAAGGAAAAAAATTTTTTTAAAGGATGGCTTTATATTAATGACTGAGAATAGTTTTAAAAACACCTATTACTCTCTTTCTTGAAACAGATTTAGAAGGTTCCTATGATACGTTCGTTTACGTATGAAATTAGGCCTCTTCCTCCCTGTTCCTGCTCTTTGAACTTTAAGTACCACAGGTACAGTCAGTTTGTAGAACATGAACCGAAGTCTACTTGTGAGAATTTTGTTCTCACTTATAAAAGTGAACTTATGTAAGTTGCAGCAGACAAAAACTACACACAGATACACCTAGACTAAATGAGTCCATTTAAGGATGAAACATAGACCGTCAGGCAAACGCTGCAAGCTGCTTCTCATCAGTGGACTATGTTCCCTGCCTATGGGGGATCCTTTCAGACAACAGTGTATCTTTTTTTAATTAAAAAATTAATATATGCAAACCACAGGGCAGTGCAACAGTATAAGTCTCCATCCATCCAACAAATAATTTTGTGCACCTATGAACTGTTTTTACAATATTTCTGAAACCAAAGCTTTTTCCAACACCACCTCCCCAGCTGTCCAGCACAGGCTGGGTGTCCCATGACTCAACCCAGTTCTGACGCTATCCACCTGGAATTAATGTCAGATCCCACAGGACTGTCCCCACTTCAGAGGCCAGTTGCAAGTCCCAGGTTGTCACCAGTACTTCTGACTGGCCGGCTATAAATTCAGGGGGTTCTTGAATGATACTGACTCATGGAACTTAGGGAAGTGCTTTACTTACTATTACTGGTTTATTATAAAGGATACAAATCAGGCACAGCCCGATGGGAGAGATGCACAGGGCTCTCTCGGCTCCACCCCCTTGGCAGCGGGATACGTGTGTTCACCAGCTGGGATGCTCTTCAAACCCCACGCTTCAGGGACTTTTATGGAGATGCCGTTACACAGGCATCATTGATTAAACCTCTGGCCATGGATGACTGAACTCAATCTCCAACCCTTTCCCTCTTTAGAGGTGGGGATGGGGCTGGAGGTTCCAATGCTATATCACGCCTGGTCTTTCTAATGAGCAGCTCCCATCCTGAAGCTATCCAGGGTCCCAGCCACCTGTCAGCTCATTAGCATACAGAGGACACTCCTGTCACTCCAGAGATTACAAGGGTTTTAGCAGCTGTGTGCCATGAACTGGGGTAAAGTCCCTGGGCTCAGGGCTAGGAACCCAGTTGCGGGTAAGAGACAAGCGCCCACAATTAAGGACTCACACTTGATAGTCTTGCCAAGGCGGTGGTGGCCATGGGGGTGGGAGGACGGTATACACAGTGACAAAAATAGAAAGCCGTGAACCAGATAATCTCAGGTGGTATGAAACGCTACAAACACATGATAAACAGACTAAAAGGACAATGAGGTGTGGGGCAGGGGAGGAGGGGGAATGGTTTCTCAAGGGGGTCAGGGAAGGCAGGGACCAGACAGTGGGGGGGGGGGGCCCCTGGGGGGGGGGGGGGGTCGGGGGGGGGGGAGCCCCCCGGGGGGGGGGGGGGGGGGGGGGGGGCGGTCAGGCCAAGTGTCCCCGTGCAGCCCACATCTATGCTTGTTCTACATGCGTGTAACCTATCTCACACACACATCTGTTTCTAAAGAGCTTCGTGGAAAAGATCGCACAACTCTTTCAGATAACAACAGTATTTATAGCCTACAATTTATATACAGTATTCGGGAATTTTACTTGTGACTTTGGTAACCTGACTTCCTACTTCAACTTGAGCTCACTGCTTAGTTTTCAAGTCTCAGAGGAAAATAAACCACTGGGTGGCTCTCCTTGAATCATATTCTTCTTTACTGTTAAAAACAGCCACGAGGACCTCTGCCTCTTTACTTTTAGGGTATTAATACAAATTCTTTTGGGCTTTTTTTACAGGTTTTATTTTTTAGGTTTTCCTTTTTTTTTTTTAATTTGAATTCTCTAGATGAATCTTAGGTCAGAGATCCCCAAACTGAGCACAGACGCTCACTAAAGGCCACCCTGGGAGTCAAATATGTACTGTCAGGTCAGAACACCAGACACTCGAAGGACAGAGCTGTGGGCGGCCCACGTCACTGGGGTCTAACCTGCCACCAGGATTCTGTTTTACCAGATTCAGTAAGACTAAGCCTTTCTCTTGCTGTGCCTGTGTTGGTTTCTTTGTTTCTGTATGAAGAGCCCCACAGTTACTTGGTTTCTTTGTTTCTGTATGAAGAGCCCCACAGTTTGTGTTGGTTTCTTTGTTTCTGTATGAAGAGCCCCACAGTTACTTTTTGACATCATTTGCTTTTATGTCTTTGGTTTATTCTGGATTCTAATTCCATATTCAAACATGTAAAAATAAAATGCTATATTCCAAATACTGTAAGTCTTACTTAAAATTATAGGCAAAATTGTAGGCTACACGTTTTAATGATTCTTCTTGAAAAACTCTCAAAGCTGTTGACAAAAATGCTTTTCAGAATATAAAGCATTAGGTGCTATTATTCTTTGCTGAGAAAGGTAAAGGAAAAGGTTAGACAATATTTGCATACCTGTAGATGGATACCTACTTGCCCCCTGGTCATGACAGAGCTGTCTTTCCAAGATGACGAAGGCCCTCCCGTAATATTAAGGTTTCATTTTATTATCTTTCAAGGGCTGTTAGTTTATACTGTTGAGACTACATATGACTGTTATAGGAAGTATATCTGCTACGCTTTTGTTATGAAAAACTGTGTTCATACTTAAACCACATGGACAAACAGAGGACACTCTCAGAGTTATTTCCAGAGGGACACCCTGGCTACACCCATTATTAGGTCCATGTCCTGGCAGAGGTGGGATGGACGATCTTCATTTAATAATCTTGACTGGGCTCCTCAATTTCATCAGTGTTATTAACAGATTATGAGATTTTAAAACTACATAGATCTGTAACAATTGTCATCAAAGCCAAAATGAAGGAAACCACTCTGGCTGATTTCTTGCGGGTCAAACGGCTACCTACTCATCTTGCCCACTGAGGTTTTATCTTTGCAGTAAATGTGCTGCAGCAACATGACCTGGCCCACACCTTCCATCAGGTTGAGTTTTTCAGCAAATCCTTGAACTTAAAAAGAGCCATTTCCAGCAACAGTCTTCAGAGGTTATGTTATTCATTAGTGCTGCTGTTCATCAGATACTCCAGGTCTTCCTCCTAGCACTTGCCATGTCCCTCAGCTTGAGAGTAGGTGGGGACGTGCACCGCGTTTTGGCCAGTGGAATGTGGGCACATGGGACCTGTCACTTCTGTGTGGAAGGTTTAAGAACCAGTGTGCAACCTGCTGTGTTACACACCTCCTTCCACTTCATAACGACTGTGGGAGCAAATGCAAGATGGAGCCCCGTCAGCTTGGCTCACTGAATGGCTATGATGAGCAATGCACAATGGACACGTAATGTGAACAGGAAGAGAGCCTCAGCTGCACGAAACCAGTGAGGTCTTGAGACCATTTTTACTACAGCATAGCCCAGCCGGTTCTGATCGACACAGATGGCTGTGTGTGTCACAGGAATATGGTTAAGAATCCCCTCCATTGCTAGTGAGCCCCATAGGACCACCTACGGGAGACACTGTTTTAGAAGCAAACGCCTAGAAAAAGCTTTGCTTTCCTTGAAGAAATGGCATGCTTTCTCCTCATGGATAGTGAAAACTACGTTTCTGATCAACTTTTCTGTTTTTGACTGCCGAGCACATCAGAAACTAATCTATGGCTCAACTACAGCAACTGTGGTCTCTTCCCTCTCCTTTCCTTTCTGCCTCTGTTCCCTCAAGTCCTGACCTTCCATTTCTTTCCTTTATATTATACAATGTTAATGAACCCCTAAAAGGCACCTTAAACCCTTTGTGGAAGAGGTAAGATTCACATGAGGTTGAAATCTAGGCTTAAAGTTATCTGAGCAGAATACTAAGAAGGTAGGGGCTGACCCCAATTTAGGCAATAAATTTTACATAGAGGGTAATTCCCTCTGTGGGAATTAAACCACCCTCATAAATGAATGCATCAGTCAAAGGAAAAATTGGGCAAGAGACGTAGAAACCGGGCTTCCCTGGTGGCGCAGTGGTTGGGAGTCCGCCTGCCGATGCAGGGACGCGGGTTTGTGCCCCGGTCCAGGAAGATCCCACATGCCGCGGAGCAGCTGGGCCCAGGAGCCATGGCCGCTGAGCCTGCGCGTCCGGAGCCTGTGCTCCGCAACGGGAGAGGCCACAACAGTGAGAGGCCCACGTACCGCAAAAAAAAAAAAAAAAAAGAGACGTAGAAACCATCGCTGCTACCACAAAAGAAATGATACAACCCAGTTCTATGAGTCAGTCAGCATAAAGAAAGGCCAGTAGACACAAAGCCAGCGGGTTTCAAATGTGTAGTGTTTTAGTTAGGAAATCTTTCTTGAAAGGCAAATATAAGCAGAAGCCCAGCCTACAACATTTAAATGTGGGCTCCTCTGGGTGAAGTGCTTCTGTCACACCCAGGAACCTGGTCCTCGCTCACTCTTCCACCTATGTGGTCCCCCAAACACAGCAAGCTCAAGAAAGCCCTGGGGCTCAGGGAACACCATCTGAGAACCACTGTCATAGAACAGAGAAAAAGAACTATAATAGTGAAAGACTACACTAATGAAAATGTTCTGCAAGTTCTGAAGAGCTAAAATACCTAAAAGGTTGAACCATTTTTGGAAAAAAGAAATGAAACGTCTCCTCAAAATTACCTTCCTCCTTACTTCTTTCTCAGCAGTTTTCTGCTGTTTTTCTGCTGCTCTCCTCTTACATCTCTCCTCTTCCCTTCTCCTTCTTATCTCTTCTTCCCGTAAGCGCTTCCTTTCCAACTCCCTCCTCCTCCGTTCTTCTCGCTTTTCTTCTCGAATTCTCTAAAGATGGGGAAAGTATGTGTATAAACTGTCTGCACAGACATGATGGGAACAAGAAGGCTCTTCACTGGGTAAAAGGCCAGACCTACCTGCTTTTCTAATTTTCTACTTTTAATATACTCCAAAAGAGGTGTGGTTCTTCTAGCTAAAATACAAAAATTGCAATGTAGTGTTTAACTCTAAACTAAGATTTCTTTATTTTAAATACTTGCTTTCAATTTAATCTTTAAAATAATTAAGGGAAGGCTATATCATTTTAAAACTTTCCTACTCTATCACTATAAAGTCAAGTAATTTGGAGGCACTGACAGACTTATACACACTAGGCATTTAATTCCTGAGTCTTAAGGGAGTCCCATACATTACTCACAAAAATGTATAAAGCGAAAAAGCAAAATGAAAACAATACATTAAACTTCCCAAACGTTATAACGTATTTATATACAGACGGCCCTCCGTATCCACTGGTTCCACATCCGCAGATTCAACCAATTGTGGATCAAAAATATATGGGAAAAAAAATTCCAGAAAGTTCTAAAAAGCAAAACTTTGACTTTGCAACTCAGTGGCAACTATTTCCATAGCATTCACAGTGTATCAGGTACTACAAGTAATCTGGACATGACTTACCGTATACAGTAGGATGTGGGTAAGCTGCGTGCAAATATAATGCCCTTTTACAGAGGGGACTTAAGCACCCACAGATGTTGGTACCCATGGGGTCAGGGCGGGGCTGGAGAGGAGTGAGGACTCTGCCCTGTACAGCGGTGGTTCTGGGCTTGTCAACTAGGGCAGAGCTGAGACCTACCCGGGTGGGGCTGGGGAGCCAATGCTGAGGCTCCACCCGCCTTCCCTCCTTCCTTACAAACACCCGCCTTGCTCCCCCAAAGGACTGATGTGGTGGGTAAATAGGACCCTGTATAAGAAAGTGCTTTACAAGCCATAAAAGTGTATCATTTACTAAATACAAGATGCACAACCACGCAGTACAACACTGATTTAACCGACAGTAGAACCGTTCTCGCTTACTAGGCTTGGCGACAACCACGTACGAGGAAGCCGGTCCCACGGCTGCTAAGTCTCAGAGCTGGGACCGCGCTCTGAAGACCCTGATATGCCTGCACTAATCTGTAACTTCAGAGTGAACTAACATTTGCATTTAACCCACACTGCTCAGCCTTGACCATAAGAATCCACTAAAGGTCAAAATCTAAGAAAAGAAAAAGGCATTTGCCATGAATTGCCTGATTAAGACAAAATTTAAATAGGCAGAAAGAGGAATCACAAAGTTCTACAGGCTCGTCCTGGGCTAGTGGATTCTAAGTCACATTTATTCATTCAGTAAATAATTACGGTGCACCTACTGTGCACCAAGCACTGGGCGAGATGCTGGGAATGGGAGAGGACAGGCTCGTCCCTCCTCTGCAGGAGGGTGGCTGGACTCTGGTGGGAGATGTGTGTGTGATCAGCAAGTGGATATCTAACAACTGCCCAGAAGTGAAAGATCTTGCTACTTCCCTGCAGCGGCCCTGTACAAGGGCATTTAAGAAGAAGCAGTAAAGAAATAGGACGAGGAGGGTGAGTTCTGTAAATAATTTCTAATTTGCTGCTTCGTTTAACTCTTCTGAAATTTATGTTCTACAGTGAAATCACGATTTGCCCTCAATACTGTTTCCTCCCCACGTCAGTCCTGGAGCCATAACCCACTGATCTGCTCAAGTCAGGCTCCTGGAGGCTTTGATCCTTTCTGCTTTCTTACTCTCACACCCAATCCTCAGCCGGTCTGGTCAGTTCAACCTCCAGAACACATGCTGACTCTGCCGCCCTCGTTCAAGCAGCCTTCCCTGACGACAGCGAGGGCCTCCTAACCAGAGCCCAGCTTCTCCATCTTATGGAGCAACCAGAGTGACGGGGAAAAAAAATCAATCAGACCACATCACTCCCTCGGTCGCCAGCTGTCCCTCAAATAAAATCCAGCCCATCATGCTGTGGTCCCACCTCTCCAGCTACTCTGCTCCTTGCCCACCATGTGCCAAGCACACAGGCGTGCACCCCGCTCCTGCAGGCCCAGAGCTCCAGCTCCAGCCCTTGTGTTTGGAGTTCCCCCTTCTTCCATCTCTTGGCCCAGCTGGTCTCGGCTCAAATACAGTCTCAGAGGGTTCTCTCTCTCTATCCCATTATTCTATTCCATTACGTCTGTGGCACTTATCACAAGTGGAAATACTCTGGCTTGAGAATTTCTGCATGTGTTTGCTACAGTCACCCCAGTAGGAGGGCAGCTGCATGAGGGCAGAAGCCTGTGTGTCCTGTTCCAGTGCTGTCCCCGTGCCCAGGCTCAGAGTCGGTACCCAGTCAACATGTGCTAAGCACATCTCCATAAATACTTCAGTGATTAAAGATCCTTTGAGCCACACATTAAATCACCTCTTATAAAATATAAAACTTCATTATTAGACTAACGAAGAATGCTTCAATAATGTTAACCTTTTTTTATTAATTTACTCAACACATATTTACCAAATACCTAAACTTGCTCAAGCAATTACATGCTAAGACTACAGAGACAAAAATACAGTTCTCTTGGGGGGTGGAGAGACAAAGTGAGAGGAGAGTTAATGCAGAGAGAGACAGACAAATAAGAAGATAAATTATCAACAGTGTAACCATTCTGTCCTGTAAGTCTTGGTGGGTGAGCAGGAGGTAGGCATGGGGAAGGGAGGGCAGAACAGGTGGGAGGGGCACCGGGCTGCACGGTGAGGCCCCAGCCCCGGCAGAGGCAGGAAGGGAGACACTTACAAGCATGTTTGGGAGAGACAAGCAGGTTGCCTGATAGAGAAAGGAGTTTCACGTCTACTCTTGAGTTCTGGGGGAATGCTGCTAGGAGAGAGCCGTTTCCAAAATATTCCACTTGGGGGTAGAGGGTTGAAGGCCTGATTCAAACCGGATTCTGTGCTCTGGCTGGGCTTATCCACTCATCTGCCTCACTCGCTCAGGGGCCTTGATAGTTTTTTGAACAACAGCAAGATGACCTCATACTTAAGCAAAGCATCTCCTTTCTATGACTGCTCTTTGCAAAGATGACTGACTTCAACTTTGAGACATAAGTTTACCTGATGCAGCCCGGCACACAGCACTCCAATGTCTTCTCTACTGCTCATTCAGAAGCGTCATAACTTTGAAACAAAGTGACTGTAACTGAAAACTCAGGTGTTCTCCCTCCATCAACAGATGCTCAGAAATATTTTCCCAAGTTACCATCCTGCTACCCTTTTCCTTTTGTCAAAACTGGGAAATACTCTGTATTTCTGCCAAGCCTGTCACATGTGTCAATTTTCTATAATAATCATGAAAAAGGAAAAACAAATATATACTCTATAAATACATATCTCAATAAAGAGGAAAAAAATGAGCAAAACAGACCAATAAGTTCTCTTGTCTTTGCCTCTATGTCCCCCAGAAGAGTTTCAGGATTGGCACTAGTTTTCTCCTCCTCCACACAGTAAGTTTCTAAAAACTTCTTATATTCTGGATCTGTAAATTAAGATAGAAAGAAAATAAATATATTCTTCCCCATATAGGGAGAGAAATTATATTTGACCAATGTGTTTAATTTGACCAATGTGTTTAATGCAGTTTCACAATCCAGCATTTGAAAAAGGACTCACCATCTTCAATGCTTCCAGCTTGGGTGTCTTTTTTCTTTAGCTTCTTTTTGGCTGTCTTCTGGAATGGAGCAAATTCTACCACTGCAGGATATTCTAGGCCTTTAACAGGAAACAAATTACAAAAGTCATTCTGAAATTCTGTATTCATTTTAAAACAATAGTCTAGCTTACTTAAGCACTGAGCATAGCATTGACAATATTACTGTTTAAAATATAATTATACTTTCAAGTAACAGTAATCTTAGCACATCAAACTCCAGATTTAAACAAAGGATGAGCACTTATTTACTAAATAACACAATTCCTCATACTGTAGTTGTGGTTACATGACTGAATACATTCAAAATTCATTAAACTGTATACCTTAAAGTGGGTTTTTTTTACCATATGTAATTTCTACCTCAATAAACCTTATCACTCTCCCACCAAAGAGTTTATTTTGGAATACCTTTCAATAGGTGTCCTAGTAACATCTTACATTTTTTAATTTTAAAGGGTTAATTCAATTATCAATCTGGTATATGAGTTCAAGGAAATGACTCTGTTTACAAGAGACACTCAGCTAAAAGAGAGGGTTTCAAAGGGTGTTCATGATATCCAGGTAAGATTTGCTTCAAATAGAAAAATCTAGAATGAAAGTCACTTGAAGCTGACTCTGCTGTTATGTAGGGGTGGCGGGGAACAGACACACAGAAACGCTCGCGGACAGCATCTGCCTCACGGAGAGAGGGAACACTTCCACCCTGCTGCCAAACCCGCTGAGGGATCGCTTTCACATTTGCCAGAGGGCTATGATACTTTAACTCTCATGTATCTGGAAGACACTTTTGAGTATTTATTTTATCCTCAACTACTCAGAATAAAGTCAAGAACCAGGAGGAGAGCAGGGCTTCAGACAGACAGGGACAATGTCTGCTTCATTTTCAGTGCTGCATCCGTGATGCCTAGTACATAGTACCAGGATAAAATAATTTACTTTGGGAACGTAAAAGAGTAAAGAGTTCACCTATCCAGAAAACTCATTTATGTGAAAAACTTCACTCTCTGATGATGATACCTAACTAGGTTGTCACCACTACACAAAATTGCTATTAATTCTTTGGTTTATATGTAATTTTAATTTTTAACATAAACCCATAATCACAATAACATACTCAAAATTTATGAATTTATTTTAGATTAGCATCTAAGGACTCAATTAAAATTCACAAACATCCAGCAAAACTTAATTAATGTACTTAGAAATTACAATAAAGAGTTTAAAAAGCCAATGACCCAACCTTTACTGTCAATGAAGATATATCCATCAAAACGATCTCTGAAAAGCAGGATGTCATCAGGATTTCTAAAATTAATGTATGCTCTTGAATAGAGATGAGGATAAAGACTGAAAGAAGAGATAACAATGAAAACAGTAAAAAACTTAAGACTTCTTTTAATTTTGTCTTTTTTTTTTTTCTTCTTTTCTGGATACAACAAACTACTTCAGATAAAACCTTTATGCCAAAGAACAATTTGTCAGTTAATTACAGCAATCTGGATATTCTTTAGCAAATAAACCAAAAACGAACAAAATATTAACCGAGATCTTTTTAATGATTTGGGAGAGACACTTTAGGTTGGTTTCTCTACTGCACAGAGCCAGGGTTAAAATACTGGTGCTCAGAGGTAGAAAATCAAAGGCAAGGTTATTCAAAGATCATCCCTAATCACGTATCATGATTGCAATACAACCTAGTCACGATTCATTCAGAGAAGGAAATGTTGTATTGTAAATGAGCTCCTTTACTGATTTAGAGAACACATTTAGGTATCTTAAAAGGGTATTTATTGTAGCACATGGCATAGGATCTACAGAAGAACTAAGCCTTTCCCCTCTAGCTCACAGCTACCAATGTCCTTCATAGGTGGGACCTTTCAACCCCATTTCACAGATGAGAACACTGAGGCTCAGAGAAATTAGGTGCTCACAGAGGGAGCAGTTAGTAAAATGGTGGGACTGGGATTGCAATCTGAGTCACTCTGAGTCCAGTGCCTGACCTCCTGTAACTGTACTAGTTTTCCTAAACTTTAGTCATTTCAAAAAATCATGTTTATGTTGTTTTTTTTAACCAAATCTACATTTACCTGTGATATTTTTCTTTGACTGAACTGACATTTTTTTACTTAAATGTATTTATTCAAAAGGAAAGTTTATAATGGCTACCATAAATGAGAACTCATGATATTGAAGAGAAAAAGAATAATAAAGATAATAAGAAATCACATAGTGAAAATCACCAAATTCTAGCTGAACTGTCATCTGTTGGGCTAACTTGAGGTCTGCTCTCCTTTTTAATAAAAAGGAGATTTTGAAGTGTTAAATTATTGTCAGAAACATCTTCCTACCAAGCTGCAAAAGGTAACTGAAAAAGATATAACTTAGCGGGCGTGGGTTGAGGGTGGGGATGTCAGTGATAGAAGGGAACACTAGGGGCTGCTGGGGTCTGGAATATTCTGCCTGTTTATCTGGTCTTAGTTACATGGGTGTGTTCACCTGTAAAAATTCATTAGGTTATACATCTATTATTTATTCACTTTTCTTTCTTATATCTTAATACAATTTACTTTAAAAGGTTATATGAAACAAGGTTTAGTGATATCCAAAATAAAAAAATTAATACGTTGTTAGACTGCTTTCCTTTTTAGGCTATGGTGGTGGAGATCTTCAAATCTATTTTAGGGAAATTTAATTATCTGCCTACTTAGAAATAACTTGCAGAAATAAAGGCCTGCACTGATTTCCGCATATATGTGGGAACGAAGATGGAAACAGAGATGGCTTCTATTGTCTATATTCCTTTACCATCAACTGACAAAACCCCTCAGCCTTCTTTATTTTTTGGCCATGCCGCACAGCTGGTGGGACCTTAGTTCCCCGACCAGGGGTTGAACCCGGGCTCCGAGTCCTAACCATTAGGCCACCAGGGAACTCCCTCTCAGCCTCTTAACGTTGGTAAAATCTTCTCACCTGAGATCAGCAGTAAAGAGCCCGAAGTAATCATGTGCAGGAAGGGGGTGAAGCTGCTGTTCCAGCTGCTCCTTGGTGAGGCTGGGAGGAAGCCGCCGGATGACCACCTGGGGAGAAACGCTGGCTGGGTTTCCTTTCACTAGTACTGTATTAAGCTTACCTGAGAGCTTGGTCACCTGTGTTTATGCTCAGAGTAAAATCTAACCCAGGAGTCCAGCAGAAACACGTATTTTAGTAAAGATTAAGGAACATATGCATGGAGAACATGGCTGTCAAAAGAATAACAAGGGCTGAATAATGTAAAAGGGATCGGTGGGGTCAGAAAAGGCTGGGCATAGCAGCCGTTTTTCATAAAATCTTTTCATTAAAACCAGATAACTGTTGGTATGTGCCCGCCTCCACGCTCCCTACCAGGAGGTAAGGTACATGCAGGGCAACATCCACAGCAGCACCTTCCGCCTCCCGCCCGCAGGGTCCACCCGCGTCCACTCCAGCGCCACGGGCTCTGCTCTCCCGGCTGCGCCGTCTCCCCTGGACCGGACCTGACCCTCGGCAACGTGGAAGACTACTGCCCGGCACTGGTAAGCCCAGCGTCCCAGCCTCGACGGGAAACACCTACAGGCTGAAGTGACTTTTCTTCCTCCAAAGCCAGAAAAGATCGCGTCAAGGGCGCCCTAGCAGCCCAGACGCCGCGGGGTCAGCGCAGCCCGGCCGCTGTCCGCGGTGCTGAAGCGCCCGCGGCTCCGCCCCGGAGCGCAGGGATACCGCACCTTCGGCCCCGCCCCTCACACCGCCCCGCCCCCACCTTGCTGAGGACCGCCCTCTTTTCCTCGCGAGGTTCGACTGCACCGGCCCCACAGCCGGAGGACCAGGCTACTGGCGCTTCAGGCTCCCGCCGCTGAGACTCCCGGCGGAAGTGGCTTTCTGTGGGCGACGGCTTCTCCTTCCCGCTCGGACCCCGCGTAGTAACGGGCAACCCTGGGCCCCCCTCTCCCTCCTTCTCCGAGCGCATCCCAGACCCGCCGCCGAGCCGCTGCAGCCTCTCGTCAGGGCCGAAATCTCGCGAGGACTGGGCTGCCCCACCCAGTCCCCACTGTTCAGAGGCCGCACGCCCCCTCCCCCGTCCCTGGCTGCAGTTCCGCATCCCTCTCTCGTACTCCGACTTCCGTTGCCGCGCCAGTCCGGGCCCCGGGGACGCGCGTGGGGAGGGACGTTTGGCTCCTGGACGTGGGGGCGGGGGTGGGGGGCGTATGCGGGGCCAGGACCTGCAGCTGGAGCTGGGTTGCCGAGGGCGGGCCCTGGCCCTGCGGGGGCGGCCCCGAGAGCAGCGGCCAGTTCGGGGCCGATGCCCTGGTCTCCGTGCAGCCCGACTTAGAAGGGTCTGGGGGTGGACGGGGGCTTGGCGGCCTCGCCCAGGAGCGGGTCAGCGAGAAATTCGGGACCTGAGGACTTGGCTCAAGCGGGAGCCTTGAATTGGGCTGTGCAGGGCTGGATCTCTTTCCCACCGAGAAGAGCTGGCCGTTTGGCTAAACATCCCAGAGAATGACATACACATGCTTAATAAAGTGTTTACAGCTATTTATTCTTTTCCAAGGAAATCTGAACGTTTCATCAGAGAGTAGCAATTACATTCAGGAAAAAGCAAGCGATTGACAAACAGCACAAATCAGTACATGGCTTTCCTCTACGGAGTAGAATAAATGCCCCAGAGTTGAGAGAAGAAATTGTCCGCAGAGAAAGAAGGCTCACTTCGACGGTCCTTAGGACTCAGGTGGCAAGGACTGGAGTAGCTCAGACTCACGGCACTCAAAATAGGGCCTTATCTCCACACCCTCTCCAGCATTTATGGCATGGACATATATACACTACCAAACGTAAAACAGATAGCTAGTGGGAAGCAGCCGCGTAGCGCAGGGAGATCAGCTCGGTGCTTTGTGACCACCTAGAGGGGTGGGGAGGCATTAATTAAGAGATTAAGGGAATCGGGCAGCCGCTGGGAGTAAATCCAGGTTTAACTCAATCCAGTCCTTTATCCCTGAACCACTCACTACCTATGAACACAATTGAAATGTGTCATTTTAAATGGGCTGAAAGACTCAAAAGAGCAGTTCCAAACCTGAGTTCTCTAAAACCCCAGAAAGGAGGCCAGGAGCAGTTTTCATTATTTCAAATAAAGTCTAAAGGAATCCTATAGGAACAAACTATGCTGAAGTTGCACACACACTAGATCCAGTTTCCTTTCCTGTCTCCAATCAACTCGGTATTGAAAGCCTAGTTCTGCTGATCAAAAGCTCTTATTGTGACAAAGAAAAGGAAAATGTGGTTGTCGGAGAAGATGGTTTATTATATCCTGAGGGTGGGAGGGAGGGGCACAAGGGGCTGATGGTGAGAAATGGCAGAACTTCAGAATTCGCGGTGGATGGAATTATTCTTTAAATACAATTTTATAATACCAATTTCAAGACAGTGAATGACATACGCTTGTTAAATCGCTCATGATTTTATATGAAAGAAAAGTACAGCGTAAAGAATATCTATCTTCCTACACATTACTCAGCATGTTTTGTTTAAAATACACATAGAATTACATCCAAAACAAAGCAGTATTAACTAATCTCCAAATGTCAGTGAACCTAACCCTAACTGAACACTCCACCCATAAGCGTGGTCCTGGTCATAGGAAGGGTTACATTTTGCTCCAGAGCACGGGTCTAATTGATGGATGACCATGACCTAAAGCAACTGGTGACCGTTACACTCTGTTTTTCTTCAAAGATGACAGCACAGTCACTTTAAAGGTGGCAAGAAGGCTGACTTTTTAGGAAACTAGGCATTATTATGAGATACTAGAGTCATATCAGAAAAATACTTGGCAGTACAATTACACACTACCCCTCCTTTTTTTTGACACTTTCTGAAGACTAAACATTGATATTAAACTTGTTAATGTGAAAAACAGCTTAGTCAAATGTCTTGAAGTTCTTGTTCTTTTATGTCTTAAAGCACTGTCAACAAGGTTATGGGTTAATTATCAGGCGTTCACTTTTCCAGAACATTAAAAAAATCACACCACGTGATCGATGAAAAAACTAAATGAAGCAATGTTATTGTCTGGTGGGTAAAATAAGTGTGGAAGAGTATTAATACCTTCATTTTTATTTATTTTAAAAGTGATTATTTTCAGTTCCATAATTTGATTTTCCAGCCCAGCTAAAGAGAGGAGAGGCATAAAAATAGGCACATGTGATGCTTGACAGAGAAGAGATAGAAAAGCCATTTGCCTGACAGAGAAGAGATAGAGAAGCCATTTTAAAAGAAAAATGAAAAGTCAGGAACACACTATTTGAGTCTAAATAGCAGTAGGCAACTCAGGGACTCTAAGCGCCTCACTGCACACAGCCAATGTGCAGTGTGAGGGGCTGAGACAGGAAATGGGGCCTGTACGCTGCCTTGGATGCATCGCTAGCTGGGCTCAGATTCCTCACCTGTACAGGTCTTACTCCAAAGACTGACGGGAGGTATTAGCACATGGGGACCTCAAGAAATGACAGCTATTATTCTTCTACCTTATAAATCATATTTTTCTGCCTTAGCTATTATATTTCTAACCTTTAAAAAGGTACAAATATATAAGATACATTTTAGGCTAAGATAAAAAGTTTTAGTGTTTAAGAGAGAATATTAGGTGCTTGGAAAATTCATTTCTATACAATACCTTATTTGTTAATGATGCTGTAAATAAATGCCTTGGAATAAAACATTTTTCTGTGAAAAAATAGGATAATGTGTCTAATATGAGGATAAGAGCTTGAAAGAAAAGATTTGAACAAATGAAGGACCTAATCCCATCTCTTTATTAGAATGACTAAGAGTTGTTCTTTTTTTTTTTTTTTTTTTTTTTTTTTGCGGTACGCGGACCTCTCACTGTTGTGGCCTCTCCCGTTGCGGAGCACAGGCTCCGGACGCGCAGGCTCAGCGGCCATGGCTCACGGGACCAGCCGCTCCGCGGCATGTGGGATCTTCCCGGATCGGGGCATGAACCCGTGTCCCCTGCATTGTCAGGCGGACTCTCAACCACTGCGCCACCAGGGAAGCCCCGAGTTGTTCTTTTTTTATTATAATTTATTTATTTTTGGCTGCATTGGGTGTTTGTTGCTGCACTAGCTTTCTCTAGTTGCCGTGAGTGGGGGCTACTCTTTGTTGTGGTGCACGGGCTCCTCATCACGATGGCTTCTCTTGTTGTGGAGTAAGGGCTCTAGAGCGCAGGCTCAGTAGTTGTGGTGCACGGGCTTAGTTGCTCCGTGGCACATGGGATCTTCCCGGACCAGGAATCAAACCCGTGTTCCCTGTGTTGGCAGGCAGATTCTTAACCGCTGCACCACCAGGGAAGCCCTGTATAAACTTTTTAAAGACAATTTTAACATGTCTTTCATGGAATAAGTCACCTGCCAATGGGTGAAACTATAAGAAATTTTCTTTCTTGCCCCCCAAAAATGTGCTACATCATTTCAGTAAGTTCTGCCACAACTGATCCGGATGCTTGGACAAGACAATTATCTAAACTATGACATATTAAAAATGACATATTACAGGAGAAAAGCAGCTCCAAAACTAAGACTCCCTAATTAGCTCAGGCTCCGGCCCAGAGGACTGGGCGTGGCTGTATTTAACGGTCTGGGAAATGGCTCTGGAAGGATGCTGGCTCAGCATTACAAAATTCCTGGATTGGCCAAGATGGTGGAGTAGAAAGCGACTGAGCTCACCTCCTCTTACGAGCACACCAAAATCACAACTATTGGCAGAACAACCATCCGTGAAAAAGACTGGAACCTTCCAGAAAAGATCTTCCACAATTGAAGACAAAGAAGGAACCACGAGATAGGTAGGAGGGACGGACTTGCGATATAGTCAAGTCCCATACTTCCAGGGCCCCAAAACTTGAGAATAATTACATTGCAGAGGTTCTCTCAAAGGAGGGAGGGGTTTGAGCCCCATGTCAGGCTCCCCAGCCCAGGGGTCCTGAACTGGGAAGACAAGCCCCCAGAGCACTTGGCTTGGAAGGCCACAAGGACTTACTTTTGGGGGGGCCAGAGGGCTGAGGGAAATAGACTTCATGCTTAAAGGGCACACACAGAATCTTACACGCTCCAGGACCCAGGGCAGGGGCAGTAATTTGACAGGAGCCTGGGTCAGACTGGCCTGCTGATCTTGGAGAGGCAAGAAGCCACTGCAGCTCACCCTGGGGACACAGGCGCTGGCGGCAGCCATTCTTGGAAGCTCGCTCCTTCTACCACATGGACACTGGTGCTGGGAAGGGCCACTGTGGAACCCTTCCTCTAGCTTATTAGCCCCAGGACACAGCCCTGCCCTGGCCCAATAGCTTGTAGGCACCACTGCTGAGACGCCTCAAGCAACTAACTGAGTGGGGACACAGGCCCACCCATCAGCAGAGAGGCTGCCTTGAGACCTCCCGAGCCCACAGCCGCCCCTGGACAAGGCCCTCCCACCAGAGTGCTCAGGAACCAGCTCGGCCACCAATCGGCAGGCACCAGCCCCAGAATCCCCTGGGCCTCAACCCTGCCCTTCAGGAAGCCGGCTCTAGCATCCAGACCAGCCTCATCCACCAGGGGGCAAACGCCAGACGCAAGAAAACCACAGCTCCACTGCCTGCAAACCCAGCCTGCCCACAGCCAGCCAGACCCTACCCTGGGACCAGCTGGGCCCCAGCCCTGGCCAATAGAAGGCCAACACAAGCTTCAGGACACCCTGGACCCTGGACCCAACTGTGTCAGAACAATTCCCCCCAACCAGAGATCCAACACCAGCTCTGGGACCCCTGGGCCCTGCAACCAGACCCCAGGACCTGGCTCTGCCCACCAGTAGGCTGGCACTAACCCCAACACCTGGGTTCACCCACCAGTGGGCGGGCAACAGCCCCAAACTCTTCTGGACCGTGACTCCGCCCACCAGTGAGCCAGCACTAGCCCTGGAGCCCGTGGGGATTCTGCAGCCAGCTGCCTCCTGACCAGGCCCCACCAAGCAGCAGCTAGCAGCCTCCACACAAGGCAGAGCTTGGCAACCAACCAAACCAGGTGCCAACCAAGCCCACCAGACTGCCCACATAGTCAGCCTGCCACAACAGAAGGACCCACACAGTCCTCACAGGGGGAACACCTAGAGCATACAACTTGGGAGACAAGAGGGGAGTGCACTGCTGCAGAGGACGTCTCCTACAGAGGGCCACTTTTCTAAGGTGGTGAAACGTAACCAACCTACCAGATACATAAAATTACAAACAGCAGCTTAAGTGAAATGAGGCAACAGAGGAACGTGTTCCAGACGAAGGTACAAAATAAAACCCCAGAAGAGCTAAGTGAAGTGGAGATAGGCTACCTACCCAAGAAAGAGTTCAGGGTAGTGATTGTAAAGATGACCCAGGAACTCAGGAGAAGAATGGATGCACAGAGCAGGAAATTAGAAATATTTAACAAAGAACTAGAAAATATAAAGAGCAACAAAACAGAGATGAAGAATACAATAACTGAAATGAAAAACACACTAGAAGGAATCAACCATGGACTAAATGATATAGAGGAACAGATCAGTGAACTGGAAAACAGAGTAGTGGAAATCACTGATGCTGAAAAAAAGAAAAAAGAATGAAAAGAAATGACCGTTTAAGAGACCGCTGAGACCACATCAAGTGCACTAATATTCACATTATAAGGGTCCCAGAAAGAGAAGAGAAAGAGAAAGGGGCTGAGAACATATTTGAAGACATAATAGCTAAAAACTTCCCTAGCCTGGGAAAGTAAACAGTCACCCAAGTCCAGGAAGCACAGAGTCCCATACAGGACGAACCCAAAGAGATACACACCAAGACACACAGTAATTAAAATGGCAAAAGTTGAAGATAAAGAGAGAACATTAAAAGCCGCAAATAACATACAAGGTAACTCCCATAAGGCTATCAGCTGACATTTCGGCAGAAACCCTACAAGCCAGAAGGAAGTGACACGATATATTTAAAGTGATGAAAGGGAAAACCTACAACCAAGAATATTCTCCCTGGCAGGGCTCTTATTTAGATTTGACGGAGGTCAAAGCTTTATAGACAATAAAAGTCTAAAAGAGTACAGCAACACCAAACCAGCTTTACAAGAAATGTAAAGCTTCTCTAAGTGAAAAAGAAAAGGCCACACCTAGAAACATGAAAATTACGAAAGGAAAAAGCTAATCAGTAAAGGCAAACATAAAGGAGAGGTAGGAAATCATCTAAAGCACAAAGCTAGTAGGAAGGTTAAATGATAAGAGAAGTAAAAATCATCTATATCCACAATAAGCAGTTAAGGGATACGGAAGACAATCAGATGCAAAATATGATATCAAACATAGTAATCGTGAGAGGAGGAGCGTCCAAAGCAGGGATGTTAAAATGCATTTGAAATTAAAAGATCAGCAACTTAATTCAATCATGTATACGTACAGATTGCTATATAAAAACCTGATGGTAACCACAAACCAAAAATTTGTAATAGATACACACAAAAAAGAAAAAGGAATCCAAATATAACACTACAGGTAGTCATCAAATCAAAGCAGAAGAGAACAAAAGAAGAAAGGAATGTAACAGACCTACAAACAAACACAAAACAATTAACAAGATGGTAACAAGAACATAATATCAATAAATACTTTAAATGTAAATGGCCTAAATGCTACAATCAAAAGACACAGAGCGGCTGAAATCAACACGAAAACAAGACCCATATATATGCTGCCTACAAGAGACTCACTTCAGATCTAAAGACACACACAGACTGAAAGTGAGGGGATGGGTTCGTGCCCCGGTCTGGGATCCCACATGCCGCGGAGCAGCTGGGCCCGTGAGCCATGGCCGCTGAGCCTGCGCGTCCGGAGCCTGTGCTCCGCAGCGGGATAGGCCACAGCAGTGAGAGGCCCGCGTACCGCAAAAACAACAACAACAAAAAAAAAACAACAAAAAAAATTAAAAAATAAAAGATATTCCATGCAAATGGAAATCAAGGGACAGCTGGGGTAGCGATACTTATATCAGAAAAAATAGACTTTAAAATAAAGACTGTTACAAGAGACAAAGAAGGACACTACATAATGATCAAGGGATCAATCCAAGAATATATAACAATTGTAGATACACACACCCATCATAGGAGCACCTAAATACATAGAGCAAATATTAGCAGACATAAAGGGAGAAAAAGACAGTAACGCAATAACAGCAGGGGACTTTAACACTCCACCTACATCAATGGACAGATCACCCAAGCAGAAAATCAATAAGGAAACACTGGCCTTAAATGACACATTAGACCAAATGGATTTAATAGATATATAAAGAACATTCCATCAAAAAGCAGCAGAATGACACATTCTTTTCAAGTACACATGAAACATTCTCCAGGATAAGTCATATGCTAGGTCACAGAACAAGCCTTGGTAAATTTAAGAAAATTGAAATCATACTGAGTATCTGTTCTGACCACAATGCTTTGAGACTAGAAATCAATTACAAGAAAAAAGCTGCAATAAATACAAACACTTGGAGGCTAAACAACATGCTACTAAACAACCAATGGGTCACTGAAGAAATCAAAGAGGAAATAAAAAAGTACTTCAAGACTAATGAAAATGAAAACACAACCACCCAAAATCTAGGGGACACAGCAAACACAGCCCTAAAAGGGAAGTTTCTAGAGGTACAGACTTATCTCAGGAAACAATAAAAATCTCAAGTGAGTAACCTAATCTTACACCTAAAGGAAATGAAAAAAGAACAAACAATATCCAAAATTAGTAGAAGGAAAGAAATCATAAAGATCAGAGCAGAAATAAATGAAAGAGAATTTAAAAAAATAGAAAAGATAAATAAAAGCAAGAGCTAGTTCTTTGAAAAGATAAACAAAATTGATAAACCTTTAGCCAGACTCATCAAGAAAAAAAGAGGGCCCAAATGAATAAAATCAGAAATGAAAAAGGAGAATTTACAACCAACACCACAGAGATACAAAAGATCATAAGAGACTACTAAAAACAACTAAATGCCCATAAATGGATAACCTAGAAGAAATGGACAAATTCTTAGAAATGTACAATCTCCAAAGGTTGAACCAGGAGGAACAGAAAATATGAACAGACCAATTACCAGCAATGAAACTGAATCAGTAATTTTAACGCTCAAGAAACAAAAGTCCAGAACCAGATGGCTTCACAGGTGAATTCTACCAAACATTTAGAGATGAGTTAACACCTATTCTTCTCAAACTATTCCAAAAAACTGCAGAGGAAGGAACACTTCTGAACTCATTCTATGAGGCCAGTATCACCCTGATACCCAAACCAGACAAAGACATCCCCCAAAAAAGAAAATAGGCTCAATGATGAGCATAGATGCAAAAATCCTCAACAAAATATTAGCAAATTGAATCCAACAATACATTAAAAGGATCATATACCATGATCACGTGGGATTTATCCCAGAGATGCAAGGATTTTTCAATATCCCCAAACTGATCAATGTGATATATACCACATTAACAAGGTGAAGAACTGAAATCATATGATCATCTCAAAAGATGCAGAAAAAGCTTTTCACAAAATTCAACATCCATTTATGATAAGTTTTCCAGAAAGTGGCATAGAGGGAACATAACTCAACATAATAAAGGCCATATATGACAAACCCATAGCTAACATCATACAAAATGGTGAAAACCTAAAAGCATTTCTTCTAAGATCAGTAACAAGACAAGGATGCCCGCTCTCACCACTTTTATTCAACACAGTATTGGAAGTCCTAGCCACAGCAATCAGACAAGAAAATAAATAAATAAATACATGGAATCCAAATTGGAAAGGAAGAAGTAAAACTGTCACTGCTTGCAGATGACATGACACTACACATAGAAAATCCTAAAGACGCCACCAAAAAACTACTAGAGCTCATCAATGAATTCAATAAAGTTTCAGGATACAAAATTAATATACAGAAATCTGTGCATTTCTATACACTAACTTCAAGTTATCAGAAAGGGCAATTAAGGAATTAATCCCATCTACCATCACATTAAAAAAAGTACCCAGGAAGAAACCTCCCTAAGGAGGTAAAACACCTGTACTTGGAAAATTAAAAGATACTGATGAAGGAAACTGAAGGTGAAACAGATGGAAAGATACACTATGTTCATGGATGGAAGAATTGATATTGATAAAGTGACCATACTACCCAAAGCAATCTACAAATTCAATGCAATCCCATCAACGTACCAAGGGCATTTTTCACAGAACTAAAATAAATAATCCTAAAATTTGTATGGAAACACAGAAGACCCCAAATAGCCAAAGCAATCTTAAGAACAGATCTGGAGGAATCATGCTCCCTAACTTCAGACTATACTACAAAGCTATGGTAATCAAAAAACATCATACTGGCAAAAAAACAAGACACACAGATCAATGGAACAGAATAGAAAGCCCAGAAATAAACCCACACACTTATGGTCAATTAATCTGTGACAAAGGAGGCAAGAATATACAATGGCAAAAAGACAATCTCTTCAATAAGTGGTGCTTGGCAAACTGGACAGACACATATAAAACAATAAAATTAGAACATTCTCTGATACTATATAAAAAAATAAACTCAAAATGGATTAAAGACCTAAATGTTAAGACCAGAAACCCCAAAATTCCTAGATAAAACATAATTAGAACACCCTTTGACATAAATCGTAGCAATATTTTTGGATGTCTCCTAAAGCAAAGGAAATAAAAACAAAAATAAACAAATGGGACCTAATTAAACTTAAAAGCTTTTGCACAGCAAAGGAAACCATCGTCAAAATAGAAAGACAACCTGCTGAATGGGAGAAAATACTTGCAAATGATGACTGATAAGGGGTTAATATCAAAATATATACACAGCTCACACAACTTAATATCTAAAAAACAAACCCAAGTAAAAAATGGATAGAAGACCTGAACAGACATTTTTCCAAAGAAGACTGCAGACAGTCAACAGGCACAAGAAAAGATGCTCAACATTATTAATCATCAGAGAAATGCAAATTAAAACCACAATGAGATATCACCTCCCACTGGTCAGAATGGCTATCACCAAAAAGAACACAAATAACAAACATTGGTGAGGATATGGAGAAAAGGGAACCCTTGTACACTGTTGATGGGAATGTAGATTGATGCAGCCACTATTGAAAACAGTATGGAAGTTCCTCAAAAAACTGAAAATAGAACTACCATATGACCCAGCAATCCCACTCCTGAGTATATATCCAAAAAAAACCCAACATTAATTCAAAAAGATACGCACACCCCAACATTCATAGCATCATTATTTACAATTGTCAAGATATGGAAGCAACCTGTCTGTCAACAGAAGAATGGATAAAGAAGTGGTATATATATAGATAGACAGATAGATAGATAGATATACACACACAATGGAGTAGTACTCAGCCATAAAAAAGAATGAAATTTTGCCATGTACAACAACATGGACAAACTTCAAGCATATTATGGCTAAGTGAAATAAATTAGAGGAAGACAAATACTGTATGATACCATTTATATGTGGAATCTAAAAAGTACAACCAAATAGTGAATGCAACAAAAAAGAAACAGACTCACAGATATAGAGAACAAACCAGTGGTTACCAGTGGGGAGAGGGAAGGGGGAGGTGCAAGATAGGAGTAAGGGAGTATAAGATAAAAACTATTATGTACAAAATAAATAAGCTACAAGGATGTACTGTGCACACAGGGAATATAGCCAGAATTTTAACTATAAATGGAAGGTAACCTTTAAAATTTTTGACTATGTTGTACACCTGTAACGTATGTAATATTGTACATAAGCTATACTTTTATAAAAAAATTTTTTAAAAGGCATATTAATGATCACCTGCTTATTTCATATGAATTCAGAAGCTGTAACAGGTATAAATATATATGCATCTGATAGGAGTCCTAAATATATGAAGCAAAAATGAACAGAATTGAAGGGAGAAATAGAGAGTTCTACAGTAATATTTAGAGACTTCTAACAACCCACTTTTAATAAAAGAACAACGAGGCAGAAGGTCAACAAGGAAACAGAAGACTTGAACAACACCATAAACCAATTAGACCTAACACACATATACAGAACACGCCACCCAACAAAAGCAGAACATACAATCTTCTCAAGTGAACAGGGTACATTCTCCAGAGGGACCATAAATTAGGCCACAAGAAGAGTCTTAATACACTTAGACTAAAATCACACAAAATATCCTTCTAAGCACAATGGAATGAAACTAGAAATCAATAACAGAAGGGAAACTGGAAAACTCACACACATGTGGAAATTAAACACATTCTTAAACAACCAATGGGTCAAAAAAGAAATCACATGGAAAACTAGAAAGTACATTAAGACAGAAACAAAAACAGGAAAAGTTATGGGATCAGCAAAAATGGTGCTCAGAGGGAAATTTATAGCTATAAACGCCTACATTCAAAAAAAAAGTGCCAATTCAATGGTCTGTACACTTTAAGGAACCAGAAAAAGAAGAGCAACCTAAAACCACAGCTAGCAGAAATAAGGAAACAATACATTAAGAGTGGAAATAAGATATACTTGAGAAAAACAACAGAGAATGTAACAGCTAGCAGAAATACGGAAACAATACATTAGAGTGGAAATAAGACATACTTGAGAAAAACAACAGAGAATGTAACAGCTAGCAGAAATAAGGAAACAATACATTAGAGTGGAAATAAGACATACTTGAGAAAAACAACAGAGAATGTAACAGCTAGCAGAAATAAGGAAACAATACATTAGAGTGGAAATAAGATACACTTGAGAAAAATAACAGAGAATGTAAACAAAATTCAAAGTTAGTTTTTTGAAAAGCCATAAAAAATTGACAAATCTTTACCAGATTTACAAAGAAAAAAAAGAGAAGACTCAAATTTCTAAATCATAAAATGGAAGAGAGGAAATTATTACTCACTTTACAAAAATAAAAAGGATTACAACAGGATACTATGAACAACTGTACACCAACAAACTGAATAACCCAGATAAAACAAATTCCTAGAAACATACAAAAGTATGAAAACTGACTCAAGAAACAGCTATAACAAGTAAGGAGACTGAATCAGTAATCAAAAACCCTCCAACATAGGAAGGCCCAGGACCAGAGGGCTTCACTAAAGAATTCTACCAAACATTTAAAGAATTAACATCTATTCTCAAACATTTCAAAAAAATTGAAGACTTATCTCAGGACTGCAAGGGTGGTACAGTATATGAAAATCAATAGAATGAAGGGAAAGAAACCTGAAAGATGTTACACAAATGAGTCAAATAGGCCCCTGCATATTGATCCTCATGTTGTTTACTTCTTCACAGCAGGCTAGGATGGTTAGCTTAAGTCCACCAGAGCCAAATCAAAATTTTCACATGCACCTGTTTATATGTAGCCCAGACAAGCATATCTTCAGCCATTCAGAGCCTGCCTATTTTGCATACTCATCAAAACTACACCCAGTGTCTGGTAGCTGTAAATAAGACAAAAAAGACCCCAAGGTGCCACTTTGTAACCCAGAGACCCCCGGCATGCTGCTACTCCATCATGGAGACATGTGAGCCCCTCTGGAACTTCCCTCTGCCCCAGGAGTTCCATTGCCCTCTTCCCCTTCTGGGTGGTGACCTCATGCTGCTGTCTCTGGAAGGGGCTATCCCCTCTTGCCACCTGTCAAAACAGGGCTCAAATAAAGCTACCCCAAATAAAGCGTGTGACTGCCATTTATGGTTGTGTCTTTTCCTTGAACAGTTCCAAAATCCTAGAACTCATTAAACCTGAACATCTCAACTGATCCAAAAAAAGCATTTGACAAAATCAGCACCCATTCCTGATTAAACAAAACATTCAATAAACCAGGAATAGAAGAGAACCTCTCCAACACTAAAAAGGACATCTATGAAAGACTAAAAGCTTTTAAGATCAGGAATGCCTACTTTTGCCACTTCTTTTCAATAAAATACTGCAATTCTAACCAAAGCAGTTACGTAAGGAAAAGAAATAAAAGGAATCTAAATTGGCAAAGAAAAAGTAAAACTATCTCAACTTGCAGATGACATGATCCTATTGCACAGGAAATTCTGAAGAACGAACACACACACACAAATTGTTACAGCTAATGAACACGTTCAGGATACAAAGTCAACAAACAAAAATCAGTTGTATTTCTATACACTAGGAATGAGACAATCCAAAAAGGAAACTAAGAAAACAATTCCATTCACAATAGTATCATAAAGAATAAAACACTTAGGAATGAATTTAATCAAGGAGGTGAAAGACTTATACAACGAAAACTGGAAAACATTGCTGAAACACATTAAGGACATATAAATGAAAAGACATCGTATATTTATGGATTAGACATATACTAAGAAGACATACATATTCAATTAAATCCCTATCAAAATCCCAGTGGCTTTATTTTCAGAAATGGAAAAAAAAATCTAAAATTCATATGGAAATTCAAGGGACTACAGTAGGCAAAACAATCCTGAAAAAGAACAAAGTTGGAGGACTCACACATCCCAATTTCAAAACTTACTACAAAGCTACAGTTGACAAAACAGTGTGGTACTAGCATAAGCATATACATATGGACCAATGGAATAGCACTCAGAGCCCATAAATAAACCCTCATATTTATCATCAATTCAACATGGATGCCAAGACTATTCAATGGGAAAAGAACAGTTTCTTCAAGAAATGGTGCTAGGAAAACTGAATATCCACATGCAAAACAATGAAGTTGGACCCTTAACTTACAACATTTAAAAAAATTAAAATGGATCAAAGACCTAAATTTAAGAGCTAAAACAATAAAAATCTCAGAATATCAGAAGTGAAACTCTGCATAACCTTGGATTTAGCAATAGTTTCTTAAATGACACCAAAAATACAGTCTACAAAAGTCAAAAACAAAAGAAAAATAGATAAATTGGATTTCATTAAATTAGAACTTTTGCATACTGAAGGACACTATCAAGGGAGTGAAAGGACAACCCAAAGAATGGGAGAAAGTGTGTGCAAATCATGTATCTGATAAGGGTTTAATATCAAAAATCTATAAAGAAATCCAACAACTCAACAACAATAAGATAAACAACTCAATTTTAAAGTAAGCAAACGATTTGAATAGACATTTCTCCAAAGAAGATATACAGATGGCCAATAAGCACAGGATAAGATGCTCAACATCACTAGTGATTAGGGAAAGGCAAATCAACCAAAATGAGATACCACTTCCACCTACTATAATGGTTACAGTAAAAAACAAAACAAAACAAAAAACAGAAAAACAGTAAAAAGCATTGGTGAGGATGCAGAGAAATTGGAACCCTCGTGCACTGGTGATGGGAATGTAAAATGGTACAGGCACTGTGAGAAAGGTTTGCTGGCTCCTCAGAAAGTTAACCACAGTATCATCATATGACCCAGCAATTCCACTCCTAGGTATATATCCAAAGGATTGAAAACAGGGACCCAGATAATCATGCAGCCATGTTCATAGCAACATTATTCACAACAGCCAAAAGGCGAAAACAACCCAAGTGTCTGTCAACACATGAATGTGGTAAATATACACATTTTGGAATAGTATTCAGCCATAAAAAGGAACGAAGTTCTGATAAAAGCTACAACGTGGATAAACCCTGAAAATATTATTCGAAGTAAAATAAACCAGACACAAAAGGACAAATATTGTGTGATACCACTTACACGAAATTATCTAGAATAGGCAAATTCAGAGACAGAAATTAGATTAGAGGCTACCAGAGCTGAGGGACTTTCTGCTTAGTGGGTACAAAGTTTCTGTTCGGAGTGAAAAAAAAAAGTTGGAAATAAATGCCACTGAATTATACACTTGAAAATGATTAAAATGGCTCCCTATCCACACATGCACACACTTTATTTCTTCACTTACAGAAAAACGGGACAGAAGAGTTCCCATATACTAACCGTCTCCCCATATCCCTATCTTGCATTGATGCGGTACAGTTGTTACCAAGAGTGATGCATTATTATTAACTAAAGTCCATAGTTTATGTTGTATACATACATTTTACCAAAATAAAGGAAAAATGAGAAGAAAAAATGGAGGCATGTCACAAGGACATAAGATGGAGGCATGTCACGACATAAGAGCCAAGCTGAAAGACTTCCAATGGCCAAAGCTGAAACAACTGAAGCCACAAAATAAATAACGTTAGTATAAAATTATCACCTAAAATAGAAAATATGTATACATGAGTTTATGCTGATAAATAAATGGGATAAATAAATAAAATGAACAAATGGGAGAGAACAGATGAAACTGTCAGGGGATGGAGCTTAACTTAAACCCCTCAACAAACGGAGGGTAGGCTGGGCTTAGTGATTTGCTTCTCAAGTGTGGGAAGAGGGAAATAGTGACTTTGCAGTGGGGAAACCTGGCAGACACCATTGCCACCAAGTGATCAGGTCCACACCTCCTGTGTAAGTCATGCTGATAACATGTAACCCTGACACAACGTGGTGAGAAAGGTACTTCACACCCAAAACCCCAGTCCAATCATGAGAAACACCTGAAACAACTCAAACTGAGGAACATTCTACAAAATATCTGACAAGTCCTCTCAAAACTGTCCAGGTCACGAAAGATAAGAAAAGTCTGAGTCAAGAGGAGCCTAGGCAACCTGACAGCTAGTTGCAGCGTGGCCCCCGGATGCAGGAGCGGAAAGAGGACATTCACGGGAAAACTGGTGAAATCCAAAGAAGTCTGCAGTTCGGTTACTAGAGACCAACGTGGATTTCTTAGTTATGATAAAAGTCCCACAGTCACATAAGATGTTCACAATGGGGGAAACTGGGTGAGGGTGCACGGAAGCTCTCAGTACTACCTCTGCAGATTTTCTGTAAGTTCAAAATTAGCCCCAAATAAAAGTCTATTGAAAAAGAAAAAACGACCTAAGACACGGTTTACTTTCTTTATTTCACTTTGTATAACTGTTCTGTAGGATCAGAAAACATCTGTTGCAAAGGTGTGCGATCCAGGCTCTTAAGGCAGGTCTCCATTCCTAAATGCAGAGGTGGGGTCTGGATGCATGTTGAGAAATGGGACATTTTAAAGACAAGGATGAGAGGAAACACTGACCTACTCTAGGACACAGGGGAACTGGGACCCGTCTGGAATCACGTACTGTGGTCTGACATAGGTGTCTCTAACATCATGTCACTTTCATTCATTTCAATTTCAAAGGTTTCTTCCAAGGAAGGTCTGGAATCTGGAGTTTTCCTTGAGGTTTCTAATGGTGCAAGCCCTGCTTCTTCCACTGTCTGTTTTTCTACTTCAAATTCCCTGAAATCCCACGGAGGTGAAATAATGTTCTTTAATGTCTTCATTGTATGCACGTCAAAGTCGTAACATTTTAATTTGTCTTTGATGTCTGCTCCTAAAAAGAGAGAAATGCCACAGTGAGAACAAAATAAGAAATTCCATTTACCTGTCATTTCCACCAATACATGACACTGCTCTATCGTTTAGGTCAGATGTCCTTGTGAGAGCACACGCATAGCTAAGGAGGAGAAGCGTTCCCATCATGCCCCTGCTCCTTTGATCTTGGGGACGAAGGGAGATTGTGGGGAGGCTCCCAGAAGCACGTGCAGGCTCAGCTCCGCTGGGCTCAGCAGCCGCCCCACCTCCAAAGCGAGTCTGGCACCGACAGAAGCCCGTGCGCGGTGCTTCCTCAGCTGCTGCGCACGGAGAGCTGCCGGCTGGCGCTTGGCCCTGGTGCAGTCACAAGCCTCAGGTATACAGAAACGCAGTGAAGGGAAATACACTGTCTACAAATCAAAATCCTGAGAATAATGGATGTATTAGGTCCGATCATTCCCGACATAAACAAAATGACAATTTTACAGAGTTCAAACTAATAGCTTTCAGTAACAGATGTTTTAACAGATAATAACATCCAAGTCTTCTTAAGATAAAAATAGTACAGCATGGCGATTACAGTTAATAATACTGTATTACATATTCAGAAGTTGCTAAGAGAATAGACCTTAAAAGTTCTCATTGCAAGAAAAAATTTTTTCTAACTATGTTTTGTGACAGATGTTAATTAGACTTACTGTGGTGGTCATTTCACAATGCTTACGAGTATTAAATTATGTTGTACACCTGAATTTAATACATTATATGTCAATTTTACCTCAATAAAATAAACTAATATGTAATGAACAATACACTTGGAAATCTCCTTTCTAAGACCATTACCTTTGTGAGGACAGGCAAAAGGTCCGTCTTATTCAGTACTGTATCTCCACACCTTTCTTAGCCTTATAAGACTTTTGCGTTTAAGCTTCACAACTCCTCCTTGGACAAATGTGGAAACTGAGGCTCACACTTGCCCCAAAGCCACAGGGCTACTGGGTGGCAGACCTGAGGTTTCAACCCAAGGTCTTTTTTTTTTTAATTTTAAAAATTGAGCCGTAACATACAAACTGTGAAGTGTGCACAGCTGGATGAATTTTCACATATGTACACATCCACATCACCACCACCAGACCAAAAGCGAACATTTCTAGCTCCTAGAAAACCACCTCAGGGCCCTCTAGTGAACCTTCCCTTTTAGTCGCCGCTCTCGTTCTTCTATCACCACTGATTAGTTCTGCTTATTACTAATCTTTGTATAAATGGAATCAATCAGTAGATATTCTTTTCTGGTCAAAACTGGTGAGACTCATGTATGCTACAACACGATTCAGTCGTTAGCTCTTCTAACTGTGCAGTGTTCTCCACTCTCCTATTGCTGGACCTCGGCTATCTCCAGTGAGCTGCTGTGGGAAAGAAGCCGCTATGAACAATCCTCTGGCTTACCGAGGCACTTGCTTCTCTTGGGCATAAACCTGGGAGCAGAGCTTCTCTTCGGCATAAACCTGGGAGCAGAGCTGCTACACTGTAAGATCAGCACGGAAGGTCACTGCCTCGATCGCCCCCAGTGAATCTCACCTCCCAGCACCCACGCCCTTGAATAAGCCCTCCTGTGTTGACGGTGCACTTAACCACGACTCATTCTGATGAAGAGAATGGGATGGAAGTGATTTGTGCAACTTCCAGCTTCCAAGGGGTCCCGATGCTTTAGTTCTTGTCCCTCAGGACCCTGAGACGACCATGCTATGAAGAAGCCTGGGTTAAAGACCCATGGAGAAGCCCAGCTGTGTCACTGAGGTCCCCCTGTGTATGAGGCCATCTTGGACCATCAGCCCCTCCAAGTGAAGACCAGCGAAAGAGCCATGAACCGACCCACAGGACTGTGGGAAACTGGGCGGAGTGGTGTGTTAGGCAGGAAAGGCCTGTTTAACTTTAGCAGATGTGCTGTTAAACAGTTTCCCAAAGAGCTCTGACCCGTTTATAACCCCGCCAATAATCAATAATGTACGAGGATTCCAGCTGCTCCGTGCCACTGCCAACACTGGGTACTACCAGTCAGTATTTTTCACTTTTAGCCATTCTGGCAGGTTTATAGTGGTGCCTCATTACGGTGTGTGTTTTTTTGTTTTTTTGTTTTAATTTAATTTAATTAATTAATTTATTTTTGGCTGCGTTGGGTCTTTGTTGCTGTGTGCAGGCTTTCTCTAGCTGCGGCGAGCGGGGACTACTCTTCATTGCGGTGCGTGGGCTTCTTACTGCAGTGGCTCCTCTTGTTGTGCAGCACGAGCTCTAGGCACGTGGGCTTCAGTAGTTGTGGCACGTGAGCTCAGCAGTTGTGGCTCGCGGGCTCTAGAGCACAGGCTCAGTAGTTGTGGTGCACGGGCTTAGGTCCTCCGCGGCATGTGGGATCTTCCCGGACCAGGGCTCGAACCCGTGTCCCCTGCATTGGCAGGCAGACTCTCACCCACTGCGCCACCAGGGAAGCCCTCGTTATGGTTTTTATTTCACTTTACTGATAAGTAATGATACTGAGCACCTTCATTTATTTTGTAATTACCTGAATAACCTCTTTGCTGAAATTCCTGTTCAAGTATTTTGTCCATTTTTGATGGAATTTCTACTCATTGTAGGATTATGCATAGGACTTTTTGTATTCTAGACGCAAGTTCTTTGATGAGTTTATGTGTTGTGAGGGACTTCTCTCGGTCTCTAATGTGCCAGTCTGCTCTCAGGTTGTTACTTTTATTGAAGCCTAATTTAACACTTTTTCCTCTTCTGCTTTTACACCCTGTTAAAGAAGTCTTTGCCTACCCCAAAGTCCGGCTCTCAAGATGTAACCTCACTGCAATGCTCTTTCCCTTACAATGTTCGTAACTAAGTGGGCACCCAAGTACAGCAACTCCATACCAACTTACCTTATGACTTGCTAATCATTAAAAAAAATTTAAAGAATTACATAGCATTGTAATGTGAATGTAAGCCAACTCAACAGTCCGCTGAAGTGCAAAGGTTTACATGCTATGCTCTGCACTGTAAAATATTAAGGCAAGAGCCCTTTCATTTACTTATTAGAAAAATCTGTCTTAAGATTTTTTCAATTATGCAATTAGATTGATTGTTGTATATCACAGTGCTTTACACATATTCTATAACTGTATTTTGCATACAGCAAGTACTCAACTTTAAACTGAATGGATACTTAATGAATCATTAATTCCCACACGTTGTTCCACTGAAATAAATGGAGTTTCTTAATATTAATGTAGCTAGAATCATTAGAAAGATGAACTTAGAACTTTACATGAGAATTTGAGAAACATAAAAAGAGATATACAACAATCTAAAAAATGGAATACAACGTCAATAAGGATAATTATGATCTTACCAATATAAGCTTCAGAATCACCAATGTACATTTCAATGCAATGACCAAGCATTGTAACAGAAAATGTATCATCTCGCCTAAGACCAAGGGCCTGCCAGAAAAGATTCAGCACGGTTATTACAAGAAAATCTGTCTCCTTCTCTTTGGTGTAAAACATTCTCACAGGACTCCTTTCTAAATACTCCAGGGAACCCAGGGTAGAGGGAGAGGGAGGCTGTTAGTGAGGATACAGTTAACATGAGTAGCCAATAGTTGATGACTGTTGAAATTGGGTGATGGGTACGCGGAGGGTCATTACACTATGTTATTGTTTACGTTCGAAATCCCCTCCTCCAAAAAGATTTTAAAACCTGTATCTCCACAAAAAGCCTTCAAAGACTTCTGTATTAATTAAATCATAGAAGAGAGGTAAATTACACAATGTTCAAATACAGACATTTGAAAGATCACAAAAACTATTAACACTTCTAAACACTTCTGCCTGCTCAGAAAGTATTCTGGTTATCTCAGTGGCACTTCAGGACTTCACTTTACCTGAAAATCTCTAACCAACCTTTGAAAATCAGTTACGAATCTATCACTCACAAATTTATCTTTGAAATATTGCATTTTCTCAAATTTTATCTCTTTCTCCAAAAACAGTTATTTCATCGATTCTAAGACGCACATTTTTTCAAATTCTAGCATTTCTGAACTTGGGAAGTCTTTCAACAGGTGGATTCTTACTACTGCTGTCCGCCGGGCACAGCCATGATACGGGAGTCTGTGACAGCAATGTGGGCTTGGCGGCCACACCAAGAGCACAGACTAGACCACAAACCCCCTGAAGAACACCTACAGAAGATACTGGACTTGTGGTTGTTGTCTAACAACCTTTTGGTGACACCTTCTGACAGAGCCAATGTCTCTGGCTGGGAGGAACCTGAGTGAAATGGGGCATGTGCACTGGCACACGGACACAATTTTGGGAAAACAGGAATGACCACCTGGTACAAAAGTGATTTAGAAGGAGCAAACTCTGAATGGGAAGAATGAATATCTTAACTATTTATTTCACTTATACCTTCTTTTTTTATGTAGGTAGTAAAGTGATCCCTGATAAAAATCTATGTCCTAATATGTCCAAAAGAGCACTTTTTCTAAGTACAGAAAAACTAAGTGATAGGAAGGAATTATGATAAAGTGTAAACGGCAGCGAATTTTTGTGTGTGGTCACCTCGCTTATTAATGGTGGCTTAGAGCTGATGAAATACTGCATATGGATTAAGGGGAGAGTCTTTCCCAGTGATGAATGCACAAGTTTTGCTCATCTACAAACATGATCTAAGAGAATTACTTTTAAGTCATAAATAGAAAGAATGGAGTTCCCAAAGGGCTCCTCAGATGTACACCCAGCTCAGCTGCGCTGACAAACACTCCTGGACACTTGTGTTTCTCACTGACACTCAGGACAAGGTTCACATCTGCTCTAATGTGAGGAGTTACTACACGACATTCACGGACTTTTCTCTGCAAAGACAAGAATAAAATACAAGGTTGCCTGAGGAGTTTTAAAATGTAAATTTTAAACTGCACTTCTGTAAAGTAACAAAACATTGCCTAGAAAACGTCTTTTAAAAAAAGTGGTAACAAAAAAAAAAAAAAAAAAGTGGTAACTGTTAACCAGATTTAAAGTTAGGTACAAACAAAAGACGAAAGACGTACTGTGTGGAAATAGTCCACGGCATTTTCAAAGTTGCCCATCAGACTATGGATATACCCTATGGCAGAATAGGTGGATGCATTCTGAGGAATCAACACCAGTGCCTGCCGGTGGTAGTCCAAGGCTTCAGCATACTTCCTGGGAGAGAAGACGAGGGAGGAGAGGAGAACAGGAAGAAAGAGAGAAAGCAGTCAGTGGGCGCAGTGGGTACTCCTTGATGTAGGCACGTAAGAACCACTTTCCTATATCAGAGAAACAGTCTAGACGGCAACGGTCCTTCGCATCCACTGCGTATCTTCAGTGGGTCTTCCTGCCTTCCAGCTGAGGGTGGGCACTCCTGCAGGGCTACCAGCTGAATGCCATTCTTGACCCTTGGGCCTATGCCCCATCGCACAGCAAGACCTCTTTTATGTGAAGACAAGCCTCCTACACCAGGGATGGTTAAAAGCAACCAAATTGTTTTGCTTTAAGGTCTACAGGAGTTACTTGGAGCAGCATTTCCCCAAATTCTCTGCAATACTTGCTCTGTAAAAACTCTTGTGAAAAAAGGTTTTGTGTTTAATAATGTTTGGGAAATGCTGCAGTTCATAACGCATAGTAAAGACTGCAAGAAATCCTGAAAAACCTGCTAAATTTTGAGTAACCTCGAGGTTCCCAAACTTATTTAACCAAAGAATCTCTTTTTCAATTGTCATCTATTATCACATCAATCATCACACCATAAAACTGGTATCTGGAGGAGGAGAGTGAGTTAGGATATGGATATGGCTTTAATTAGCTCCTACTGTCCTAATTCTTCTAAATTAATTTTGAACACTAAAATTTTTTAATCCTAGAAAATAGAAGTTATTATAATTCTCAATATATTTCTAAAATAGAATTATACCAACAGAGGTAATAAAAACATTTGTTTTGTGCTTGTTACATCTGAGTAGCCAAGTACAAGAAAGCTAAATAAAAATATGGAAAAGAGCTACACAAAATTAAGTAAACTTTTACTCACAAAGAATATTTCTGAAAATGCTTTACTTCACTTACTTAAGTTTTCTGCAGACATGGCCCAAGTTGTTCAACAAAGGTTCCCATTTGTCAACTGTTACCTAAAACAAAGCACATCAGACCCATGATTACAAGCTACTTTTCATCCTGACCCGTTTGCACTGCATGACCTCACTCCTCTGTGCGAGAGGGGCTCTCTCCTGGTGCTTGCACAGCACTAGGCAAGACTGTTGAGTTGCTTTTCCAGCTTTCCTACTAGAAGACACTTCCTGAGCGTTATTTTATTAGCACTATTTTGTCAAAGAGCCCATCTATGCCAAAGAACTTCAGATTTTGTACCTCCAGCCCAGAGCTTTCCATCTGCCTAGTAATGTTGCTACCTGGCAACCTCACAAGCACTTCAAGTCCAGCACACCACGTGCTGACGTCTTGTCCACTCTCCCGCCAGCCCAGCTCCCCGACCTCACCCCTCTGGTGCTCTGCCACTCAGCACACAGCACCACGTCACCCCTGACCCCTCCGGGGATGGCTTATCAGCCCCCTCATCAGAACGCCACCCCCATCACTAACACGTCTTGTCTGGGCCCCATCATGTGAGTCTGACCACGCCACCTGTCTTAAAGCTCCTACTGTCCCGCCACCTCTCGACAAGGTGCAAACTCTAACATCATCCTCAAGGCCCTTGAAGGCCCACACTTACCCCTCCTGCCCCATTTCTTGACGTTCTCTGTGAACTGAAAATCCAAGCCATACTGAGTTGGCTCCAGTTTTGCACATACCATTCTCTACACCTGAAATACCCTCTTCCTTACTTTTGCCTGGCTAGCATCCATCCTTTAGGACCGAGGTGTATTTCCTTGAACCCAGAGGCCTCCTTGACCGACCATCAAGTCTGTGTGGAGTCCTTTACTTCCTCAATCACAGCCCTTTCTGTGCACTGTATTATTACTGGCGATTTATTTATCTGCACTGATCTGAGGGCATCAACATCAAACCAGTTTTCTGTTGCCTCCCAACCCCTAGCTCAGAGCTTAGGACACAGTCGACACGCAGCAGTAAGTCAGAACTAAGGGAATAAACAGACCTGGTCACACCCTCTAACTGCCCTGAGCCCAGCTCTGGAAGGCACTGCCCATGTGAATGGAACAAACCCTCTGCGATTCTTCGACACACCTGCTTTCCTGGGCTACTCTGACATTTGCTGCAGTTTACAACTAAATCACACAATATCTTCCCCTCCTCATATAACTGTTTAATGAGCATTTTGAAAGTTTAACAGTATTGTGCTTTTGTATTTAAACCATTACTTTAAATGTCTGCAAGAATCCAAAGTGTCTTCTGATCATCAAAGATGTATATAATTGCAACTTCAAATGTGGTTTATGACAGTGCATCTCAAACTTTTCTGTGCATGAGAATCACCCGGGGATCTTGCTAAAACTGCAGATTTTGGTTCAGCAGATATGAAGTTCTGCACTTCTAACGAGCTCCCAGGTGACGCTGATGCAGCTGCTGCAGTCCAAGGAGCAAGGTCCTAAGGGATTCAATTCTTTGAAAATGGGCAAGGTGATAAGTGGCCACCCTATATCAACAGAAACACATGCATTATCCCGACCACCCAAGACTGAGCTGTGGAAGACCTGCTTTATATACATACATGTGCAAACACACAGGTATATAGTGTTTTTAGGTTCATATGACCATTAAGAAGAGACCAAAATAAACAAAGCTGTGTCTACAGGGACAAGTAAACTGCCACCTGGCAGGGAGCCCAGGGGAGCTGCGTCTGTCTCAGTAAAGAGGAACTTACAGCCAAGGAAGATGTATGCTGTGGGCAAGTGTTCCTGGGGGCAGGAACAGAAGGACACTGGGAAGTGATAATCAGACAGAGTAAGACAACACAGGCGTGAATAAAAGAATCAGGAACCAAAGAGCAACAACGTGCAAATCTCTGACCTACAGAAGTTTACAGCATCTCTAACTGTCAGCATTTAATATAATACCAGTGTTTACACATCCATGATAGCTGGAAGGTTAATTCATGAGCACAAATTCACGCACCTCTCATGTGACAGAACCTGGTTAAAGATCTAAATATATACTAAGTATCAGGTAAGGAAGAGCAATGATACGTCTAATTTTAATGACATTTGGCCCCATTCCTGCAGAAGTGGGATCTGCTGCTACATGTACCCATTGGTCAAAGAGGTTCTAGACAAGGACAAGTCAGATGCTACAGTGCCTACCAGCTTCCATGTATCATCACCTATTCCCCGTATCAAATAATCATGGAATATACTCTGATTACGCCCACAGATCAAAACTAGAGCCTCTTAAGAAGCGAAGAGCCAACACCTACCCTCTCAATGAGAAAGACTCATTTTGTACCATGTAACAAAACACTTCATACCATGACAAGTCAAACATTAACAAACAACTGCTATGATAAATATTAGGTTATTGTATTCTAGGTAAGTCTAGGTATTCTAGGTAGGTCTAATATGATCTTCCTCATTCAATACTAAACACACTTATGAGTGTGTGTGTGTATTACAGATATTATATAGAATACCTCATTCCCAATTGCTTTAATTTTTTCCAAAGCATCGAGAAACCATTTTTCCGCTGTTTTCCACCTAAAATAGAGGGGGGAAAAGTTGCAGTTTATTCAAAATTAGCATGTATAAACATTTTAAGAAAAATCTGAATATCTCTTTCCAGTAATATTAAAATGAAATGAGGTAAACTTCTGTAAACAGTTTTTTAAAAGTCAAATTTAAGTGAGATAAATGATTACTTTTATGGCATTAACATCACAAGAGTTCAAGATTTTAGGAGATACAGCATATTCTCAGTAATTAGGTTCTATAAAGGCACTGTTAACACTGCTTTAGCCAACACCAAACCACTGCTCCCAGTGGAAAAACTACAATCCCCTGCTCACATGCTCACCAACTGTTCAATGGATCTGGTTTCACATGTGCTTCTGTTTGGCAACACCTCACTTGACGTATATTGTTGGTCTGTTAACACTGAACTCACAGCCAAAAGCACTGTAACTGATGCCTGAACAAAGCTTATCTAACACCTGTATTCTGACCAAGGCATATCGCAGCCTTCCTGAGCTTAGGACACTAGACAGCACTTTGGCATTCCGCTTGGGGATCATTTTAAACTGTAAAATAGCCAACATAAAGCACAAAAAAGGGAAAAGGGCATAAAATAGACTATAAATAAATTGACTGTACATGAAATTGTTACTGAAGATTATTTTAAAAGGCTCCAAACTCTGTTATAAATATTACATAATCGAATTTTTAGAATACACACAAATGCCACAAAAACACTACAGTAGTACTAATTTACTGCTTTAAAATTTAAGTATAGTTCAGTGCAAAGGACTACAGATAGTCCCCTCTTTGAGTACGACACTGAATTGCTTATTCTATAAATATCCAAGACTACGGTAAGCCTCAACTACTGACCAGGAAACTCAGAGACTGGGCCATTCTAATCGGCTTAATTTTTGGATTATCTGCAAAGGAAACATTTTTGTTCCAAAATTGTAAGAAATCTTTCTCAAATGTATGAATCCAATTCCTAGTCAACAAAGAGACGACTAGGGATTCTGCAGTGCCTCCAGGCCACCCTGAGGGGTCCAGTGACTTAACAGAGTTGGCAACAACTGTCCAGTCCAGGACCTAAGAGCTTGTGACAGCCCACAGCACAGGGGACCAAAACCCAGGTTTAGTATTTTTAAAGAATTCCAAGATAACACGCGCTATTTTCGTTTTTTACCTGTTCGCCTCCTTCTCCTAAAATGAAATGTCTATGAAGAGCCACTCTGATGGGCTAAACTCTGGTGACTGAGGTTTTGCTCTCTGTACAAAAAGGAAACAGAGGGGCCTCTGGCCTTTCAGTACTTACTCTCCATTTTGAAATGCGACCACGCCAACCTCATGCATAACAAAAGGGTCTTCTGGTGCGATGCTTAGAGCTTGGCCAAAGAATCTTTCGGCCAATTTTGAGTTATTGGTCAATCCATATTCTAATCCAATATAAAGCATTGGCAAATGACACCTAAAAATATTGGAAAATTTCACATATTCAACACTCAAAACTTTATAGTTCAGCAGATTTCAAATCCTGTCTGCAAAATAATTTTAACATAGCCAAAAATAGAGCGCTTACTTGTTTTCTGACACTTCATTTACTAACATTTAATGAATATCTAATAGGCTCTTAGACTACTCAGCCGCCACTCCTAAAATCTACCAGCAACCTATTCACCCTTACTTTTCATTATTCTACAGTAAAGAGACGAAACAAAACCCCTGCAAAGCAGAAGGGCAGGCCCCACTGTGCCAGCACCCAGGCCCAGCCAAGACCGCCTTCCTCCCTCACTGACTCAGCAACACAGACCCTCAAGGCTGTGCTCAATTCCACTTGCCTCTATGCAGCTGCTTCGGACTTCCAGCTAGACCAACCCCCACCCCTCGTGTGAGTCTCCACTAACGGTTATTATCAGTTCTATGCTGCAGAGCTCTGAATTATGTCATGTGTATTCTACTCTCATACCCTCTGAAAACAGTTGTAGGCAGAGTAACTAGTTTTAATTGAATTTCCATCTCTTCACCCTGTCAGACCAGTGATCACAGTAAGATAACCTCTCCCCAAAGATGGATCTGACAATGTCAGTGAATACTGACTGCCTGGCTGGGAGGTGCCCGGGCTCTAATCTAGAATCATGACTGAAGTTACAACTGCAGCATCTACAGAAGGGTCATGAAGAACCTTTATGGATGTACCTGGAGGAAATATGAAATGCACAGGAAGGAGCTCCAAAAACCTATTCCTCGGGCTTCCCTGGTGGTGCAGTGGTTGAGAGTCCGCCTGCCGATGCAGGGGACACGGGTTCGCGCCCCGGTCCAGGAAGATCCCACATGCCGTGGAGCGGCTGGGCCCGTGAGCCATGGCCGCTGAGCCTGCGCGTCCGGAGCCTGCGCTCCGCAACGGGAGAGGCCACAACAGTGAGAGGCCCGCGAACCGCAAGAAAAAAAAAAAAAAAAATCTATTCCTCCATAGGAGCAGCAAGAACACTGCCAACAATTGTCAAAATAAACATTTCTAGAACTTTGCAAGTTAACCAAAGGCTTACAACAATCTGAGGGGTATTTATTCTAGAAAAACAGCTGAATCTCAGTAAGAACAGCAAACTCTATGACATTTAACTTGTCTGATTCCCATCTCCCTTTCCCCAGCACCACATTAGCCTAGAAAATCAGCAGTCTGACAGCCACTGGAGGGGACAAAAATTAGTTTGGAGCTTCTGAAATACCCCACAGAGACCTGTCACTATTTGACATATCTAGCAGCTCCCTGGAAAAGCCCCATTCACAGCTGTCTTATTTGACCTGACTCAGAGCTCATGCAGAGAAATGTCTACCCCCAAGGCATTTGTTGAAAACAATGTTTAACATTAACCTGAGGCAGCTACACCAGAAGGCCACACACAGGACCATATGCACACACAGGAAAGGCTGGAGAAGGCCCTAATCTCTCATCTCTGGATGCCCCTGAGGCTCAGTGCAAGCAGGAATTGAAGAGGGCTAAGGCAGAATTACCAACCATGGGAACACTGAAGACATGCCCCTATACATGTACAGGGTCCTTCAGAAAAGGGGGGGAAACTCGGCTCAAGATATGAAAAGAAGCCCTGAGCTAACTGAGCAGAGGCTTCACTGGCCTCAGATGACAAAGGACACAGACTTTACAAAATTTTTAAAAGCCCAGCAAAGTCACCAAACAGCCACAACAAATAGCAACAACAAACCCTGGGGTGGTGTAGGGTAAATGTGATTTCCAGAATTGCCACATTATATTACTTTAAACGTCCAGTTTCAACAAAAAATAAAGAGACATGGGAAGAAACAAGAAAGTATGGCAATACATAAGGGGATAAAAGCAGGCAATAGAAACTACCCTGGAGGAAGACCATACACTGGGCTTACTAGAAAAACACTTTAAATAAGCCATTTTAAATATCCAAAGAACTAAAGGAAATTATGTCTAGAAAACTAAACTATGAGAACAATGCCTCACCCAACAGAACAACAAAAGGTAAAAATTATAACAAACGATCAGAAAACCTGGAGTTGAAAAACAAAATAAATAAAAAATTCACTAGAAGGGTTCATCAGCAGTTTGAACAGGCAGAGGAAATCATCGAACATGAATAAGGTCAAATGAGATTACCCAGTCTGAGGAACAGAAAGATAAAAGAATGGCAGAAAACAACAGTCGCATCGAGTTGGGAGACACCACCAAGCATCCCAACATGTGTGTAAAGAGAGCCCTGGAGGCGAAGGGAGAAAGTAAGGGGTAAAGAAAATATCTGACACCAAAGAACACGTAGGCCAAACACACCCCAAAGCTCAGAAAACTCCCAAGTAATCCCCACCTAGACAAACCATAGTCAAACCACTGGAAAACACTAAATAAATATGTAGATAAACATCTTTAAAGCAGTGACAAAATATAACACATGAGATCCCTGATCACCTGACTTCTAACCAAATACCCGGAGGCCAAGAAAGCAATGGATGACACTCAAAATACTGAAAGAAAAAGGACAACCAAGAATTTTATATCCAGCAAAACTATCCCTTGAAAATGAAGGTGAAATTAAGACATTTTCAGGGACACAAAAACTGAGAAATTTTGTTGCAGAATCACCTTACAAGAAATACTGAAGGAAGTTCTTAAGGGTGAAAGAAGTGACCCCAGACAGTAATTCAAATCCACATGAAAAACACAGTACCAGTAGAAGTGATTACATTTCATCTTTCTTCTCTTGACTGACTTAGAAAGCAATTGTGTGAAACAGTGTGATTAGGCCTAATGTATGTAGAAATGTAATGTTTACCACTAACGGCACAAAGGAAGTGGCAGGAGCAAAGCTGTACTGGGGTAAGGAAGCGACACCAGACAGTATCTCAAATCCACAAGGACAAATGAAGAGAACTTGAAATGGTAAAAAAGGTCAACATAACAAACGACATAAATATACACCTGCTTGCGTTTCTTCTCACAGCTTCTTTGAAAAACAACATTACATGCGGAAATAATCATAACAACGTATAACTGAGAGAACTTGTTGTTAGCAGACCTGCCCAACAAGAAATACTAGTAGGAGTCCTCAATCTGAAATGAAAGGACACAAGATAGTAACCCAAATCCACAGGAAAAAATAGAGTTTAGGCAAAGTAACCACATAGGTTAGGATAAGGCAGTACCAATGCATTTTTGTCTGCAACCCTTCTTCTACTTGCTCTACTGAAATTGAGTTGGTGCCGTAAAGTAAGAATTACATTTGGTTTTCGTCTCTGGTTGCTGGCACAGGGCTCCTGAGAGCCCTGGGATTTCCTGAGTGAGAGGAGCATCTTTTGTTAATGAGCCCCTTCTGAACACACCCAATTTATGCTACTGGGGTGACTCAGAGTGGGGCTGGTTACCAGGAAGACCAAGTGATGAGAGGACTGGAACTTTCAGGTCCACTCACAGACCTCCTGGAAGGAAGGCTGCAGTCTAAGCTCTATAAAAACTCTTGAACAGTTAGCTTCAGAAGAATTCCGGGTTGGTGAACATACTGAGGTGCTGGGAGGGTGGTGCCCAGAGAAGGAATGGAGGCTCCACGCACTCCCACTCACGTACCCTGCCCTATGTATCTCTTCCATTTGGCTCTTCCTGAGTTGTATCATTTATAATAAGCAAAATGCTTTCCTGAATTCTATGAGTCGTTTTGGAAAATGATCAAACCTTAGGAGGGGGTTGCGGGAACCCCTGGTTTGCGGCCAGTGAGAAGTACAAGTGACCCAGGACTTGCGATTGGCATCTGGAGTGGGGAGGGGCAGTCTTGTGGGACTGGGCCCTTAAGCTGTGAGGTCTGCACTAACGCTGGGTAGTTAGTGTCAGAACTGAATGGACTTGTAGGACCCAGCTGGTGTCTGGAGAAGCAGAGAACTGGTTGTTAGTGTTGGAAAGTACCCCAGTCAGTATTAATCCAAACTAGATTGGATAAAAGCTGTTCTGGTGAAAAAGTGAAACTGAGAGAAAAATGTTTATCTTGATGAGCTGATTTGAAAATTTAATTAGAAAAGTGTCAGACTGGGAAACATTAATCATGTCATTAATTATCATTGGTTTTGACTCTTAGCTAGTAACTAACTAATAACTAGTAATAACTGTTCCTGGGCTTGTGAGCACCCAGAGTAGCAAAATGAAATTAGCAGACTAGCATTTCCTCATAAGAAACAACCCACGGGAAGTTATTATTTGCTGCCAGTTCACCAGATTGATGGATCAGGGGTATGGGCAGACACTGGAGCCAAGCTTCAGCAGAGCACTGGAAAGGGTCTCGCATGTCTTGGTGAATAGGATGGACTGGGTACGAGGACCGTTTAGATGGATCAGTAACTGGCTGAACAACTTTAATCTGGAGGATTACTCTAGTAATATGTTAGTATCATGGACTTATGGACTGAATGTATGTCTGCCCCCAAATTCGTATGTTACACCCTAACCCCCAGTGACTATATTCGGAGAGAGGGCCTGTGAGGAAATAATAAAGGTTATGTGAGGGCATGAAGGTGAGGCCCTAATATGGCAGGGCTGGTGCCCTTGTACGAGACACTAGACCTAGCTCTCTGCCCTGTGAGGACACAGTGAGAAGGCAGCCGGGAAGAGCCCCCCCCCCCCCCCCCCCCGGAACCCAGTCAGCCAGCCGGCCAGCCAGCCTTAGAACCGGGAGAAAATAAACTGCTTCTGTTTAAACCCCCCAGTGTATGGCGTTTTGTTATGACACCCTGAGCTGACTAACGCAGTCAGGGAGCTACATCTTTTACAATATTTTCATGGACAGCTAGTTAGATATCAAAGTCATACATATCAAATTTAACATAACTAAAAAAGCTGGGGGCCATAAATAATATAGATGCAGGACTGGGTGCCAAAATGAGTCTGACAGTCTGGAAAGGTAAAGCAAACCTAACCAGATGAAATTCAATCAGGCAAGTTAAGGCAGCTAACTTTCACTGAGTGCTTTCTATGTGTCGGAAACTGGAATTACCTCAGCTATCCCTCACAGCAAGCCTAGGTGTTAAGTGTTGCCATGATTCCTATTCTTCAAGAGGCACACAGCTGGCCAAGATCACCAGGCAGTCTGGCTCCAGACCAGCCCTCTGCACCCCGGCACTCCCACTACCTCTCCACGCAGAGGTGGGGCGGCAGACAGCAGAAGCAGCCCGCACAAGAGAACGAGGCACAGTAAAACCGATGGCAAATCCAAAGAGTCAACAGGAACAACAGCAATTCTCTGCTCCCCAAAGTACCGTATGCTCTCAGGGCACACCGGCTACTGCCAACACATCTAACACTGACATAAATCTACAACACCGGCAAACTCAGTCCTGAACTGAGTAATGAGCTGAGCCACATAAATACCTTCTGGACATAAGTAGGATATAAATAATAACTTTGCTCACGAATACTTTCATTCTTATATGAGCATGTGAAAAACAGCTTCCACCCTATCCTGTTCCCTTAGCCTAACTTGTTAGTCCCCTTTTGTATTGGTTAAGGTAAACTGCTAGGCAAAATCACTACACCAGCTTCTTTCCCTCTCACTTCCACAGTTATTTCACAGTCATAAGCTACTAACATGATACATTATTCTTTTGTTTAGTTTAACAGCCAAATGGCAGAGATAGTAATAACAAGATTTCGCTTTGCTTAAGCGCCCTGCTCTGCGCACCCTTTCATCAGCTGTGCTGCCGTGAAGTAAGCAGCCATCGCTTGGTCATGCTCACTCTCCACTGCGAACGAATGCCCGTAAGCGATCCACGCCGGCCCGTAGGTCTTCTCCAGCGTCGTAGCTTTGCTAAAACAAGAGATTTCATTCGAGTGTGTAATATTTATTCTTAAATTGTTAGGTTAATTTTATGTAAGTTCATGGTTTCAAGGACATCAGAATTAATGAATGAGTTGTCAACATATTAAACACTAATGTAACATTTATGTTAATTCACTTGAAATAAAATGTTTAATAGTACAAGCAAATTTGTAAGTAATTTTAGGAGAGGTCCACAACTTCTTAGGTACTATAGTGGAGCCCATTAGCTTTCTGTATAGAATTTACAAATATTACTTAATCCAGGAGCTTCATTTCAAAACCTAGTAGCTAAACGGTGGTAGCAGCAAACACTTAAGGAAGTGTGCCTTATATGCACCACCTAGTCCTCATAAGCTTCAGGATGAATGACTATTTGTATTCTAACGACAAGTACACTGAGGCTGGGAAGATTAAGTGACGTCCTACAGATGACTAAGAGATTCATGCTGGGTCTGTGGACTGGACTATTTACATAGTCTTAAATAGTCTTCAACTAGGTGACCCACAATAATGAAGAGAACACATCACAAAACAAACATAGAAAATACAAAAGGTGAGATGCCCACTTCTTAGCATTTTACTTTCTAAGTTTTCTTTTACCCAAATGTTCCCTGTTTCACGTAGAATTCATCGCTGAATAAGCACACTAAGTGAGAGAAGCACAGTCAAAGGAACCATTACAGCACGAGGCGCGCCGCTCCCGAAAAGAACACAAGCGCCCTTCTTCTAAAACGCCTAGCGGCCCACTCATCAGAGAGCTCGCCCTAACGCTCTCCTAGAGCAGGGTCCTCTCCTGCCATCTCAGCAATTTTCCTAACAATGCTGACATACGACTACATCATTCCCATTTTCACAGAAGAAAGGGAAGGTAGGAGAAATGAACTCTCCCAAGGAGTTATAGCTAGTAAGTGGCAGAATCTGGATTAGAATTCAAGTCTGTGTCCAAAGTTTATGAACTTCACCACAGATCCATTTTCTATTTCGTTCACATGGAGGAAGTCACAGGTATTATTAGACATATTTCTGTACTTGTGTAATTGAATAGCACTGGTTAAGTAGTTTGATTGGGCTGCATGGAGCTCCTCAAGCTAAAACCACAGCAGATCCTTACATAAACCAGTTCACTATGCCAAGAGTTCTGTTTTATAGTCACATTTAGTGACCCTAACCTCACATAAAGTGTCATGTAATTTCACAACTATTAACAAAAGAAGTCCTAAGAGTAAGAGGTTAATAGTATCTCTATAAGTAAAAAGACTTTCGAAATACTTTGTATTATTCCCTATTTTTTCGTATTTATTCTCATTTATAAATAAAAGTTTAAATACATCATAAGCTCCTTGAGGACAAGGTCTATACCACTGACTACTTTTATCTCCCCTCATGGCATCTTATGAAGAGCAGGGTAAATAATGGACACAACTGAATGGAATCTGAAGAAAACCTTTATTCTTTCATACTGCTTTTAAAAGTACTCCTAATTACTGCATTAAAGCAGATGACCAAGAAATTACTTCCTGTAGGTTCACTACAGAGGGAGGAAGACAGTAAGTTCATACCTGAGATATCTTCTGGCATGTTCATTTTTATGACCGACCATGAGATAATAGCACCCCACTGCAAACCAAGACACCTAAAAAGTTTAAAACGTACCATGACCAAAGACGCTTAACCTTGAACCGGGAATCTGTAACAAGTCAGAGGTCCCAGCATATACTCTAGTTCAAGTCAGAAACGTCGCTGAGACAGGCTGTCTACTAAGGGTCCTGGGTGACACGAGGCCAGACTCTCTACAGCTCTTGCTCCAGGTGCTTCCCATTGCACCCCTGCAGCATCTGAATCTCTTCCTACGGCAAAGTCAGCCTGAGTCCCAGCCTCCCACCTGCACTGTGTCCTCCCCACCCCACCTTGGTTCTACAGATTCCACCTCTTCAGCTGACTTCTCTTGCACTGGTTTCGCCTCTTTATAAATTGTTTTCACACTGGTCTGGGGTGCAGATTCTTGTCTGAGACTTAAACCCTGACCCCTGACTTTTGTCTTTAAGGACATGGTTCCTGATTCCATTTTCAATTTCTAGGTCTTCATTCTGATCCATGGCAGTTTGGAAGACACAATGATTCAATTCAGTGCATAATTCAGTAAGTTATCATACATGTAATGTGAGAAAGCTACCAAGCAGTTATTAGCATTGCTTATGAGAGGTATGAGTATGACTTTCACTTTCAATATTTAATTTTTCTGTATGTTAGCTATTTCAAAATAATATGCATATACAATTTCTGTAATCATAAAAAATAAAGATTTTTAAGTTATATACTAAAAAAAATATACTTTCATGAATTGAAAAAGTGAATGCTGCTTCTAATTATCATAAGCACTAGGAGATTCTGCTCCAACACCTTAAAATAAAACATTATTTGCTTGAATTTAAATTTAGCCTCTGTCTAAACACCTGTTAAGTATTTTCTTAAAGTTCAGGTAAGAAAAAAGACACTATAAGGGAAAAAGTTTATATTTACTTACAGGATTACTAGGATATAAATCCACCAATTTATGAGAAAGATAGAAAAGTTCTACATTAGAAAAAAAGAAAAAAAAAGAATAAAATTATTCACAGCAAATGAACTTTAAGATATGAGTTTCCCCCAGTTACAGCTCTTCACAATCATATAAATCTTGTTCTCGCAGCAATGATTTCATACTTTTCTTTCTTCCTGGATACAAAATCCATTTACCTAATGCCATATAGAAACTCCACGGAGCAGATACTACAGCTGTTTCACGTACCCCCACCTCCAATCCCTCAGCCCACTCCAGGCCCTAAGTGGGCGCTGAGCGCTTATCGAGTGACTAGCAGCCTGGATGAGAGGCACACGACAAAGCACTCCACGTGCTTAAGAGGCTATTTCAAGGGGCCTCGCCTGTCTTGAAGCCCAGGTTTCTTACTCCACGGGCCTAGTACAGACCGTCTTGACCACCCACAGCCAATCTGGTTGACCAAAGCCTCCCGTTTATGGAACCAGCAAGATGATGTGCTCCTGGGTAACACAAAGTCCCGGCATGTCACGACGACTCTCCTAGGGCTCAACAGCCCAGGGCGGCTAGAGAGCCTGCAATTCCAGCAAACTCCCCGGAGGCGCGATGCTGCTGGCCCACAGGCCATGCCTGGAGCAGCAGGGGCCCAGAGCTGGGGTGCCTGGCTAGTTTTCCTCCTGACCGAGCTGACGAGTCAGTTTAGAAGATTTAAGGGCAAATACAGTCCAAACCCTGTAAATGTTCCCAGAATATGGAAAATGTGAGCAAAAACTCTGCCCCCTTCCCGTTTCTAAACAGCTACTGACTCCTGCCATACCAGCTTTCTTATGGATTTTACAAGAAAAAGGGAAAAGGCACACCTGGCACCCAATGCTCTAAAGCTAGTACACCTTGGAGCACAAATTACATTTGAGAAAAGGAAGCAGGAATTAGGGATATAGAAACAGTGTGCTCTGCTGGGATAACAGAAGAGACTGCTGGTTACTTGGATAAGCATTTCCTCCCCCAGTTGTTAACCTGCAATCTGAATTGTCCAGGATTTGTGAGACAGAATTTCCAGAGCTACGGAATATTTTTTGTCTTAAAAATTATTATTTTAATTTAAAGAAATTCTTACCATTTGCTTTATTCAGCTCCACAAGTGTCCCTATATGTACAGGTAAACAATTTGCATGGAAAGGATCTTTTTCCATTACTCTGAAAGTTAAAGAAACACACTATGTACATACGTACAAACAGTATGTAACAGCGCTCACTGCAATTAGCTATGCCTATCCAAACAGTCATTACCACATTACATACAATACTGTGGGCTAGAATACATTTTTACTTTAACTCCATTATCTTCAGACTTGTTCAGTTAAGGCAATGATTAAGTTTTAAATGAAAGGGAAAAATCCTGATTTATTCAGAATCAATAAAAATAAACATCACCACATACATGTACTTTAAGCTAACAGAACTGTACCACATAAAATAAGTGGCCTCATGATTTAGAAGGATCAAAAATAATACGAACTAGTAAATGAATCCTAACTACCTGTCAATTACAATTTTAGTGAATTCAAGGGTTTTAAGCAACCCGGAAGATCCATTAAAAACAGTACATGTAAAGGACAGGTGTGAACTATGCACATGGAAAGACTGGTGCTGGGGGAGGAGGCCTGGCCAGTTAGTGAGCCTGACTCCCAGTACCTATAGGATTTTATCAGCCTCTGCTTTAAGAAAGAACGGACTTTATAAAACCATGTGCCAGACGGTATTCTCAAACTTGCAAATTATCTCCTGGGAGGGACAGGATACTCCCGAGTTAATAGAATAAAGCAACAAATGTGCATACACCTGTGTCAGTATATTGCTCTTTTGAGATGACACGCCCCCCCACTCCCACCCCCCTGTACTCTGCAAATGGAAAAGGCAGCTTAAATGATCATCCATCAGTTTGACATTATTCAGAAAGCAGGTCCCACATATTTCTCATGTAAAATGGACTAAACTCTACGTTCCTGCACAAAAATAAGTGGATGTACTTACACAGAAGTCAGCTTGTAGCACATTTTAAAATCACAGTTATAATAATGTCTTTCAGCTAAAGACACGACCACATCCAGATTCTCCTGCAAACCATCTACAGACTCGGGGATGACAGTTTCACTAGGTTTATTATACTGAAACAGAGAAATGCAAACATGACTCAGTGTGCAGCACCGAATCCAAAGGCAGACTCAACGTGGCCCGAGTGTTTCAAGGTTTAACACAATGACACCTGTGAGATGCTCGAAACTTTTCTAACTTCAAGTATCACCAGTACTCCTCTCAGCAAGTCTAATTCTCTTCTCAATTTTATCACAGAATTCCATGGTAGGAAGTATTTTACAAAATAGTAGTTTAGGAAGCATGAGGAAAAAATCCTCATTTTCACACATCATTGATTATCTGATAGTTCAATCTTTTAAAAGTATGAGTTGTTCCCGGGAGGAAGACAGATATTTTGGGAAGCTTTTTCAGGAATCATATCATATATTTTAAATAATCTAAATCTGTCCTTGCAAATGTGCTAAACTGATAAAAATTAATTTCTAAATTCTTAACCTGTGAAAGAATAGAGGACAAATTTAATGAAATAAGATGCTTATACAAAGCAAATACTAACTTTGTGTTTTTACTTACCTTTTTCAATTTGTTCTCAAATAGAAAACGTAGCAATTCCTGTTCTTCAGTACAGAGCTTGCTAAGAGGTAGTGATTCAAGAAGTTCTTTTTCTAAAAAATGTTGAGAAAAAAGGAACGTCCTCACAGTATTTATGGGGAAGAAAAATCAGCAATGAAAAATATTCTTCTATAGTTCTTGGTTTAAGTAAATTGAGCTCAAAAGAGAAAATAACAAGATAGAATGAACTGGAGAAAACTAAGACAGTGGTTCCAGACCCAGGTAATAAGAATCACCTTGAGGGCTCTGCATGAGCCTGCCAGGCAATTCTAGTCATCACCAGACTTAAGAACCACCAAGCCGCTTACCCACCCTCAGCACTACGGACACTGTGGGGACAATTCTCTGCTGTGCTGGCTGCCCTACGCACTGTAGGATGTGTGCAGGACCTCTGGCCTCTACCCACTAGAAGCCAGCAGCAACCGCCCACGCCCCACCCACCTGCAAGCTGTGACAATGAAACTCTGCCCAGACACCGCCAAATGTCCTCTAGGGGGGCAAAATCACCCTGGCTGAAAACCACGCATTAGGCTAAAATGTCTGAATGCCATTAATACAACATCTCCACTTTCTGTTTCTCTTGTTTATCCACCTCACACCACTGGCAACATACTAGGTCAATGGTTCTCAGCCCTCGATGGATCTCAGGATCATCTGGGAGCTGTAAACCATCTGATGCCAGGGCCCCACCACCAGATTCTGATTCCACTGGTCTGGAGTTAGGACCTGCACAATGATGTTTTTAAAACTCCTGGGGGTTTAAAGAGCAGCCATGTTGGAAATTACTGAATCAGATCCTGATTCTTTACAACTTTAAATCACTCATCACATCACAATCCCTGAAGATTCTGACTGCAAGGAGCACCACACAATATTGTATTTTGCAACGTGCTTCATGTTTGAAGATGTGAAGGAAGTTTAAACCTGTACATAATAGCCTGCTCTTGATTCTATAGATTTCAGAAAAAAAAAAAAATCGAAACAGTATTAATTGTGCTAAACATAAAAACACCTGGGTCTCCAAACCTTCTTGGGCTGTCAACATGTGGTGTGACGTTAAAAGATCAAATGCTTCAAAGCAGTAGACGTCAAGCTTCAAAGCTTCTTTATAGCTGTAAGTAGCGAGGGTTCGGTTATCTAGAGCATCATAGATTTTTCCTCGTAAAAGACAAATAGAACTCTTTATCTGTTGGAAAAATGATGAGTGACATACTAAGTCAGCACTACTGAAATTAATTTTTTATCAAAAATCATATATTGTCTGAAGGCTAAGACCTTTTCTTTTTACATCTAAAAGGATGTGCTCCATCCAATGTCAGACACAATATAAATTAATAGAAACATAAAAGCAAAGTAAAACTTCTCTCATCTATGTTCCTTAGGCTCTCCTCACTTCAACAAACCTTTATAACTAGCTTACACGTTACTGCTACTTTGTTCATTACTTGTTCTGTCTCAAATAGGGTAATGATTTAGAGACAGCATACAGAGCATACGTATATTAAATCAAACACGAAGACCGTTTGATAGGTAGATCTCAATGAACGAACCTTAGTAAATATTAGAAAACCGGCAGCAATGCAGCACAGGGGTTAGGAGCGTGGCCTTTGGGAACTGGACAGACCTGAGCTCAAATCCCAGCTGTGACACTTACGAGTGACCCTGGACAATGCTCTAACCTCTCGTGACTCAGTTTCCTCCCCTCATCTAACTCACAGGCTCTGTAAGGATCAGAGGTGGTACCATCGGTAGCCAGCACATGGTAAGCTGCTCACACAGCAGCCACCTCACTACTACCATTAACGGGAGGATGCAGAAATCTGATTTATGTTCCAGATTCTGAACCTCAAAAAACAAATAAGTGAGCTTAAAGATGGTCCAGAGATGCAGCTAAAATTGGTAATGGGGACTTCCCTGGTGGCACAGTGGTTAAGAATCCGCCTGCCAATGCAGGGGACACGGGTTCGAGCCCTGGTCCGGGAAGATCCCACATGCCACGGAGCAAACTAAGCCCGTGCGCCACAACTACTGAGCCTGTGCTCAAGAGCCCGAGAGCCACAATTACTGAAGCCCTCGCGCCTAGAGCCCATGCTCCGCAACAAGAGAAGTCACCGCAATGAGAGGCCCGTGCACCGCAACCAAGTGTAGCCCCCGCTCGCCACAACTAGAGAAAGCCTGCACGCAGCAACGAAGACCCAATGCAGCCAAAAATAAACAAACAAATAAATAAATAAAAATTGCCGTCTCTCAAACCACTAAAAAAATAAATAAATAAAATTGGTAATGGGATTCATCATAAAATCACAATTCAAAAATAGTAGAGGGCATTATGAGAGAATCTTAGACCTGTGCAGTATCTATGAGTTATTAAAAAAAGTAAACTCATAAAATAAATGCATTACAAATAAATCATGCATTTCTTAGCAGTTAATGGATAAGAGGTCCAAGAATAATGATAATCCTCAACTCCCTCATAAATGTATTTCTTCACAAAAAAATGTGCTTCTTAAAAAGAAAAAAAAACCTAATAATGTATAGTATTCCCACCTTCTTGAGATGAACAGTAGAGTAACCAAGTTCCTTCATAGACATGTTATAAAGAACAACTGGGAAATGGGGGATTGGTGGGTAACAGCTAAAGGGTACAGGGTTTCTCGCTGAAGTAAAAAAAAAAATGTTCTCAAACGGACTGTGGTAAGGGTTGTACAGCTCAGCGAATATATTAAAAACCGAGGTACTATGCACTTCAAATGCATGAATTGCATGCTATGTGAATTACATCTCAAGAAAGCTGTTAAAAAAAAGAAAAGAGTTAAGAGTCCAGATTAGCAATCTGACCGTGGATGGTATTTACCATGTTACATTGTATCAGTATAATCTCTGCCAGCAAGGAATTTGCAATTCTATGCAGGCATGAAGTATACAAACTGAAATACACAAAATAACATAAACAGTAACACCACACCACTCCCTGGAAAGAAACCATCTAAGGTAATCAAGGTTTCTTGGGGGTAAGTACAAAACACTGTTGAAATACAGTAAGAAGGGAAAATATTATTCCACCTGTGGGGAGGAGTTTAAGGTATCAAATGTAAGAAGAAAGAGCTTAAGTCTGCCTATTTCAGATTCAAGCATCTGAGGACACAATTACAACTTCTAACTGATGGCTCAGAAATGTCTCAGAATCTTCTTGGGTTGTGAAAATTAAGTAAGTTGGCAATCAAACTACTTTAACATGATTGTACTCAAGTAAAAGAAGGTGATTTACATTTGCCCTACCACGTGGGCAATTCTTCCTGATGTTACGGAAGCATGGTTATTACAGCGTTACTCACTGAGGACTGTGACATTTCCCAGTCACTGGAGGGGTCTTTCAAGCTACTTTCATCCTTCAAGCATTTCCCAAACAGTCTTTTGCTGATCGGCTCCTCCAGATCAAGAATGTCAAGAGCCTGCTGGTGTTCTTTTGCAGCAAACTACAGAAAACAGAAATAGCGTTTGTCAACCATGACTTCTGACGCTAGATACACACACAATCACAGTAGATTTTAAAAGGGTAATAAATATTACACCCACTCATTACTTAAATTTAAAATGTCTAAAGTTGAATTTTCTTCATGCATATGAGCTTTTAGTAAATGGAGAGTCAGTATTTTGAATTCTCACACTCATGGGAGGGATGTGTAACATTCACATCATTAAACCTTTATCGAATAAAACAAACTGAGAGCACACTTACATGGCATCTAGCTGCAAGGTAGCGACATGCTTCATACAACTAGGAAAGAAATTAATCTATTAAAAAAGTGATCAAGATAATATGCATCTTCAATCAAAAAACTATAACCACGAAGTGAAGAAAGCCGTTTTCATAATTCCTCTTTTACTCTCGCAGAGAAAAAAAAACAGTCTTTTTAACCCATATTCATCATGAACCTACTGTTTACCAGTCACCAAGGATTCAAAAAGGAATAGGGACCTGCCCTCAAGGAGGTTGTGGCAGGGGAGACATAAACACAGCACAGAGTTTCTTTCATAAACTATGAAAGAATCGCATAAAAAATACTAACCAGTTGAATAAGAAAACATCTCCAGGGGAGAGGGTAACTTAGGAGTTGGTCAGCATTCCAGCACTGAGTCTGAATAACTGTCACACACCTAAGGAACTGCAAGCAGTCAGCATGACTGGATACACATTCCATGCACTGATGGTGGTGCTGGGTCAGACACAGACTGGAGAGAAATCAAGAAGCACCTGGGGTGCCTATGAATGCATCTGACTTTATCCTGTAGGCAATAGGAAATCACTGAGTTACACTGTGAGTGATGTGATCAGATCTGTTTTAGGAAGACCACCCTCTGACAGTTTAAAAGATGAACTGGAGACAAGGAAGGTGGGGTGTGGGAAAGATGTTACTGGAGAAAAGAGAAAGGAGAGAGGCTAAAACAACAAAACAGACAAATTACAGGCCTGACACGTATGAATGGTAATGAGATAGAAAGGACTATCCATACTTTCAGAGCTATTTAGGAAACAGAATTTTCAAAACTTAGTGACTAGATGGGGGGGTGGGAAAAGGGAAAAACAAAGTGACCGAGATTAGGAATATGAAATTTTCTCTTGGACTTCCCTGGTGGTCCAGTGGTTAAGACTCTGCGCTTCTAATGCAGGGGGCGCGGGTTCAATCCCTGGTCAGGGAACTAAGATCCCTTATGCCGTGCGGCACGGCCAAAGAAAAAATAAACGTACACAAGAAATTTTCTCTTTACATTTAATATGAAAAATTGAATCCTTAAAAAATTTTGACATAAGAAGAACATATACCTAAAATACTAATCTAATAACATTTTTAAAAAGCTTTAAGGTTCATACAATCACTTACTTTGTCCAGTTTTCGTGACCGAAGTGCATGAGCTGCTCTATGATACTGGGCTGTCAGGTAAAGACACTGAGCCAACCAGTAAATGTCCTGGGGTTCCTCTGGAGGGAAAATTACGTAAATGGTCAGAGGTGCAAGGTAAAGTAGAAAGTTTTTTAAGGATAGAGAAATCAGAAAAAAAAATCAGAATCTGTCACTTACCATGAGAGAGTGAGGCTACTTTATCTGCCCAAAATAGAGCACTCTGATACTGCTGCTGTATCCAAAAACAAACAAAAAAGTGGTAATTGCCCTGTTACTTCAATAGCTTTACACAGATAGGTATTGTTAGAATGCTATATAATAAATCAACATCTCAGTACAATAATTTTTACGTGTAGTAAAGGGTCTATCAGTCATATCTCTATCTTATACCTCAAGTAGGTGAGTTTTAGTTCAATGGTGCAATAAAAATATTATTGGAATACCTTTGATATATACAGTTGAAGAAGGTAGTTTTTTTTAACTTATACATTGCAAAATTGTATCAGCAGGTGTCTAAAGAAGTAGATAACTTAAGTGATCATTTTGCAACATCTAGCCATTAGTAAGGTTCTCAGTCTTTGCCTCAGTCCTCCCGGATGCAAACCGATGCAAACCAGCAACTCTGTTGCCAGTCAATTTGGGAGGAGGAATGCTTCTGGGACGGTTACAAATCTGCTCAATATTAGTGCCTGGAGGGTGGAACCAGGCCTGTCTCCTTCCTCACTGCATCCCCAGAGCCAGAGAAAAAATGCGCAGGAAGCATTTATTCAATTCAGCTGACTTACGGCAAAGCAAAATACAGCCCTTCAGCGTGCTGCCAAACATTCAGCTGCTACATTTCACATCGAACAGTTCACCGTGAACACGCTTTTCTCTCCCCTTCTTGGTTTCCAATTTACTGGGAGAGCATACATTTTAGAAAAACTAAGTGACATCGCAGATTAAACTGATGCTGCTGATTCTGGAAACATTTCTTTCCCTTAAACACTGTTTGCTGTTCATTCAAGAGGAGTACGGGGAATGAAAGTGTAGTTAACAGGAACTTTTTAAAGTACTGATTTTGAGACTACAGATTTGTTTTTATATTTATTCAGTTAAATTCGGCCAAATAAAAATGACAACTAAACTTTTCAAAAATTTTCTATTAGCTAGCTAAATTCAAAGGCCACCCCGCAACTTTCATCCTAAAATAATCCTTCAACTTCCACCTAGCACGAAGTATGTACTGAGCACCTCTGTGTCCGGGGTGGGCCGGCTGCGGAGCGGGGCTTGAACACGTGTAAGGCTCGTCGCGCGCATTAGTGGCTTCACGCTCAGCACAGGGCGGGGGGCTCGACCCCTCCCTTCGGGGGCTCTACCACGAACCAAAGCCCAGGCCCTTAAGACCGCGCGCCGCCAAGACCCCGACAGCAGCCGCCCCTGCTGCCTCCCGAGCCCCGGCCCGCGCTCCCCGGATCGGGCCGCCCACCTGGTCCAGGTACTGCCGGACGCGCTTCCGCAGCCGCTCCAGGTTCATGGCTGCGTGGCCGGGGTCCGGCGTGCACCCTCCCTCCTGCTGCCCGCCGGGCAGACCCGGCCCCCGCGCCGCCACAGCCCCAAGCCCCAAGCCCGGGACCAACCCCACCCGGCCGCGCGCGCCGCCCGGAAACTTCCGCTCCCGGCCCGGCCCCGCCCCGGAAGTCCTCCGCAACCGCGTCCCTCCTGGCGACGGAAACGGGCTGCGCGCCGTTAGTGCCGAGGCTCTCTCTTGGCCCTCGGGTGGCCGGGGTTCTCGTGCGGCCGTGGACGCCTTTCCTCTGCAACTCAAGCCGCCGCGGACGCGCAGCCAATGACGTGTCCGTGCGCGATTCGCTGATTAGCTCGTTCGGAGGCGGGAGCTTGGCAGCTACGCCCCGCGGGTTCCGTGGTTCCAAGTGTGACTCGCATTTCCCGTGTAAAAACGGCGGTAACCAACCCAGAGGCTGGTTGTGCGGACCGGTGGGTGCACACGCTGTCCCGGCACGTGATGTAGAAGTTCTGCCTGTGGTCGCCATGGCCAAGTGTCCCTTTCAGATTGTCTTTTGGCAAAACCCAAAGGCTCATTCCTTAACCTCAGGTAGAGGAACCTGTGATCAAAAACGAGTAAGAACTGGAAAAGCGGGTCTATTAAAACCTTGGATCCATACAGTGGAACATTATTCAGCAGCAACAGTGAATGAGCTGTTGACATATGTATGAACCTTGAGCTGTTGACACATGTATGAACCTTATGCTGAGGGAGAGAGTCCAACCGCAAAGGACCTCATGTTGTATGATTCCGTTGACAGATTCTCTCATTGACCAAAGTCGGCCCGGTCTCCCCGAACTTTTTTCAGCTAGGTCTGGCTTTTGGACTTCCATGTTCCTTTCTGCCTTGTCCAATTTTTGCAAGAATTCTGATGTCAGTTTAGCCAGAATCCCCCACCCTGTACCTTCCTTATCCACTGCAATCTCCCAGGTGATATCTGATCACCCCGGCCCACCTTCAGGGAGAATCCTCCGAACCCTGATGCTTCCTCTTAGCCACTTCCTCCTGGTGCGCCCCCACCCGGCTCCTTGGCTATACATTCCCACTTGCCTATGCTGCGTTCTGAGCTGACCGCGATCTCTCCCTCACTGCGGATTTCCATCTCAATGGTCCCTATAACTGTGTTGGTAGTTCTCCACCTTTGAATAAAATCTTACAGTGCTTTAACAAAGGTCATTTGAATATTTTTTTCTTTAACACCATTTAAATGAAATATCCAAAATAGGCAAGTCAATATAGACAGATAGTTGAGTAGTAGTTGTCAGGGGCTGGAGTGAGGGATGGGGTTGGGCGGATGACAAGTGACCGCTAAAAGGTCCGGGGCTTCTTTCAGGGTTATGACAATGCTCTAAAATGGATTGTAATGGTTGCTGCGTAGCTCCATGAATAAACTAAAAGCCACGAAGTCTACACTTTAAACTTTATGGTATGTGAAATATATCTCAATAAAGCTGTTAAAAACCCCTTTTTTGACAAGTTGAACGCAGAAAGAAACATCATTTGACAAATATGTTTCACTCGACTTAATCTGCACAACATGGTGCCAGCAGTTAGCTGTGCAAAGATGAAAAAGGTACGGCCCGAGGGCAGTCTCTGCACATGCAAAATGTTCAGTCTAGTAGAAGGAAACGTGTGCAAATATGTAAATGCAAAGACGCAAGACTCATGAAGGAGTGGAGCGACTAGCAGGGAACAGTCAGTACTACCCAAGTGAGAAATCAAGTGACATGTAAGCAATTGAAATGGAGATGACATAATCTGAACTTTTCCTTCCCCATAATGAAGTTCAACTTTTAAAATAAAGGCAATGCATTCTCATTACCTAAAAACAATTTAGTGTAGACAGGCAAACAGCAAATGAAGTCAAAAGACAAGCTAGGGAGAAATTTGAAATCTACCATAAGATGCTAATTTCCTTTAGATGTAATAAGCCAATATAAAGAGACTGATGGCTCAAGAGAAAAAAGGGGGTAAATGACATGAAACTACAGTTCATAGGAAAAGAAATGCAAGAGAATAATAAACATATGAAAGAAAGCTCAACTTCACTCATAATAAGAAAAATTAAAATAGTGAGGTATCACTTTATATACAGCAGCAAAGATCAAAAAGTTTGGCAACACTTTGTGGCAAGAGTAGGGGAAACAGGCCTCCTCATATATTGTTTTTGTGAGTGATGTTGATATATTCTCTATGGTGAACAAGTTGGCATGTCTTCCAAAACTAAACATGTATATACTCTGCCCTAACGCTTCCAATTCTGGGAAACCTCTCATAGAGATGCATATTGCATGTGTGGATAGTCCCCATATGGATAGTCATTACAACATTGTCTGCAAGAGCAAAAAATTAGGGACAATTTCACAACCCATCAGCTAGGAAACTGATAAAAGAAGCCACAGCATACTCACGTAGTGGAATACCATGCAGCTGTTTAAAAGAACAGGCAATTCTACATGTGGATATGGAAAAACCTCCAAGATATATTAAGGGGGAAAAAACAAGGGATAGGGAAGTGTTTATCATATGTGACCATTTGGGTAAAATAGAAAACTAAAGAATAGGTAGAAAGATCATTAAACTATCCCTGGGAGGACCAATTAGGCCATTGGCAACAGTGCAATGCCTCTGGGAGAAGTGCTGGAAGTTAAACGATGGTGGACGTGGGAGAGACTTTTCCCTGGGCATGCCTTTGAGCTTTTTGACTTTCAGACCATGTACTGTATTGCCTTTTAAAAATAGATACAACCTTTATCAATATAAAATCCTAGGAAAGAAAGAAAATGCAGAGAAGCCAAAAGAATATAAAGCTTCCCACAAAGATTCCGTGTACTCAAAAACTCTTCTCTCACTTCTTTTGTGAGTTGCCTGCCGTGTCCTTTTTCTATGCATACACATACACTGGATAATATTTTGAAACAGTCCCTTTAAATTTCTTCTCCTGTGTCTTTCCCTTTCCTTCTCTTCCTTTCCCACCCCTTCCATGCCAGCAGGTCATAATCAGCTCCATGCTCATTAACTTGGGGTAGGCATATGGCAGGCTATAGTTCAAGCCATATTCTCAATTGCTTCTTTCATTTAATGATATTATATATAATTATGTGTGCATTACCTCCTTAGATTTTGTCTTTTTCTGTCACTTAAGTTTCGCATGGATGCGCTCTATAAAAGATTCCCGTGATGACGGTGTGTACAGACTGTAGACGTTGCCCTGACCCGTCCCCCCTCTTCTCAAAAACTATCACTGTCAATTGTTGTGCATTTTCTTCTCTCCTTTCTGTGCTTTGAATGCACATATGCACATTTACAAATATATCTCTTTTCTTTTCTACAAAAATGAGGGATACAGTATGTGATTATTCTGAGAATTGCCTTGTTCACTGGTATACCTTGGAGAAGTTCCCAGTCAGAACCTGCTTTGTTCTTCCTGATGACTGAAAAACGTTTCACGTTCTATTCATCAGACTAGGCGGAGTGATGATGCTTTACAAACTAACACTTCAGGTCATACCTCAGTGGCTGTGGTGGTTGATTTTATGTATCAACTTGACTAGAGCACAGAATGCCGAGATCTCTGGTTAAACATTATTCTGGGTGTGTTTTTGAAGGTGTTTTAGATGAAATTAACGTTTGAATCAGTAGACTGAGTAAAGATTGCCCTCCCCCATGTGGACCAGCCTCATCCAACCCATTAAGGAGCTGAATAGAACAAAAAGGTACAGCCAGGGGCTTCCCTGGCGGTCCAGTGGTTAAGACTCCACGCTTGCACTGCAGGGGGCACAGGTTCAATCCCTGGTTGGGGAACTGAGATCCCACAGGCCGCATGACGCCGCCAAATGATAAAAGCAAACAAACAAATAAAAAAGACACATGTTGCTTATCAGAGATACAACTTTGTTCAAAATCCATTTGATACAATCACCAGTTAACAAAATAATGGAGAAAAACGTGATTTAAGAAAAAAAAAAAAAGGTTCAGCCAGACAGAGGCTGTTCTCTCTGCCTAACTGCTGGGTATTGACCTTCTCCCGCCTTTGGACTCGGACTGGAACCCACAGCGTCAGCTCCCCAGGTCTCCGGCTCGCTGCCTCAGACCCTGGCACAGCTCAGCCTCCGCAACTGCATGAGCCAGTTCCTTACAGTAGGTTGACGTGCATGTAGTTGCAGAGAGACATGTATCTTAAGATAGCAACCATTTCCTCCAGGAAACCTTTGAGCTCCCCCAAGTTGGGCTTACGTGTCCCTCCTATACTTTTTAGTAACACCATTGTGGTTGCCAGTTCATGTTTTCACATTGCCCTGTAGTCTATATGTCCCTTGGGAGCAAATGCTGGTGGAGAAGGTAAGGAGAGGAAATAAATAGTCAGCCACTCCTGGTAGGGCTCTAATATTGTTTCCTAATCTCCAAGCGCTACCTGAAGTGGGTCGTGACTGATGTCAAAGTGTGGGCAGGGCTGTGCTCCTTCCAGAGGCTCTAGGGGAGAATCCGACCCCTTGCCTTCTCCAGCACCTGAGACACCTGCAGACACCCTTGGCTCCTGGGCTTTAAAGCCAGCAGCGCAGCATCTTCAAGCCTCCATCTGATTCGGACCCTCTTGCTTCTCTCTCACTTATAAAGATCCTTGTGATTATAATGCTTCCACCCCAATTACCCGGGAAAACTGCCGTATTTAAAACCCTTAACTTAGTCTCCTCCAAAAAGTCCTTTTTGCCACTTTGGGTACCATATTCACAAGTTCAGGAATTAGGCATGGACATCTTGGGAGCTGTTACTCTGCTCACCACGTCGGCCACCCAAAGGCATGCCTTTATTACACCAGGGTAAGAAAATATAAATGAATCAGACAGAAGCCATCCTTTCTGCTGGAGGCCAGCTCCAAGTGCATAGACCGCCGTTTCCAGGACCATATTTTCTTTCCAGCACTGTAGGCAAGTGCTTTACCCGCTGTTACTGGAGGGTAGTCGTGGGGTGGGGAGGACAGCCAGAGGCAGACGTGAAGGTCCTGTGAAAACCTCAGAGCCACACCGTGGGAGGCAGCAAGTGTGCTGTCTGGTGGGAAAGGGTCTCTGAAGTGAGACTGCCTTGGTTCAGATCCGGAGCAGAGGTTCCTCGACCTCTTGGTGTGTCATTTTCCTCATCTGTCAAATAGCCCTTACTTCGTATGATTGAGGTGTGTGAGGCCTTAATGAGATCATTCATGTAAAGTGCTTAGAATAACGCTGGACACCTTCCTGTGATCATGTTAACGTGAATATCAGGATATATTGCCTTGCATTACACGACATTATATTATGTTATGCGTGGCATTTGTTACTAGTGGCAATAGTTGTAGAAGAAGTCTTGCTAAGAAGCCTGGGCGGCACAAACGGCAGCGTGAAAATCTATCTCAGCCGTTTCTGGGTCCATCTCAAGGCTGAACAGTTTGCTCCACGCCGCTTGACGTCTCTGCACCAAGACAGCCCTTGTTTATCTCCTGCCCCACTCAGCTCCATGAAATGGCTAAAAAGCAGTGACCAGGCTGCCAAACAAAGATTCTGGAATCTCAGGTAGGCCCGGAGTTTCTCTGTTGTGCTAAGTCTGGCCAGGCGACTTGTCATACCCAATTTCATGTTTAGCGTCTTCATTGAACATTTTTTTTTATTAACTTATATGCCTGTGTTAAAGTCATATATTTGAGATGAATAATTAGTAAAATCACAAATATAATCTAAAATTTTCTTTCCATCAAACTCATTTTTAAAAAGACAAAATAAAACAGTGAATTCAGTTTGGATTACAAGCCCTCGGGAACTGAATCATACTGACATTTTCCAGATGTGTTTGAGGGTCATACATCTTTTATTTCATTCCATGAGGCCAGACTCTCCAAATGTCTTCAGGTATTAAAAGCTTTGCTGCAGGGCTTCCCCGGTGGCCCCGTGGTTGAGAGTCCGCCTGCTGATGCAGGGGACACGGGTTCGTGCCCCGGTCCGGGAAGATCCCACATGCCGCGGAGCGGCTGGGCCCGTGAGCCATGGCCGCTGAGCCTGCGTGTCCGGAGCCTGTGCTCCGCAACGGGAGAGGCCACAGCAGTGAGAGGCCCACGTACCGCAAAAAAAAAAGCTTTGCTGCAAAAGGATTTAATAAAGTAAACACACCCTTGAAAGCACAGCTTATCACTTTTTTCCAGTTCGTTCTTTCCTGTGCTTGATGGCAGCTCCAGAAACTTCTCCACTGCAAGCAAATCAAGATGCTCTCTGTGACACTTGACTATGTGAAGAATCTAAATCTTGGGAAAGTTTAATTTCAAAGTCCCAAGAATCTTTAAGCAGTAACCAATACCCAAACGAGATTTCTCCACTTTCAAAGTAGCCTCCCATGTAGCACATCACTCACCTCACCACTTCGGGGGCTGTGGCAGTGTCACCTCCTTGCAGGACAGGGGTCTGAGTCCCAGGGATTTACTGAAGGGTCCTGTGCCCTTTCTGGCCACTGCTCTGAAGGGGCAAGCAGGGCCCTTGGCTACAGGAGGAATTTTGCTAATGAGCCCACAGCATCCAGTTAAGACCATTTCTTTATCAAATGCTGTTGCTGGAAGTATTTATAAACCATATTAACCTATGTTAGTGAGTTAGTGAGTGTGGTAGGGGAACCATAGTGATGCAAGGCTCAGCTCCAGGTGTGTCATTCTAAGATCAGTGATGACCATGTGGCCGCAGGTGGCAACGGGTATAGGAGGGAAAAAAGGGCAAGAATAAAGCAGGAGGCTGCTGTGGAATATTTGTGTCCTCCCAAAATTCACATGCTGAAACCTGACAAAGACTTAGGAGTTACTAACACCTGCCCCTCACCTCCCTCGGGACTGTGGCCTGTTGTTTGCCCAGCAGCTCCAGGCCAGTGTCGGCCTGGCCAAAGGGCAAACTCCTCGGCCATCCAGAACCATCCCCCCCCCAACTCCATCCTCCCCCTTCCGTGGCCACGGTGGCAGTGGGAAGGTGGCGGGGTCTCCCTCCCCTCGGACGGTCAGTTGCTTGGCATCCAGGTGGCCAGCCCTGTGTCCTCAGGGGTCCTGGGTGCCGAGGCCCAGCCGGCTACCGCAGGCCAGGCTGGCTTCCCTGGCCTCCGCCTCAGACGGAACGGCACTTTTTCCTTCGGGAATAACAACCCGAGCTGGATCTGCCTTCCCTGCGCTTCACGTTTCCATGCACTTTGCAGCTGCTGTCTTTGCCTTCAGGGCTCTAACCAAGGATGTGACGTGGAACAGCAGCCCGTGTCCACAGGGCTCACTGGACTCACACCGCACGGGGCTGCTTACGGCATTTCCGGCACGCAGCAGCGAGTTAAAAAGATGCGCCACCAGGTGGGCACCTGTGTGTGTGGTGGGAAAGATGCTCCCTCCACTTGCCCCCGCACACCTACAGCTGTGACCTGAATGCACCAGTTAGAGGTCACAGCTCAGGTGTCTGAGGGGTGGTAAAGGCCAAGGGCCAGCGAGGGACGCGGGACAGCGGGCAGGGTGCTTCCCTTACATCCCTCAGATCGCCTGTTCTTCAGCAGGAGTCATTTCCACTGTCTTCGAAGCAGGACAATGAAGAATGACACACGGAAAGAGAACAGGACCCCGATATCCGCAATCGAATCGTGAATTACGTTAGACAGTAGTACAACTTCATCCAAGAGTTTCTAAACCCCTTCCCCACCACCTTTCTTGCGTGTTAACTTGTCTGAAGTCAGCCGAATACTGGGGAACAGCTGCACGTTGATATTTTATGAAGTACTAAGTTCTGTGAAATTGCATATGTATAAGTCTCTGTTTTGCTGTTTCTTTTAATGAGTCCATCCTTAAACAGTCCATGAAATACAGTCAGGAAAACAGGACACAGATTTTCAGTCTGACCAGAATAGTAAACATCTCAAGGGGTTTCTCATGAATTTAAATTACTCAGAAAAGAATAGAGAACAACCTTGTTCACTGGAGTGAGGAGTGACGTGATCAGGCCACTGCAGGAGAGTAATTGCCTGACTCCTATTGGCTAAAGTGGAAAGGACACAGATAATTCCTAAGACAGTGATTTGCAAATATTCTGTTGTCGTTTTACAATGACAACTCTACAAATTTGGGATTAACCTCTATCCAAACATCAGAAAAACACTGTTTTTTTTTTTATATTGAGCTGTATGAGCTGTTTGTATATTTTGGAGATTAATCTCTTGGCAGTTGCTTCGTTTGCAAATATTTTCTCCCATTCTGAGGGTTGTCTTTTCGTCTTGTTTATGGTTTCCTTTGCTGTGCACAGCTTTTACATTTAATTAGAAGTACAATTTTTTAAAAATAACAGCAGTACATCACTGAAAAAAGGTGTGAAAGTGTTTAAGCTAGAGATACACACACATCCTTGTACATGCCTACATGCACGTGGTCTTATTAGCAGCCGAGCCTTCCTCCACACCTGGTCCTCAGATATCTAGACTTGGCTGGGCAAATACTTTTTAGCTACTCAGCGTGGGATAGAAGCGCCACAAGAGTCCTATTCAGGGAATAAAAGGATGGTTGCTGAACTGCTGGTAAGGGCAGTAAGTCCAGCTTGATGAAGAGGTCCTGGTTTTGTTGAGTGTGAGGTGCAAACTGAGGGCTGGAGTGGAGTTGCCAGGGAAGAAGGGACATCTAAGCTACGCAGGGAAAGAAGGAAGCAGAGAAAGGAGGAGAGGCAGTGGAACTCAGAGTACAGAGTCAGGGGAACAGAGACATTTAACAAGAACTTTGAAGGAGGCTTACTGTGTGGGGCTCGATCTACACCAGCATTTCTCTCGTTCCATGAAGCTGTTGGTGACTCTACACTTATGTCCAGTGTGTGTGTGCAGGAAGTCTCGTCCAGTGCTGCCAGAGGCCTACAAGGGACAGAGCAGGGTGCCCTGGGGGGCACTGGGGCCGGGTGGGGCCCACGCTATTGGAAAAAGGGAAACGTAGATGCTTTAGGAGCAGGGAAGGGGTTCAATAAACATCAAAAGCCATGGTGTTCCAGAGGAGAAGGAGAAGAAGCAATGATCTTTCACATCAGTGACAGAGGTCAGGCGTTATCCCCCCTGTGCACCTTCGGAGAAAGTGCGCCTTGTGCCAGCAGAGGGCACTACCATGTGAAAAAGGAAAACGCCGGGAGGAAGAGGCACAACAGTGTGCACACCACTGTCTGAATTCTCTTCTGGCAGCAACGTGGCAAGCTGTGATTCACGTGGAAATGTTATTTTGAGTGGGTTTTCATAAGGATCTGAAGGGGATCAGAACATGCCACACCCAAATACACCACTTTGGCTTATTGATTATTTGGAGAAACAGCAGATGCAGGAGGGCTCTCTGCCCTCCCCCTTTCTGCCTAAAAGCAGGGCATAAATTTTTTTTTTTTTTTTTTTTTTTGCAGTACGTGGGCCCCTCACTGTTGTGGCCTCTCCCATTGCAGAGCATAGGCTCAGCGAGCCCGCTCCGCGGCATGTGGGATCTTCCCTGACCGGGGCACGAAACCGTGTCCCCTGCATCGGCAGGCAGACTCTCAACCCCTGCGCCACTGGGGAAGCCCGCAGGGCATAAATTTACCTCGAGAAGGATGCCCTCCTGCACCAAGCAGAGGACAACACTCTTAGCACCAGAGGCCGGAGTCTGCAGAAACGGGTCTACAAGCAAACCTGCGAAACAACACTTATCTTCCACTAGCCCGTGCATCCCCCAGTCATGGCTCCACAGGGCACTCTCCAGCCCAAGCCCCTCTTTCTTGTCACCCCCCCACAACTTAGCATTCTTGGTTTAAAAAGGTAAGTACGGTCTTGAGTCTATTGGTTTCTTCAGGTTTTCATTTTCCTTTTGAAGACTCCCATGTTCACTTAAAATATTAAACAAGCTTTATGGTTCCCTCCTGTATTGTATCTGTCAGTTCAGTTCTTCGGCCGCCCACAGATCCTCGGAGGGTAAAAGGAAGCTTTTTCCTCCCTACAGATCCTATTCCCGCTGCTTCTAAACACAATTCTGTTAAAATTCCTGGGGACTCTAATATTTTCCCAAATTGGACTTCATGACTTGGAGACCCTTATTATAAAACAACAGCCATACAACCGTGCTGAAGAACTGCTCTTCTGAGCGCAGATCGCACGTGGTGATGGGGTACATCCATCCTTCTCTATCAGGCCGCAGTATTTTGGGTGACTTAGTACATTTTGGTTGAGAACAATTGATTATTTTGCTACAATTCACAAGTTGATGAAGATATTGGAAAAAACATGAGAAAAAGAGTGCTAATTAGGGGGATTGGAATTGTGGGCTCCTGGACGGTTCTCATCAAACAGTAGGAAGGGAGAGAGCTGGGGGCTCTGCGGTCCCACCCCGTGCGGCAGCCCTCCGAGCTGGGCTGCGGCCCCGGGGCCACCAGCAGAGGGCGCGCCTCTACAGGCTTCTCCAAGGCCCGCGGGCCCAGGATGCCGAGCGGTCGGTTTCGTGGACGCCTTGGGCGGGGCCGGGCGAGGGGCCTCGGGAGGCCGGCAGGAGGGCCGGGTCAAAGGCCCTGAGGACCAGCGAGGCCCTGTCTGTTTCAGCCACTGTTTCCAGGGTCAGTTTGCTATGTGGTTTCCCCAACCTATTCCTGGATTACGTGGAAGTGAACCTGTTTTCTAAGTAACTAACCAAGAAGTGTTGTTCAGCTTCTACAGCGTGTTTTTAGGACTTCGTAGTTGATGTTGGGAAGAGGAGACAGACACTGCACGGCGACCGTCCCAGCTGACGGGCACCAGGGCTGTGGCGGCTTCCTGAGCTGCCTGACCGGACGGGCACCACGGCCTGAGAACACACTGCAGTTTGTTTCTTTCAAGTCATCTTCAAAGTCAGCTGCTCTTGTTTCCCAGCGGTTCAAGCCCGTGTCACAGTTTCCAGTTTTCATTGTTTCAATGTGCACCCTAGGTTCTGCCCACCCGGCCAGTGGACGCGAATTTCTCACAGGAGTTTGCTTTCTCTGCTGGGCACGTCTGACCACCAGGCCACACCACTGTTTCTGGAAGTTAGAAGTTATAGACCTTCAGCACCAGACACTCTATCCAGCGCCCACGTCTGCATTTCCAGAACATTCCCTCACATTCAGGACTCTGCTCGGCAACCAGAGGAGGGGCCTGCGTGCCCTCTGAGCCTGGAGGAAAGGAGGCCGCCCTTGCAGAGACCTCCTTCTCCGTCTGGGATACAGGGATCCAGGAGGCCCGAGGGCGGCCGTATGTGGCCTTTCTGGGGCCTTTAGCTGATTTAGCAGTAAGCAAGAGGGCGAAGCAAGCAAGTCGTGTAAAACTAGACAAAATCGGCCCCCCAAACTGTCATTGAGAATGAGAGCATGGCTGTGGTGATGTGGAGCTTTCTGGGGAGCTGGGGCCCTGGGGATGAGATGGAGGGGTGCTCACACCCAGCCCCCCAAGTGCAGAGTCGGGCCCTGCAGGCCCCGGGGGCAGTGCCTCCTTGTCTTACCCGGGGTCATTCTGGGCCCCAGAGCCCTGTGCAGCCCCCTTCCTCCCCAGTCCTCTCCCCCCTCTCCTCTTCCTCCTCCCCCCTGTCGCTGTCCCTGGTCATTACAGTCATTATGTTTATGGGGATTTAAAAGCATTCCAAAGTTCTACATATTTAAACTAATTTGATGCACAGGGTAATATGGGACAAACACCTGAAAACACACCCGGTTCTTTATTTCTCAAGTTATCTTCAAAATAAGAGCTCCTGGATGGCCAGTTTTCACCCTAAGGGGCCTGTATGGGCAAACACCGCTTGCCTGGCAGAGACTCCGCGGGCAGAGGCCAGAGAGGAAAAGCCAAAGCCAGAGGAGGCTCCCAGCAAAGGAGAGCCGCTCCTTGACCCCGTGGAGCAATTCAGCAGCTTTATGAGCTGTTGACTCTCTGGGAAGCGGCAGGTGGAAAAAGAATTACGTTCTCATGACCAAATAGCAACGTTTCCAGTTACAGAATCTTTTGTACTTCTTTTGTTGAACTTTTAATAGTCTCTTTAGCGAATACAGGTAGTTGAGTAATTGTTTCAAAAGCTCAACAGGTAACACATTTCTTTTCTAGAAACAAGACATTTCTTGACAACCTTATCAGGTATAACAAATCTTTTTTTATTCCCTTGTGTTCTTCCAAGCTGCTTTTTGGATTTTGGAGTTGAGTGCCATGGAGACTCAAACGTCAAAAATATATTGTCTAAATTCATTGCCTTTGGGTTTTTCAGGACTAAGCTGCACAAATCCAGCTTCTAAAACTCAACTCTGGGAGTAACGTGGTCACTGGGGTGAGGGTCAGGCAAGACGGATACTGACTGCCAGCAGGAAGTGCTGGTGTTGGCCCTAAAGTGCCACGGTTACAAAGGAGGGACGCACACGAGCGCTTGTAAACCAGCATTCAGCTGCTACTCGGAGGGTTTTTCTATCAAATTTATCACTGAGCGCAAGACTCTTAACACAGTACTGTGCCCAGTTTGAGGCTTCCTGACAGGAAAGGGATGTGGACAGCCTGCGGGGGCTCTGGGATCCGCCGCCCCACAGCACACTGAATGCTGAGCACGCAGTCGAGAGCCATGTTCTAGCGCAAGCTCGCTCTACGGACGGGGGTTCAGAGAGGCTGAGCAATCTTCTCACGCCACTCAGAGAATCCTCTGAAGGGTCAAAACTCACATCCAGGTCTGTCTGACTCCAGGCCCGTGATTTTAAACACTGTCATTGGGGATTCCCTGGTGGCGCCCTGGTTAAGAATCCGCCTGCCAAGGCAAGGAACACGGGTTCAATCCCTGGCCGGGAAGATCCCACAGGCTGTGGAGCAACTAAGCCCGTGCGCCACAACTACTGAGCCCGTGAGCCACAACTACTGAGCCCGTGAGCCACAACTACTGAAGCCCGCGCGCCTAGAACCTGTGCTCTGAATCAAGAGAAGCCACCGCAATGAGAAGCCCGCGCACCGCAACGAAGAGTAGTCCCCGTTCACCCCCACTTCGTTGTGCACAGCAAAGAAGACCCAATACAGCCAAAAATAAATAAATAAATAATAAACACTCTTTCAAACAAACAAACAAACAAAAACACCGTCATTGAAGGACCTCCCTGTCAGGAGCAGGGAGGAACCTGGGTGATTCCACATAGACGTGGACACCTGAGAGGAGACGGGCCCTTGACCTCCAGGGGTGCCGTCAGGGTTTGAGCAGGAAGGAGTGACGTAAGCTGCTGGTTCCCCTCTTTTGCTTTAGCAGAGAATTCAGCCTAAACTAAACCTGCAGCACGAGTTCAATATAGCCTAGAGCACTAGGTGCTGTGATGCTGCCAAGGGTCCAGCTCCGTGAAGCGGGGACCGCGTCAGTCCTTCTTGTCTTGAACCCCGGGCCTGCCCCAGGGCCTGGCACATGCACAGAGTTTGCTGATAAATGAATGAGTCTTTTCATCTTTTTAATTTTTTTTTTTGAGGCCTTAACTACAGGATAGATGTTCGTGGTTGTGGAAAGCATGATCTTACCTGGGTGTACAGAGGAAGGAAGCAGATTCTGAGAGCCTCTCAGCGGTGCTTAGTCGCTCTATCCAAGACCTACTGATTCCTTTTACGTCTTATGTTGTGCATTTTGGGGTCAGGGTGTAATTTCATCACACTGAGGAGTTTTAATCTGATTTATTTAGATATTTGTTAAAGTAATAATCACAGATTTTTAAGGCAAATTACACAAATACACCTGAGAATTATAAGCAAATCCACAACAGCACAAAATATGGTAACAGAGTATGAATTAATAACTAGAAAAAAATCCAGTTCAAAAGCCCTTAACTCCCAATATTACTCTGCATAATGTGTTTCCAGCTATCAGCCTAAGAAGCACAAAAAATAGTTTTGCTGCATCATCTGGTCAAATACACCCTGTGAGCACACGGTTTCGGAGTGCTGACTCACGTGCATTTAAGCTGTCCTCGTGTGATAATCCAGGGGGGCCTGCCCTGGCCGAGGTCAGCGCCAGCACTCTGAGGACCAGGCTGGCCATGATGGCCTTGCCATTTTCCCATCACCACTTCTCACACGTCTTCTTCTTCTTTTTTTTTTTCTTTAGTGAGATAATTTATCTTCATTGCCTAAACTGCGGAACATTCTCTACACAGCAATAAAGGAGAAATGGGCCAGGAACAGGACATGCAGGGAAACCAAACTTGGGAATTTATTTAGGAGCAGTTGAAGAGGTTAAGGTCCCAAGCTGATGAGATTGCAACCTTGAAACAGCGGACAGTCTCTCAGTTAAATAAGGGGAGGCAACAGGACAATGAGAAGGAAAGAGGACTCCCTGAGAACCAGATGGCTTCAGGTTTCAAGCAGAGGAGAGCCTGAGCTCATAGCTTCTCATTAGGAAGCCCCTGCTGCGGGACAGGCCTCAGGCCCTTCCTTGAGCCTCCCCCACCTAGGCTATGACTTCCTTCAAGGTGGCCCCCAGCTCTGGGAAGGAATACTGGCAGCCAGTGTCCGCCTTGGGACCACCTTCTGGCCCTCCAGCAGCATGACGGCACGTTGTCGCCCGAAGACCGCTTGTGCCACCGTGCTGGGGGGAGGGATGAATGGGCGGCCCAGGGCTGCGCCCAAGGCCCGGGCAAGCTCAGCGCTGGTAGTGGAGGAGGCTGGAGCCACTCCGTTCAGGACCCCTTGCACGTGGCTTGCTTCAAGGGCGTGGGCTAGGATTCCTGCCAAGTCTCTGATGTGGATCCAGGGGAAGAACTGGTGGCCCGAGCCGATGGGGCCCCCCAGGCCCAGGCGGAAGGGCAGCAGCATGTGACCGATGGCGTGGCCTCCACGGCCCAGCACAGCCCCTAGAGCAGCAGGAAGGACGGTACAGGAGGGCCCCTCAGCCTCCAGGCAGCCCCACCGCTCCTCCCTGCTCCCCCTTCCTCGCCTGTCCCGCATGCTGCTTCGCTCTGTCATGCGTCTTCTTTTCCAGTGCTGTGCTCCAAGCCCGCCCCTGCACTTCGCTTCTCAGGTCCAGGATTTGTCTTTGCTAAATTTCAGTTTCAGTTCCTGTTGGATCAAAAATACATGTTGGAAACAAATTTTACTTTCCTTAGGTAAGGACAGTAAAATACCAATTTACTAGAATGCATGGGAAGTGGAGTATATAATTAAACTCATTCACAATTCTACTTTATTTAGAATTCATCATATCCGTTTAAAAAATAACAGCTTTGTGGAGACATAACTCTACAACCTAAAATTCATCCTTTCGAAGTGTGTACTTCGGTGGTTTGGGTGTATTCAACGCTGTGCAGTCATCTCCGAATCCAGTTTTAGAAGGCCTGAGTCACCCCTGCAAACCAGCTGTGGCTGACGGCTGTCCTCCGCAGCTCTTGGTAACCACCAATCTACTTTGTGTCGCTGTGGATAGGCCTGTCCTGGACGTTTCATGAAAAGGGAATCATACGCTACGTGGCTGTTTGTATCTGGCCTATTTCACTGAGCACAACGTCTTCGATGTTCGGCTACAATGCGGCACGTATCAGAACGTTATTCCTTTTTATGCTTGCATAATATTCTAGTGTATGGTTATATCACATTTTGTTTATTTGTTCATCAGTTGATGGAACACTCTTGTACAAGTTCTTGTGAGGACATGTGTTTTCAGTTCTCTTGGGTGTATACCAAGGAGTGGAATTGTTAGGTTCTATGGTAACTTTATGTTTCACTTTTTGAGGAAAAGCCAGACCATTTTCCAAAGTGGCTATTTCACATCCCCACTGGCAGAAGAAGAGCGTCGTGTTGCCACATCCTGGCATCACATCCCACATCCTCAACACTCATCTTCTGTCTTTTGATTCTAGTCAACTGGTGGGTGTGAAGGGAGGTCTCACTGGGGGTTTGATTTACATTTCCCTAATAACAGTGAGCATCTTCTCATGGGCTTATTGGCCATTTGTACATCTTCTTTGGAGAAATATCTATTTAAATAATCAGATCATCTTTTGCTATTTCAACTTCATTGTTGAAAATCTTTCTAAAATGGGTCAAAGTACTTTTACACTAGATTGGTACTTCCACGATTGCACTTTGAACCTGTTGGCTTGTTGGTGTTGGATGTTTTGCTGGGCCTTTAGGACGTCAGCCAAACCCCAGAGTTTTTATTTTTGCTTTTATTTCCCTGAAAGGCTGTGCTGGGAACTGCCTGTGGATAGAGTCTGGGGTAATGGGACCTAGCTGTCCAGGGCTCTCAGGGAAAGGGTATGGACTCATTAGGACCTGGAAGAGGGGAGAATGAAGGCTCCCTGCTGTGTCCTGCCCTGGAGAGTGTCCGCTTACCCTGACCTTCCACAGCATGTGTGTCAGGGGGACTACATAGCACAAATCAGTGTTTCACATGAAATGCTAGGAGTTGAATTCTTACAGTTTTATTTATTTGAACAACATAGTTAAGATATAATCAGGCAAACAACCCATCAAGGGACGGCGTATGTGATCACAAAATATTCTCAAAACTTATATATAGCTCAAGGGGTAGGTTGAAAAGCCGCCTCAATAAGTATACTGATGGATTCCTATGGCTTAAAATAAGCCACATTAGTTTTTTCCATTATCTTAAATGGCTAAAACCTGTAAATAGAACCTATTGGATTCTCTTTCAGTTCTAACTATAAGCCTAAAATAATAAATCCCTGTTGGATGCTGAATGCTTGGTAAGTAGTAGGCTCTCAAAAAACACATTAAATGATAATACAAGAATATTTCATAATTAAATTCAGTTACCTATGGAAAAATGTCACCCTGTTCCTCATGCAATATTCTCAAGTAAGAATCGAAATAACCTTAATGGCATCCCTGGTCATTCATCATCCATTGATTTCCAACAC